>NW_020174301.1:2078865-2233596 GCF_003031525.2 Neophocaena asiaeorientalis asiaeorientalis
CTGCATCGTGATCTGAAGGCTCTTCTCTCCCCTCCTGCTTCCTCCCCTTTTATCCTTTACAGACATTTCCCCTAAATAAACCTCTGCTCATCTAACGCTGTCTTGTTGTCTGCGTCTCAGAAGGCTGACACTGACTTGCCTCCCTTCCCACGTATTCAGAGCCTTTCCCTTATGTGGAGAAATCTCACTCGCTCTGATCTCCAGTTTGCAGTGAGAGCCACATAGTTTCCCTTGTAACCTCTTCATTACCCCTTGACTTCTAAAGAAGGTAGTGCCTGAGGTGGATTCTTCCTTTGAATTCTTTTAGGAATATTTCCCTTGCCACAAAATGAATCCGTCACGCTTATTGAGAGTTTGTTATGCGCCAGGTCTTGTTTTAAGTGCTGGGGGAGACTAGGATTTATCAGTCTGGGTCCCTGCCCTGCTGGCGTTCACAGGCTAGTGGATTTAGGGAAGAGCCTTGCTTTTTCATTGGAAGGGGGTGTGCCCTGTCTACCTGCAGTCTCTCTGAACCCTGGGGTCCTATCCAGCATTTCTACCTCGAGCCTCTCTGCCACTTTCCTGGCAAATTACAGAAGCAAAGCAGCTGTTGCCCCCTGCGACCAGCACATCAAAAGTCCAGGTAACACGGGCTTGGTGTAACCATGGCAACCTTAATGGGGCACAATGACCCAGCATAAATCCAGCCCCAAGCTCACTGTAAAATGTGAGGGAGCTCTGTCTCTGCTCCAGAGCATTTGGAGGAAAGGTGCCTTGCTCTCCGTGCATGTCCAGTAGGTTTCCCTAATACAACAGGAGCATCAGGTGATGCTACCCTCAGAGTGTAGAAGAGCGGGAAGCCCTGTTGTTAGTGCAGGATGGTTTTCCGTGGCCTGTGAACTGGGTTGATAGATTCATCTGGCCATTTATTTACATGCTCTGGATCTGCCTTGGGCTTGCTAAATAAAGCCAGATGGGTGCTCTAGCCATGGAAGGAACATGGGACGTCTTATATGCAAATATGCATGTATAAGTGCGCACAGTGCCATGCATGTGGATGAGTCAGAACTGCCCTGTGAGTAATTCCTTCCATCTGTCTGTTGTCTCTTTTCACCTTGCATGGCTGGGAATGGCTCCATCGCTATGCCTGCTGACGCCAGTGATACATTTTCTGCTCCCTTTGCTGAAACCTGCCTTCTTCATAGCCTCCAGGTTTTGCCCCAGGTGTCGTGTGCTCAGAGTGGCCCTCCCTGGCTATTGTAGCAAGCACCCAGCCCCCAGTGACCCTCTCTTCCATCACTCTGTCTCCCCCATAGTCCTTAACCTTTTCTCCATCTAACCTTTCTCATTTGTGTGCTTTTTTTTTAATAGATCTTCATTGGAGTATAATTGCTTCACAACACTGTGTTAGTTTCTGTTGCACAACAAAGTGCATCAGCCGTGTGCATACACACGTCCCCATATCCCCTCCCTCTCGAGCCTCCCTCCCACCCTCCCTGTCTCACACATCTAGGTCATTGCAAAGCCCCGAGCCGATCTCCCTGTGCTATGCTGCTGCTTCCCATTAGCTAACTATTTTATATTCGGTAGTGTATATATGTCGATGCTACTATCACTTCGCCCTAGATTCCCCCTCCCCCGCCTTGTCCTCAAGTCCATTCTCTATGTCTTTATTCTTGCCCTGCCACTAGGTCCATCAGTACCTTTTTTTTTTTTAATTCAATATATATGCGTTAGCATACAGTATTTGTTTTTCTCTTTGAAAAAGGAACCCTCCTGCACTGTTGGTGGGAATGTAAATTGATACAACCACTATGGAGAACAGTATGGAGGTTCCTTAAAAAACTAAAAATAGAGCTGGTTTGTTTTTGTTCTCTATCCGCACTTGCATGTCACTTGCATATCTATCGTGTTTTATCTCCTGAGCATCTAGCAAAGGGCCTGGCACAAAGTAGGTGCTCAATAAATACCCATTGAATGACCAATTGAATACTTTTTCCAGGCCCTTGGTGTCCAATAGTGGCAGCAGTATTTAGAATCCATAACCAGGGCAGTACAGGGAAGGCCCCAATCTTGAAGGACTTTTTCCCTCCTTTTTCTGGAAGCTCCCCCTCTTACCCCTCCAGGTGCCATGACCTTTAGATGTAGTTTGGCTGTAGACAAGCTGTCAGTTCTCACCTGTTGGAGAGAGAGCAGGGGAATCAGTGATTGAGGGGAAGTGGGGGGAGGGCAATGGAAAGGGGGTGGCTCCACTCTCCATCTTTTGGTGTTTATGCATATTTCCGAATCTTTATCCTATTATTAAAAAGGACTCTGGGCTAAGTACAGCAAGCTGGGAGGTCTCAAGTAGAACCAGACAGATGTCTCTGTTTAACTCATAAGCTGATTACATTCTGCTGTGTCTCAAAAAATCAAATGAAAAATAAAAACTCCTCAACCCCTGCCTCTTCACACTTCATTTGACAAGACACGAGTCATGCTCCTTTGGTAATAGCCGTACCAAAGGAAAGGCTGGAAAGGCTTATTTCTACTGTTACTCTGCTGGGTGTTGACTTCCTTCCACAGTTGCAGTCCTGACAGGGGATCATCAAGGTTATCGAATGTTTGAATGGCTTTGGGCTGGAAGATAATTTATAAATGGGATTGACACCCTTCTGTTTAGCGCGATGCTGGTGATACGACACTGTGACCAGGGCCGCGGTTAAATGTCCTATGGCAGATGTTTTGGGGAGAAGACAATGGGATTGTCTCACATTCCTTTGACCAGTGACTACAGTCGTAGAATGACGTTTGTACCAGTCCCAGTGACGCTGCATGTTGGTTGAGCCTGACCCTTGCCTTCTCCCTGATTAGAGAGGCCAGCATGCAGGCAATCTACCTGGAGAGCTGGGAAGTCCACTCCATCAGGATGGATGGAGAGGGGCTGGCAGCCTCTTTAGCAGCACCTCTGCCAGCCTGCTCTTGCCCTCTGCCACCCCTCCACCTGCATCCGGTTGTTATGGCTGGATGGTAATGGCTTGGTCCCTTGGTGAGGACTGCTCCCTCCTCTGGGTTGAGCTCTCCAGCTCTTGAGAGTTCCAAAGGCTTTACTCTGCCACTCACTCTCCTGTGCTTGTGGTCCTGGAACAGACAGGCTTGATTGGTCCTTGCTGAGGCTGATGTGATGAACTCTCAGCCTCTGTCCCCAATCATGTCATTTTCTAGGTGCTTTGGAGTTATTGAATGTTTCTTTTTCTGGCTTTACTTGTCGCTTCAGCTACAATCTTCACTTTCCTCCTCTTCTGGCAGCCAAAGGCTTTTGATGTCAAGCCTACTTTCCCGAAATCTGATGAAAGGCACAGAAGCTGAACTGTCACCTAGTGTCAGGGATCAGGTGTCGCTTGCTTCCCCAGTGACTCTTCCTGTTCTTCCAGCAAACAGTTTTGGAACTGCTTAATTGCTCAAAGCCCATCTGAATTCTCCTGGTGTGAACAGGGCTGTATTCTTGATCACATTAAGACATTTAAAATGGACTTCAGGGATTTCCCCGTGAGCACCTACTTTGTCTCATTGCCAGGGGCAAGGGTCTCCTTGGCTCTCCATTGAAGTGTGAGATTAATTTTCTCTGCAACGTCTTTAAGTCTCAGGGGTGGTGAAATTGTGATGGTTGGCTCTGTACTGGGAAACCTTGAGAAGATTCGTGGGCTTGAAGTATAGAGGTGAGACCAAAGAGGGGGAGAAGCCATTGGCATGTGAGATTGACAGTTGATGAGCTGCGTCCACACACATGTCCTTGGGAGCATAATTCTTATGGTTCTGATGTTTCCTGACAACAAAGTAGGACAAAGTGAATCAAGTGTGTGGTGTCAGGTATTGGACATTGGAGTTAGGCAGAGAAAATCTCTGTGCGAGATCTCTGAGGTTGGATTTGTGTGGCGGGCGTTATTCAGTTTAGCTTCAAGACAATGGTGTTTTTAGGAAGAAAAAGGAAGAACTATAGCCTAAATGTGTCCAGTGTACCAACAAATATTCTGATGCTTAATTTAAAAAAATAAAATATTTTTTATTAATTGAGCTCCTACTGTTTCTTAAAGAACTTTGCATGTATTATCTCCAATCATTACAAAAGCCATTCAGGCTGGTGGAATTATCTCCACCTTACAGGTAAGACCCAATGCATTGAACAGGTCCAAGGGGACGTCTTGATGCCCAGCCTTGCCCATCTGAGCAAAAGGCACCGCTCTCCCCTTGTAGAAGCTGCAAAATTGGCTGTTGTCCCAAATTTCCTCCCCCTTACCCTGACCTTCAGTCTGTGAGTGTGTATCCCTGGGACTTGTACATTTCCCTGTTTCCACTTTTACTAGCCTCATCCAGATCTGCATGGTCTTCTGAGTTTGTCTCTTGCCCCTCCAGATGTCTTCTCCACTCAGCATCAGAGCAGTCTTTACAAAACACAAACCACCCACCGTATTCGACTGCTTAAGATTCTTCAAGGACTCGCCATTCTCAGCCCGCCCCTTCTGCCCCATCCTATCTGGTTTCCTTCTCACCCACCTCCCATTACACCCCCCTTCCACTCTCTGAAGCATGCCCCCATGTAGTCTTCCTGCGTTGGTTTCCCCTGCCTCAAGCACTCTGCATCCTCCTTCTCCCAGGTCAGTGCCTCTTATTCTTTAGGTCCTGTCAGAAGCCTCCTTGGACTCCCTTGTTTATTCTCCATCAGTGGATTCATTTTAATTTCCTCACGTTCTGAATGGGGCTGTGAAATCTGCATTTTGACAAGCTCCCTCGACCTCATGATTCTAATGCAGGTGGTCCATTACTTCCATGGAAAACGTAAGGGCAGTTTTCTTACATGCTGCTACAGCTCAAGACAATTTTTTGAGAAATGCAAGCAGAAAAGAAGTCCTCTTTGGGCAGTGCCTGTAGAAAAGCCAAGTGATATAAGAGACTTTCTATGTCCTTGATAATACGTAGGAGGTATTATGAAAACCAAAACATTATGTTACTCTGCTTGACCTTCCAGTTAGGCACCAGACTTGACCCCAAATGTTTTTTAGACACTTCCCCAAGGCCTCATTCTTTGAACCTTAACAGGTAGAAGTAGCCATGTACTACTTGTAGGTTATGTACGTAAAGATAGTTGCAAAGGTAGTTTGGATAGCAGCTGTATGTTAGGAGTGTTTGATCTCTCAGGGTGACAGCTGTGGCGGGGTTGCCGGTTGTGGAATGGATGTGTTTGGATGTTTGTCATGCGGTCTCATTACCCTCAGCAGCCCTGAGCCCAGGTAACATTGGACTGGTGTGAACCCTGCTGCGCAGACTTTCCAATCTAGCAGCTGTTTGGACATTTCTCATTTTCAGTTCGATGCTGAAACAGATTCGATGCTGTCCCACAGCAATGAATTCTAGAACTACACTGATGCCACCACCAAAGATTTGGAAAATTTTTAGTGTCCCCAAAGGACCTGTGCAGTTTTTGGAAGAGGGGGAAAAAAGGTTATTAAAAGAAGATTATCACACAAAAAGTACAGTAGACACCAGGGATTTCTTCAGTTCTTTGTTTATTCCTGTTATTTGGAATCCAGGAAGATGGTGGTTTGCCATAGTGAGTTGAGTTTTCTGAACATGGTCTTGATTTTTAATTGATGCCTTTCCTTCAAATGGTTCCATTTTTGTCAAGTTTTATGTGTAAGCCTAAGCTTGGATTTTTTGGATTTCCTTATTAAAGTAATGAGGAAGAAAGAAAATATATTGATATTTATACATACACAAATGCACATACTTCTTCAAAAACAACTTTCCTTCAAGTCATCTAGGAAACTATTTTTCCTGTATTCCAAACATAAAGGAGAAATTTGTTCAAAAAAGAACCAACTGTCCTTCTCACTGATTCTCCCGCTTTATTTCCCATCTGTCCTCCCAAGGACCTTCACTGAGTGTTTTTCTTTGCGTCTATCTTGTTCACAGTTGCATACATAGAAAGTAGGATATCATCTGGTATAGTCTCTGCCCTCACTGAGCTTACAGTTTGGGAATTGGGGTTAGGGAGGGGGAGATAGGCATTTAATAAATTATTTAAGAAATGATTATGTTTTCATAAATACTATGAAAAAACACAAGGTGCTGTGAGAGCTCTTTACAGAGGGTCAGGAAAGCTTCCTTGAGAAGGTGCCATTTAAGCTGAGACCTGAGGGATGACGAGGGGTTGGCTGAGTGACCTTGAATAGGGGCCCAGCATTCCATGCAGATATCAACAAGCAGCATGTGCAAAGGCTCTGGGGCAGGAAACACAGTGCATTTGAGCAAACAAAAGAAGGCCAATATGTTATGAGAGAGATTTGCAGGGCTCAGACCTATGCAGGCCTCTGTAAGCCAAAGCCAAATCTGTGTACTTAATTCTAAAAGCAATAGGAAGCCATGGGAATGTTTATGCAATGGTTTGTGTTTTTAAAAGCGCGTTCTAATGTTGAAGCTAATTGAAGAGAGTCAAGAGTGAGGAGTGGGAAGACTGGCCAGGAGCCATTATAGCTGAGTCATGAAATCATGGTGGTTTGAAAGGGTAGTGAGGTGGGAGAGTAAAGAATATATTGGAGAAATATCCAGCAGGTAAAATTGATGATTGAGGGAGAAGGAGGTGTCAGAATGACTCCAGCATTTCTTCTTTGAACATACAGAAATGCCGTTTTCTATGATGGGGAACCTGGAGACAGTTGGAGGTGGGGAAGAAGGCCAGTTTGGTTCTGCACTTGTGGAGCTGAAGCTGCTTTGTCACCCCGGTGGAGCTGTCGAGAAGGCAGGTGATGTGCGAGACTGTGCTTGGAACACAGATCTGTCCCAGAAAGATACATTTTGGAAATTTCACCATTTGCTAGAACAAGCTTTTCTTGACTCTGAATGTCCCTTACCTAAAGAACATTACCATTTCAGCTGCAATGCAGGATTCACAAAAGTGCCAAACACTTGTTCTACCAGCTTGGACTTTGAATAACAGGTGTCTGAAACCCCTTCAAAGTGGACGAGAGAGAGAGAGAGAGAGAGGGAGGGTGAAAGAGACCCTGACACATACAATTAACCATCACCATCGGATACTAGAGTCTACAGAGCTGGGGCAGCAGGCAGTGGTCACGAGGCACCGTGGTACCAGGGCTTGTCATCAGCTAGGGAGCAGATGAAGACAGCCCATCTGAAATCTCATCTAGAGAGTGATCCACAGGTTTCAAAAGTCAATGGAGAGTCAGGTAAGCAAGCTCCAAGGAAAGAGAAGAATGATACCAGAGATGAGCAGGGAAAAGCCCTGAGTCAAGTATTCAGAGAGGCTGGTAGGGCAAATTAATAGGAACCAGCCTGTGAAATGCCCAGGATACGGGTCATAAATACATGATGCTGGGAGGGTAGCAGGTCCATGCCTCCTAAAAACTCTCCCGGGAGAAAAAATTTTTAACTGTTGCAACTCTAATAGATTTTCAAAATGATCTGAAACTGCTACATAAATTGTGAAATGTAGCTCCTAGTTCTATTTGTATTGCCACAGTGTAAAAAGCATACTCCTCCCAGCCATCAAAATAGCAAAGCAAAGGAGAAAAGGAAGGGTTTTGTTTGGACATTGGAAAGGATCTTTCACTGGCTGACTCTATCCTTTTACTCTCTCTCTCCCCTCCCCACCCCCGATCCTTCTCCCTACATAACCCCCTCCCCCAACCTCCCTCTTCACTCCTTCTGCCATGTGAGTTAACATTTCTGGGAGATTCTGGAATAATTAGGTGGAGTCATAAGAGACAGAGAAATAGCTGTGTTGTGGTGCAAAGTGAGAAACCACGGTTAAAGACCGCGACGTGTGTGATGGTGGAGGGCACTGTTAGTCTCGGTACATACTGAGGCAGGCTTCTGCTTCCCCTGCCTCTCCCCCAAGAACTTCTGATTTGTTTATTTAGAGAAGGTGGGTGTACTTCACGGTAAAGCGTGTTCATATTGACTCGGTGCATAAATTCATTTTTCTTTTTTTTTTTCAGTTACAAAATTATGAGACCCCGGTTAGATTCTCAAAGCTGTGTTTTCCTGGCCATGTTGTCTTGGGTGAGTCACTTAATCTTCCTGATTCTCGGTTTACTGAAAATCTGAGATGACAGTGGTAATCCCTGTCCTACCTTCATGACAACTTTTAAAAATTGAGGATTAAATGAAATGACACATGTAAATTCTTTATAAAGTAATTAGTTATTGTTATTCCCCTTGACATGAATTTGAATTCAGTTGCATATACAATAGAACTATAGAAATATGGGTTAAAAAAACGTAAGAAAGCAGTGCAATGAACACTAAGGAGGGCAAGTGCATATAGCAGAAATCTGAGGCCAAAGAGTTCTTATCAGCACTGAGTGTTGAACTTCCTAGCAAACGAGGCATAAAGGGAAATAAGCTAGTAACGATGCTTAGTATTTCAGCAGGAGTCATCAAATTTTTACCAGAAATTACAGCTGGTAATTGTATGCCCTGCTTCTAGCTTAGGGTAGGCTCAAAATATTTGCTGAATTGAACAAATTCAAATAAGACCTTGCCTTTAGCCTAGCGGGAAGGAGTTTGTCATGTGTATCCTTGTATATTAAGGGACCACATACAACACAAGGGGCCAGTTTCCAAAAGCTGCTTTAGCAGTGGTACAGAAATTGTATTCTTAGGACCATTTCTTTTATTGACTCCCATTGTTTGGTCAGTTAATCATTTCTGGGGCACAGTTTGCTACGGACACTGCACCAGTTCTCTGCAGAGGGGAAGGAGAGCTGTAAGGACCCAGGCTTTCAACTTCTAGAATGTAACCCAGAAAGATACTCCCTGTGGGCACAAAAAGATACGCACAACAAAGTTTACAGTGGTATTGTTTGTATAACAAGGAAAATGGGTATAATGCAGAAGTCCTTCCGTAGAGGAGTAGGTAAGTAAACTATAGGACCTCCCAAAGATGGAGTACTATGCAACTATTAAAATGAATAAGGCAGAGCCATGTACTTCATGAGGGAAGTGTGCTCCTGTCTTATGCTACTTAGTGGTAAAAGCAGTTTGCAAAATGGCATGTAGGCAATGGTTCCATCTTCAGGAAAAACTATAATTATTAATAATTTATATTTTTTGATACACAAATTGTTGACAAAATACGCACCAAACTGGCATTGGTTATCTTGTGACAGAAAGATTCTGGGGGGAGTTTCATTGCCTACACTCTGTATCTCTCTGAGGTGTGAATTTTATATTGCCTTGTATTACATGTGTTATCAGAAGGAGCAAAAAAGATACTAAGTACTGTGCAGGGAGCAGTGGATAACATGTATAAGTTACTGTCCCCACCCTTGTAAAGGTCAAAGTCCAGTAGGGGAGAAAGCCACTGAAGGAATTATGCCATCATGTGAGCCCTGCAGTGATAGAACTGTGTCTAGGGGGCACAGGTGCCATGGGGAGGGGCAGGGTGGGGGAAAGGGTGATTGGAAGGGCATTGCAGGGAAGTTGATCCTGAGCATGGTCTGGAAAAACACCCAGTGTGACCATGACCAGGAAGCTACCTCAACAAGTGCCCAGTGAGGATTCAAAATGGTCACCAGCATGTTGGTAGCTCAGGAAGTGTCTCCGTCCCTGGGACATTCTGACTCATGAAATGCCACAGGAGGCCAGACAATGGAGGGGACACTTTAAAGACACATGTTCTAAGGGAGTCACAGAGGGTCAACTCCAGTTTTCTACAGGCCAGTCACATGGTTCTGCGCATTCCCCCATTTGAAAGAACTTGGCATTAAATCAGAGCTTAGTTGGTGATCTAAGGATGAATTTCGATAATCCTAATTAATCCCTAAGCTTCCTGCATTACGTTGTTCTTAAAACTTGACTTTATAGTCCACAGGTAAGACCCAGGTGTCATCAGAGCGTATATTTTTTCTGAGATGAAATCACCAAGATACTTTGATTGATAGCAGGGTGAAGGACAGGGCCTCAAGTTTCTTACTGACAGAAAACATGTTTTCCCAATGTCTTCACATTTGTTTATCCCATGAAGAGCTTTGGCGGACACATTGGTGACCTGCCTCTGTTTTCTCTGGTCTTTAGAGTTGGTCTTCCTGGCACTGCATTCCCCCCAGAAAGCTGCTTGTTAGACTTTGGCATCCTGACTTGGGAGGTGGTTAGGAAACACGGTTCGGGATGGAGTGAGTCCAATGTGAGCTGTCTCTCTCCAACCCTATTCTCGTGCAGAAGAACTAGAGATGGAAAAGGAGAGAGAAATGGGAAAGGGGGGACGGCTGAGTCAAGGACTGCTCGCCAAAAGGAGCTGTTTTAACCGGAGCCTTACATCCCGGCTGATTGGGGATCTTTATTTCCTCCCAGTTCTGTTTCCACTGGCTGACCCCATACACAGGCTCTTGGACGCCACTTGATCAGTAAAGTGTGTGTTTGACGGTGCTCATATCTCTCTTGGTAACCTATATACATGCCTTTTAGACGCATGTATATAACTTTTTGTCCCCCAGTAAACTTATTAATGTGTATAACATACATTTAGAAAGGTACACAAATCAAAATGTATCACGTGATGAATATTCACAAACTGAACATACCTGTCGAATCAGCTCCAGATCAAAACACAGAATATTATCAGCACCTTGGATGCCACCTGGCCTCCTGACACCGATTACCCGCAACCCTGCCTTATAATGCCTTAGATCAGTTTTACCCGTTTTTGAACTTCAAATTATACTTTTTTGTGTTTCTGATTTATTTGGTTCCACATCATACAATTGTATTTTTATGAATACTCACCTTACTCTTGATGGACATCCTGGTTATTTGAATTTTCGGGTATTATTATGGTACGATGAACGTTCTTGCACATGTGTTTAGGTGAACATATGTACCCATATCTGCTGGGTATGTTCTTGGGAGTAAAGTTGCTGGGTTGTAGGAATGCATATGTTCAATTTTAGCAGCTACTGCTAAATGGTTGTTCAACATAGTTGTACTAATTTGTACTTTTACCAGCAGCAGTGTGTAAGAGTCTCAGTTGATTTACATCCTTTCCCACACTTGGCATGGTTTGCCTTTTTCATTGTAACCATTCTGGTGGGGGCATGGCGGTATCTGTAGCTTTTTAATCTTGCTTTTCCCTGTTGACTAACTGAAACCAATCACCTTTTCATCTACGTTAGCTAATTTAGATAGTCTCTTTTGTGAAGCAAAAGAGAAGCACCTGTTCGAGTCTTAGGCCTATTTTATTGGGCTGTCTTTTACTTAATGATTACAGGATTTCTTTATATATTTTGGATGAGTCTTCTGTTAGATAAGTGTATTGCAAATACATATATCTGTGGCTTTAAAAAAATCTCTTAATGATGTCTTTTGATGAAAAGTTCTCAATTGCAATATAGCGTAATTTATCAATCTTTTCCTTTATGGCTAGTGCCTTTTTAAAAAAAATATTTTAAAATATTTATTTATTTTTTGGCTGCATCTGGGCTTAGTTGTGGCACACGGGATCTTTTGTTGTGGCATGTGGGCTCTTCATTGCAGTGCACAGGCTTCTGTCTAGTTGTGGCTTGCAGGCTCATTAGTTGTGGCACGTGGGCCTAGTTGCCACACAGCATGTGGGATCTTAGTTTCCTGAACAGGGATCAAACCAACGTCCCCTGCATTGCAAGACAGATTCTTAACCACTGGACCACCAGGAAGTCCCCTGGCTAGTGCTTTCTGTGATACTGGTTAAGACATCTTTGTCTAGTCTAATGTAAAAAAGTATTCTCTGTGTTTTCTTATAAAATTTTTACGTTTTTCCTTTCAGCATTTAGGCCAACTGTTCATCTGAAACTGATGTTTGTGAGTGGTGTGTGGTAGGGGTCATGTTTCCCCATATGGATATCCAATTGAATTAGCGCCCGTAATTTAAAAGAGTGGCCTTTCCTACTGTGCTGCGTATTCACTTTTGTTATAGCCCAGATGACTGCATCTTTGTGTGTTTGTGTCCCTAGACTGTCTTCTGTGTCTTTGGTCAGTTTGTCTGTTCTTATGCCAATACCTCCACACTGTCCTAATTACCGAAGGTTTGACTTCAGGTAATATAAGTCCTTTGTTGTTATTCTTCAAGGTTTTTTCTTTGCACATTTCCACATAGATTTAGAATCCCTTGTCAATTTCCAAAGGAAAACCTGCTGGAATTTTGAGTGAGATTACTCACAACTGGTAGATTAATTTGGAATTTGACATCTTTTCGACATTGGCTCTTCCAGTTCACCAACGTGATATAGCCCTCCATTTATTTGCGTTTTCTTTACCTATTTCATAATGTGTTGTAGTGTTCAATGTAGAGATCTTCTTTTAATTTGTTTCATTTTTCATTGTATTTTCTCTTTTATTGGTCAGTTGTCCTAGGAGTTTATCCGTTTTATTAATCTTTCAAAGTTGAACTTTTGGATTTGCTGATTGAAGCCATATTTTTCCCCCCTTTTTCCTTTTGCAGTAATTCTAGATTTACAAGAAGAATTGTGAAGATAGTACAGAGAGATCTCACATATTTTCCCCTCAGTTTCCTCTAATGTTAACATGTTATATAACCATGGTACGTTTTTTACAACTAAAAAATTATTGTTGGCACAATACTGTTAACTATATTGTAGACATTTTTTCATGTCCCCCAAGTTTTTCCACAAGAATCCTTCCCCCCCCGTTCCTGGATCCAATCCAAGATACCACCTTACATTTATTTGTCATGTCTTTCTAGTCTCCTCCAGCCTTTGACAGTTTTTTTGGGTTTTCCTTGTCTTTTGTGACCTTGATACTTTGGATGAATGCTGGTGAGGTATTTTGTAGTGTTTCTCAATTTGGTTTTGTCTGCTATTTTCTCATAATTAGACTAAGGTTATAGATTTTGGGGAAGGATACCTCAGAAATGATAACTCATTACATCAGATTGTGGGTTACATGATGTCAGTATGACGAGACACTGGTGTTATTAACTTTGATCACTTCATGAAGGTAGTGTCTGCCAGGTTTCTACACTGTAAAATTGCTATTTTTCTCTTTCCATACTTTGTCCGTTAGAAGTGAGCCACTAAGTCCAGCTGTCACTCAAGGTGAGGGAAAGTAAACTCCACCTTCTAAAGGGAGAAGTGTCAACGAATTTGTGGACGTGTTAAGATTTCCACAGTAGTTAACAAATATTTTAGGAGACATACTTTGAGGCTATGCAAATATCCTGTTTCTCCTTAAAATTTCACCCATTAATGTTAACACTCATTAAAGGATATTGTCTGCAGCAACTATGACTGTAGTGTTCTAATAGTGTTTTTCTGTTTCTCTCATTCCTTATGTTTTTTTACGTTGGAATTTTTCTGTAGTACACGATTGTTAACTATAGGTACAATGTTGTCCAGCAGTTCTCTAGAACTGATTCATCTTGCTTGACCGAAACATTTTGCCCAATGACTAGGACCTCCCCGTTTCCTCCTCCCCCAGCTCCTGGCAGCTACCATTTCACTTTTTGATTCTATGAAATCTGACTGTTTTGCCTAGCTCATGTAAGTGGAATTGTGCAGTATTTGTCTTTCTGTAACTGGTCCTCTTTTTTTTTTTTTTAAAGCAGTTTCTTACTTTATAGAACTGTGAGATGCTTCAAGGCCCTTTATTGGGAAATGGTATTTAGAAACCAAGATCTGGGTATTAGCTGTGCTCATTGCCACTGGGATGTCATTGATTCTAGGCTTTCTGAGTGGACAGAGCTAGGAAATGATATATACAGCATACACATACACACAGATCTGTGGATCTTACTCTTCCATATGTACACTTATTTCTGTGTTCATTTGTATATGTGTTTGAATAAATCAAGAGTTTCTACTGATATCTCTGACTCAAATCCAGCAGGGCTCATTTTAGACACGCCCCCACCCTCCCACTTGTGGTTTATCTTCTTTCTCTCATAGTGAAAAACATGGTTCTCATTATGTTCAATGTATTTATTTATTGTTCAGTCTAGTATATAAGTAGTGGTAGACTTGTTAACCTATGCCCCTGTGAGAAACAGATTTACCAACTGCCCTACTCTGCCTTTATGTCTTTAGCGTTACAGTATTTATAGATAAAACCCTGTTTTTCTAGAGGTGGTGTCATAAATCGGCTTCCTTTGTTACACATGTAAAGTTTAATCAGGAAAAACTTATGTGATCTTGGTGGAGCAGATTCTGAATCCAATAATATATTGGAAAGGAGGTTAGGGAAGGCCTCTCCTTTTCTCAAGATTCTGACCAGCTGGAAATAGACACAAGTTACCAAATGGGAATCGGGTCTAGTATCACATTCAGTACTGATGCAGATGCATTGCAGAATACAATGGGACAGCTTCCTCTCAAGGGGACGTCACAGCTGTTCTGAGGCAGAGGTAGAGAACAGTGGATCTGACTTGCAGTGGGATAGGATGAGTGGAAGGTGGGGAGAAGCCTGTCTAGGTGAGGAAGAATTCAGACTTGACTTAGAGAGTAAGAGAATAGAAGGAGAGGGACAGGCAGAGAAGGAGGTCAGTTCTACTTTGAAGTGCTGGTGGGTTACAAGGACTAATTGTATATCAGGCTCTCCAGGAGGTGAAAGGGTGTAGTGTAGTGAGCAGAAGCAGGTGTATTCATTCCAGGACTGGAGCCATCTGGAGTAGATTGGGGATCTGTTAAGTGGCAAACCTGGGTAGGAGGTGTTCCCTCTCTGAGTTACCTTACCTGATCAACAGACTTTAGGGAAGACAGTTCTGTCTTTCCTTGGAGAGCAAGGCACTGAAATTCTTCTGAAATAAACACAGAAGTGGTAATTTAAAAAAAAAGGTTTTGATTTTCTGATTATGACTATATCTCGTGCTTATTAAAAATATTTAGAAAATGTAAAGAATAAAATTAAACAACTATAATCTAAATGTCCAAGAAAAAGAAATGTTAACATTTTGGGGTATTCTTTTCTGTTTTTATTTTTCCTCATTTATTTTTTCAAAGAGCTGGCTTTTGGTTTCATAGATTTTTCTCTTTTTTGTCAGCTCTTTCATTAATTTTTGTTCTTTATCTCATTTCTTCTACTTATTTTGGACTTAACGTTTGTTTTTTTTCCTAGCTTTTAATATGGAAATTTAGACCTTTTATTTTGGATTGTTTTTCTTTTCTTGGATACATCTTTAAATTTCCCTCTAAGGACTGCTTTGCTGTATTGCACAGATTTTGATACATTGGTTTTTCTTTTCATCCTGTTCAAAATATTTTCTAGTTTCCTTGGTAATTTCTTCTTTGGCCCAGGGGTTATTTACAAGTCCATTTACTTAATTTCTAAATAATTCAAGATTTTGCATATTTTCTCTTGTTTATTACTAACTTCAATGTGGTCGGAAAACCTACGCTGCATGTTTCAGTCCTTTTAAACTTATTGAAATTTATTTTATGGCCCAGAAGATTACTTATCTCAGTGAAATTTCCATGAGCACTTGGGAACAAAGTGTATTTTATTGTTCTTGGGTGTAGTGTCTATAGTCAATTAGGTTAAGTTGTTGCAAAGTGTTCAAATCTTTTATATACTTTACTGATTATTTTGCTACTTTAATTAATGAGGACTATTAATATCTCTAACTATAATTTTAGATTTGTCTGTTTTTCCCTTTAGTTTATTAAGTTATTTGAAGCTTTGTGTAATTTGAAGGTTTCTTATTTAGTACGTAGGCATTTAGGATTATGTCTTCTTGATTAAAGACATAATTCTTGAATTTGAGGAAAGCAGATTGCCCTTCATAATGTGGGTGAACCTCATCCAATCAATTGAAAGTCTTAATAGAACAAAGACTGACCTCCTTCTCTCCTGTGAGAAGGAATTCTCACAGGAGATGGCCTTAAACTTGAACTGCAACATTGGCTCTTCCTTGGGTCTCTAGGCTGCCAGCACATCTTGCAGATCTTGGACTTTCCAGCCTCCATAATTATGCAAGGCAGTTCCTTAAAATCAATCCTTATCTATCTCAAATTCGTTCTGTTTCTCTGTAGAATTCTGATACAATTACATTCAGTAAATTTTTCCCTTTTGATATATTTTTCATGTCTAGAGGTTCCCTTTGGTTCTCTTTTTTTTTTTTTTTTTGGCGGTATGCGGGCCTCTCACTGTTGTGGCCTTTCCCGTTGCGGAGCACAGGCTCTGGATGCGCAGGCTCAGTGGCCATGGCTCACGGGCCCAGCTGCCCCGCGGCATGTGGGATCTTCCCGGACCGGGGCACGAACCTGTGTCCCCTGCATCGGCAGGCGGACTCTCAACCACTGTGCCACCAGGGAAGCCCTGGTTCTCTTTTTTATGTTTTTAATATCTACGCTTATTATGCTAATGTTATTCTTTATTCTTGAGCATGTTTCTAATAGATGTTTAAAAAATCTTAGCTATTTCCATCACTTCTGGATCTGTTTCATTTGATTGATTTTTCTCCAGTTGAGTCACATGGCTTTTCCTTTTGTGCGTGCTCCCCTGATGTCTCTTCCTTTTCTTATGAAGACCCTAGTCATATTGGATCAGGGCTTATGACCTCATTTATGCTTAACTACCTCTTAAAAAGCTCTATCTCTAAATACAGTCACATTGAGAGGGCTTAAGGCTTCAGCATATGAATTTTGGGGGGATACAATTCAGTCCATAACATTGTTGTTTCATTTTGTTTTCTCTTAGTGAGTGTCATTTAATGAGGCTTTGTTCTGGCAGGGAGTTATGTTGCTTGGGGAACAGCCTAATTCTTTCAGGGCTTGTTTTCAGTTTTGTTAGGGCAGTTCCATAGAAGCCTTTACCCTAGATCTGGTTAGCTCCACTGCTAGGGCATGGTCCTTCTGAGTGGTGATCAATGATGAGTCACTACCCTGGCTGGTCAGAACATAAGTTCCTTTCAGTCCTTTCAGCTGTCAAAGTGTTCAGCTTACAAATCCCTGGCCATTATATTCCTGGCTCTGGAGTTTCACCCTACTAATGCACACCTTAATACTGGGCAGCAAAGTGAAGGGGGCTCAGAGGAGTTTTCTGAAACTCTCTCTGTCTAGCTCTCTCCTCTCTAGAATTTTGCCTCTACAAAGTCCAGCTGTCCCAGCCCACTCAAATTGAGATGTCTGTATCCTCAGTCCATCAAGATTGTCCACCTGCTTGGGACTCTCCTCCCTTTCTGTGGTCTATAAAGTTCCTCTGGTCAAGAGCTAGGGCAAAAACAGGGCTGATCTTGTTTTTCTTTTTTCAGAGATCATAGCCCTGCAATGAGTGTCATTCAATATTTGGAAACCATTGTTTGTATATTTTTCCAACTACCTAGTTGCTTACAGTAAAAGGAGATATGTATTCCCAGTTACTCTTATCAAGGCATATTTATTTATTCCCACATATTTAAGACCTATGAAAGAAACAGAAAATTTTTTTTAAAAAGAAAAAACCCTATGGTGTCTAGATGTTGTATCTCTTTGTTTCAGTTATTTTGTCTCAAAACCATTTCCCTCATCATTAAAAACTCCTTAGGATACTGTGTGTTTGGACTGAAGAATAAGGCCAGGGACTTGGCCTCAGTCCTGATGAGGCATTGGCACATGGGGAGAGGGGCCACTGGGCTATAGCAGGTAGGACACTGGGGCCCTGGGGCTCCATGAGGACAAACGTCGTGTCCTCCCTTATAGCTGCACTTTTATCCATTCTCTCCAATCATATCCTGACTTTTCATCTTACCAAATAAATACCTCTGGTTTTAGATAAGTATCTTGCTGTCCAGGCAGCTGGATGTAAACTGGAAAAGCACGGCCTTTCGATGGCAGACATATTTAGCCTTGAGGCTCTCAGCTTCTTTACTCAATAATAAAGTGCTCTTGGGAAAGCCGTGGTACCTCTGCAGAGCCTCTGCTCACCTGTAAGACAGGGAATGAGGATAATGACCTCACTGGGCTATTATCAGGTCTAATTGAGATAATATCCTCAAGAGCACTGGGTATCATGTCTGATACAGGATAGGTTTTCTCTAGCTGCCTATAGGGTTTCTTTATAAAATTGGATGTAAAGCTGTGAGCTGGGTGTGTTCAGGCCTAAGGTGAGCTGCAGGGGACTTGAGGACCTGAATGACTCTCTGTGTCATTTCTTGCCTCTCTTTGTTCATGGACCAGAAAATAAAACCAGGCAGATGATCTCTACCAAGGTTATCATCAAATTCATGGCTGTGAGAGTCTAGCCAGGTGAGGCTTATCTTTATCTGACAGTTTTCAGAACTGGCTGCCCAGGCAGCAGTTTCGGTCCCTCACACAGCCTGGGACGCCACTTGTCCTGCCTTTCATAGTGGCTGCCAGCAGCTATGCCCAGGACGGGCTGTGGTGGCTGCTACACATATGAGAATAATAGGGATCATTACAGAACAGTCTGCGTTTGGATTATAGGCGATTAGGGGCTAGACCTTTACAAAAGACTTTTCATTCACCCAAAACAAGAAACTCAAATTTCATCTATTCTTCTTCTTCTTTGCCTTGTCTGTTAGCTAGTTTCTTTCCTTTCATCATTTCTGCTGCTCTAATACGTGTGTGTCTTTTGTTTCTTCCTCCTGGAATGCCCATGTCTCCATCCTTGTCTGGCTGCCCTGATTCATCCTTCAGAACATGGCCCCTGATTGGCTCACATTTCCCTCCTGCTCTCATCCTGGCTCTTACTGTACTACTTAGTCACTCCCTGTTTGTTCATACATATTTTCTGGCACCTAGCAGGCATGTTTTTGAATAGCTGAGGAAATAGGGAGGGAAGATGGTTAATCTGATAAATAAAATGAATAGAGGTCAGAGGGATGACACAACTTGTTTCGTACCCACCACCATCTAGGAGGGAATTGTCAGAGAAGAGAGTTCCTTCACCTTATAGGAAAGTCACATGTGAGATGGTCACAGATGTGTGGCAGCATGAGAAATTCTGAAGGTTCTCCAGAATCTGCTTGAGGCCTGTCCAAGTACCCCTTCGCTTGCTAGTTCCTTCATCCACTCATTCAATATTTATTAATGTATATGTGTGTCAGGCACAGTTCTAGATGCTGGAAATATCACTGGTGAACAAAACAAAAAATTCCTGTTTTCATGGAGCTTATACTTTAGTCAGGGGCAAATGATAATGAAAGAAGAGCTCTAATAAGCGAGGTGGCAATAAGTCCAGTGAAGAAGAATAAGGCTTCATTAGGGAGAGGGGGATGGGAGGAGCTACTTTAGCTGGAATGACCAGGGAAACTTTCTTTGAGGACATTTGAATAGAGGCCTGGATGAAGTGAGGAGTCAGGCATTCATATTCTGGGGAGAACAGTGTTCTAGGTAGAAGGAGGAGGAATGAGAAGGCCCTGGGGTGGGACCAGGCTTGAGAGCAGTTAATCATCATATTTTTCTCAATGGTAAGATGAGAACCGAACTTTCATTTTGTATTTTATCCTTTTGCATTATAGCTCTCACAAGATAAACCAAATAATGTCGTAGGTCCACTTCACTATATACAGTGGGCATATTCCGGGAAAAGTGAGCCTATCTATGTGAATTTTTGTAATTAAATTCCATTCTAAAGGCAAACAAGGACCTTGTCCTTTTAAGGGATCCCATGGCTAATTCTTTTAATAGGGTGAATAATCCTTAGGGGATCCCTTAGGTTCTTCTCATTTTAAAAATCCTATGGTTTTATGTCTCTACCGAGGCTGAACTTTCATATATTTTCATGAAGGTGGAGAAAACACAGCACGAAGTACATATAAATGGCAGCCAGCAGTTGGGCAGGCAGGTAAAATTTCATTGGAAGAGACTGAAGGTTTTTTTCCCCTGAAATGTAAGGCTTATCAATCTCTACCTTCCTTCCCCTGTTATGCAAAGGTGGCAAATTTGGGCATAAAGGAAGTAGAGATTAAAAGTCAGATGACTGGGAAAAAAGACTGTAAAGTAGCTGTTTCCTAAATCTCTATTTAAAAGAGCAAAAGCCCACATTTCTTCTCTTAAGGGGAGTAACTCCTTTTGAATTTCAGTTCGTGTGATCTGTGTTATGATAAGAGCAAGTAAGGATGGCCCAGTTCCGAATTTTCTTCAGTTTCCCAGTATCATCTTGATTATTGTAAACAAACAAATGAGGCATAAATGAATCATGCAGAGTGTGTGTGTGTGTGTGTGTGTGTGTGTGTGTGTGTGTGTGTGTGGAGGAGGGGTTGACGAGTGAATTTTTTACAAGTCTCCGTGTAAAGGTCCAGGTTGGGCATGGTGACTACACTTAAGAGGGCAGGAATGACATTGGCAATGTGGCTCATACTGGAGATGTTTTTGGTGAATGGATTGTTTGCTTGGGTACCCAACTCGTATGTCATGTGACAGCCTCACATGCTTTTTAAACTATTCATTTAAAATGATTCATTAGCTACTAAAGCAAAAAAGGGAAAAGAAAAGAGATCAATTACATATTATTCACAAACAGAGTAATTTTCTGGCTTGAACCAGGAGCCAGTCCTCAACAAAGCGAGTGCGGGAGGTTCATCCTCCAGCCATTCAAGTGTCTTCCCGAGCCACCATCACCCGCCCAGCTCATTGGTGCTGCGTGGACTTCATTTGCAGCCTACTTTGCTTGACTGTGGATGGGAGGGAAGACTCTTCTTTTGTCCTCCTCTTTTTACCATTAGTGAGTCAGCAGGAATGCTGGTTCTGAAGAGTTTCCTGTGCTGTGTACATGTCCCACCTCTTTACAAAGGGAGCAGTTTTGTCATGATTTTGTTGTGGTTTCTAAACCTTGGGAGGTATAGGTGGTTCCACACTCGTCCCCGAAAGTGAACAGAGACATCTAATGCTGAGGGTAACTCCCACCAGTAGAGCCGTTTGTTTGGTATCTATAAGGTGCCTCACCGCAATCCTATAGGTATCATCTTCATCTCCGCTCTCAGTGTGACAAGGGAACAAAAGAAGGTCTGTCTGGAATTACCTTTGGGTGAAGTTCTTAGCCTCACCCTCCTCCTAAAACATCTTCTGAGCTCTCTCTTTCCCTCGAGTTGACATAGCTCTTGTCTGGCCCACTGGTCTGTTGCTCTTCCAATCCAAATGTTGGGTGGAATTTTTCCATGTTTGTGATATCTTTAGATGGTAAAGGCCACTTACTCATTTAGCCAAAAATAGATATCTATGGCTGCTCTGGGCCAAGCACTGCTCCCGTGTCCGGCTGTGTGGATTCCCATGGTCATGGCAGTGCTTCTTATCAATCTAGGGTCCACTTACCTGTGGCAATTTCATAGATGGACCCTGTACCTCCAGCAGTGCCTGATTCATTGCTCATGTGCCAGTGCTGGTGGGAACACAGAGGCTTTTAGGTCCAGTGGGCTTGCGATGAATGTTGATATTGATAAGGCAGGTGGAGATGGGATGGTTGTCAGAGATCAGAGAAAGACATTATGGTCACTTAGTGCACTTTTATTCATTCCTCTCATATCCTCAAGGTCAACGTCTCTCTCTCTCTCCCCCTGCTCCTCTCTTTCTCTCAAACCATATTGGATGGTTTGGCAGAAAACTCCCTCGCATTTTGAACTCTGACGAAGAGCTTTTATATCAGGACTTTTTTAAAAAGCAAATTAAACAGAACCCAACAAAGTTTTTAAAAGTATTTTTTCTCAACATTTTATTATGGAAGTAAAGGTTTTGTGAGAAATTAAAAGCAAAATAATCATGTATGGACCTCATTGTATTTTTTTTTTTTTTGCCGTACGCGGGCCTCTCACTGCTGTGGCCTCTCCCGTTGTGGAGCACGGGCTCCGGACGCACAGGCTCAGCGGCCATGGCTCACGGGCCCAGCCGCTCCGTGGCACGTGGGATCCTCCCGGACCAGGGCACAAACCCGTGTCCCCTGCATCGGCAGGCGGACTCTCAACTACTGCGCAACCAGGGAAGCCCCTCATTGTATGTATTTGACCTAGTCCTGGAAGATTGCATGTAAACCAAAATTTTGTACCTCAAGTTCTATTTTAAGTCCACCCCGAACAGTTGTTATTTAAAGAAATCCTGTAAAAAGAATAACCAGGACACCCTGAAATTTAGAGCTCGTGGAGGCAGCAGGTGTTTCTTTGAAGGAAGGTGGGAACATGACTCTTACAGCCATCTTGGTTTAGCCCCAGACTGGTGTGTGGCATGAGAATTATGATTTTATTCTTAGGGAATTTGGGGGATCAGGAAAGAAACAATGGATCAAAAGTTATTCAGAGAATGGACAATGGCTTCATTTTTCTCCCGTGGGAAAAATTGACTCCCTGACCCTCCCTTCCCAGAAAGGATTCAGGGAAATGGCCTCAGTTCGTTCTGAAATGGCTGGAAGGAGAGCGGGGTATGGCTTGCTTTCACAATACCCAGTCACTGGACAGGGGATCATTTCTCAGGAGCCCCAGGATGCAACATTATAGGGAAAGGGGGGATTTCTACTCCTGCAGGGAAACATTCCTAAGGATGTAATTGTAATATTTTGTTTAGAAAAGAGGCAAGATCGTTTGTTCGAATATCTGGATTGGCTATAGGAACTCCATAATTTGCATTTGTTGGGACATTTTGTGGGTTGTTATCTTGAAGAAACAAAGAAAAATTTGGTTTCAAACCCAATGTTCCACAAGGAAATGGAAATTTCACTGTTCCTTTCTGACATAAAAGGTCATCTTGTTGTTTATCTACAAAGCCAGGGGAAATTGGCTGTTGAGTATTTTGCGTTTGGAAAGACTGGCCCAAATTCAAAGAAGTCTGATGCTTTCTCCCCTCCCTGCCCTGTTTTTATTTAAAGATGCTGGACTCATGAATCACTGGGTGAAAGCTTGAAATACAGCTCCTTCTGTTTCAGAAGATGAGGGCTTTAGTGCAAAAGGAGGAACCCAAGGTCAAGGATGCCTTAGAATGCCTAAGAATGTGGACACTGAGAACATAGCTGCTATAAATCTCCTGGTTTCTGGGTTACAGGATACACTGTACTCCCTTGTACTTGAAGAAATCACTATAAAAACCTTTGACAAGATGGGGATCTCAGGCCCATCCTGAAGTTTACTACAAAGCCTCAGAATAGTTACCCTTCAAGCAGGGTAGTGACATAATTGGCCAAGTGCAGAATGAAAATGTGGGGTCCTTTGTTAAAAAAAAAAAAAAAAAGTACAGTTAAAGGTTAAAACATCAACCTTTTCCTTTAAAAATATGTTATTACTTATAAAACATAATGGTGCAATTGTGATATATCAGTAACAGCAATTATAAATAGTAAAAAAATAGGTTTGTTGCCATAATTTTATATACTACAATAAAAATAATACCTTATCAATGTGATATATTGATTGACCATAAGATTTTTCTGGCTCTCTTTTCTGGAAATCCATTTGTCAGATTTATGAAAATTGATCCTTTTAGCAATTTCATTTTCAATTGATATAATTGAAAGCAGCAGGAGTTGCTCTTTGCAAGTGCAAGATCACAAATAAGTTTTGATCATTTTAAATTTTAAGATGGATCTTTCTGCTGATGTAACTGTTACTGGGAGTTAAGCGTATCTTATTGGCTATAATAGCATTAGGATAAATTTCTAAAAAATTATTTTGAAATATAGACCGGTACATCTAGAGCTGATGATTCTGGCCTAACAGGTTTTCTAAAAAGATTTAACTCTTCATACAAATTAGTTCTGTGTAAATTCGGATTTAATTTTAAATGTAAATTTTCAGAGTGTCATTTTAATGTTTTCTCTGACATTTCCTGTAACTTGTAAAGATTCCATAAGCAACTGAAAGTGGCTTCACAATTCATATATATTTCCAAATGCTTGTTTAGGTCTTTCTTCATACAAGGCTGAATTAATTTAAAAACTGTCCTTCTTTTAAAATTGGTTATTTTAAAGGTTCATATGAAAATGTTCTTTTCCATGGAATGTGACCACCTTGAAATCCAATTTCTGTTTCGAAGCCTGTGGATAGTTGCTTTGCAATGTTGCAGTTTTCAAAACTGGATTCTTTGAAGAATCCTGATAACTCGTGGATATGCTTTATTGCAATGTCCATGTGTACATTTTTATTCTGTGATAATTTACTGACAAAGTTTATTGCCTAAACGCCAGCAGTTCCTGTCCTGGCACTCAGGACAGGGAGTTCATATTAATGCAGATGTCACAGGGCTGGGCTCTGAGGACTGACAGGTGAGCAGGCCTCCTGCTTCCTGGGCTGTTGCAGCCATTCTTGCTGCTGTAACTGCCCTTGCCATCCCCACCTGGGCTCAGGTCCCAGCCCTGGCTTCCCCCACAGGGTCGCATGACATCCTGGCTGCCCCTGGCCTGTACTGCTGCCTGGTGTACATCCTCTCTGCTCGTATGTATCCTCCATTGTCACATCAGACTGCACTTACAAAACGCACATTCAGCGATAAAATTATTAAGAATTTCAAGACAGCAACCCTAGAGCCTAAACCAAGTATGGGGTCCCTTCTGGGAGCGAGTCCCTCTGTGAGTGCACAGGTCACATACACGTGAAGCCTGCCCCTCCTGGACTAGAGAATGTGGCCAATTGAAGGAATGCAAGTTACTGACCACATGCAGCCTAGCTTAGTTTCTGGTGAATTATCTTCATATTCCAGGAAGATAGAACTCCAGGAAGTTCTCCCTCATCTCCAGCCTCGGCCTCAACAGGGCCATTTAAAATTTTTTTATCCTTTCTGCAAACATTTTACCGTTCACATTTATCAAAGCCTTTCATTAGTTCACCCAGTGAACCAAGGTTCACCTGAGTACAGACTAGCACCTGTTTTCACATCTGGGGACACTGATTTCTTATATCCCTAGCCTTACTTAGAGACCATGAGGTTTCACAATTAGAAGGGGCTTTATACCTCTCCTAATCCAGTGGGTCACCAACCTGGTTCATCATCAGAGTCCCCGGCAGGATTGTAAAAATGTGATACTCCCTGTTCCTATCCCTAGAGATTCGGATTCAGGACATCCAGGACGAGGCTCAGACAGCTGCATTTTACCAAGTGTTAGCTGGGGATTCTGATGGGCAGCCTGGTTTGGGAATATCTGATGATTTTCCTGATTAGGAATTTGTTCAAGGCTCTGCAGTTTTATTCCCTTCTTTGTCCCTGACTCCAGGGCTCATCTCATTCTTCCTGTAATTTGTCTTGCTTTATCTGACTCAGCAGTACAAGCCCCTTCTGCTGTGTTTTCCCATCTTCAGTCACATAGCTGTAAAACAGAAGAGGCCAGAGGCCACTCCCTCTGGACACTCCTTTTATGTTAAATCCTTTCTGTAGCTCTGTGAAGTCACTTTCAACCAATGTAACAAGGAAGGTACCAGGTTGCCAGGTCCTTGACAAGCTGGCACCATTGAATGGAGAAGGATGTGTAAATGTGGGAGCACGTATGAGTGCATGTGAGTGCTCCGGCGTACGTGTGTGTGTGAGAGTGCATGCATGAGCGGGCTCGGCGATGATAATGGTGGAGGAGATTAATCAGGGCGGACTTTAAGTGCTACGGTATTTCAGACTAGAAATACCAAACCCGATGAGGGATTCGATCGAGGCCTAAACCTCATGAATGGTTCAGAAGGGTCAGCAAGGACTAGCTTATCTAATTCACGAATATACCTTTTGAGGCATAGAAGAGGTAGTTTTGACAACTTGTACCATTTAAGATAGTCTCTGTTTCACTGCAATAATAACCCCCAAATCTTAGTGGCTGTAACAACGCACAGCACATGTCTGCTGCACATCTTTGGGGAACTTAGAACTTGTCTCTTCTTTTTGAGACTCAGGCTGATGGAGTAACCTCTCCCCAACACTGCAGTTTTCCAGCAGAGGGAACATCCCACTCAGCAAAAAATGCCCTGGCCTGCAAATGACGTATCATCTCTGCTCAGAACTCTTTGGCCAGAGCTAGTCACGTGGGCCATAGAACAGAGACAATGAGATCATACAGAAATGAGAACTGTTGAGCACTCTACCAGTTCAGTTACTCTTTTGAGGTATTTTAAAGAAGGTACCGCTTTATGTAGCAGAGCGTAAGCATCTGACCTAAGGAGTGGGAGAGTCCAGAAATAGGCCATCTTAGAAGATTAGATGTATTCATGGATAATAGATCCCTACCATTGAAGGCTGGAGGAGCCACTCTGGGAGGATCTGGCTGAAATGAAAATGTTTCATGTTGTTTTCTCTCGTTGTATCAGAGATCCAGGTGGTAAAATGGGCTTTCTTCCTGGTTCATTTCCTGGGCATTTTTCTAATCCATGTTCTTCTCCTGCCTCCATGTAGATCTTGGTGGTGAAGATGGAGGTTGGTGGGTATGATTATATGTCACAGAGCTTAGAGGTGACTGAATGGGAGTTGTTTTTCTAGTTCTCCCATAATTCTATGTTGTCCTAGATCTTAATCTTAGCCCTTAGCCACCTTGCCTCCTGTTTCAGTGTTTGATTCCCTATTATGTGATTGCTTTGGACAAAAAGTTCAAATCAAACGGGAGGTCCTCATTTTATCAGGACTTGGGACTTAGGGAGAACTTTGAAGTTACTACAAGTGGATGAGAAACTGTGGGTCCCAACACGGGACAGCCACGTATGATCAAAGTGTTTTATGGTTTTGAGTTTTAGAAGCTGTGGAAAGTAAAGGAGAGATGTAAAATAACAACAACACAACTCTGGACATCCTAGAACTTGGAGAAGATATTCACCTTTTAGGAAAACAAGTCGATTTTTCATTGACACATTGTATCTGAAGAATTGCAATGTTGTCAAGAGTTCTTGCTTTGGAGTCCAACATACATGGATTGAAGGCCCAGCTTCAATAGTCAGAGTTCTCCAGAAAAACAGATCCAATAGTCCAATAGGCTCGCTCTTGCTCCTCTCTCTCTCACACATCTCTCTCACATCTCTCTCTCACATCTCTATCAGTCTTGGGACATCTCATGTATCAACTCCTTCTAATAGGGAGATTTATTAGAAGGAGTTGACTCCCATAATTTTGGAGGCTGAGAAGTCTCAAGATCTGTAGTCAGCAAGCTAGAGAGCTAGGAGAGCCAATGATATATTGATATGTTCTGGTCTGAAAGCCAATAGGATTGAGACCCAAGAAGAGCCAGTGTTTCAGTCTGAGTCTAAAGGCTGGAAAAGACCAAATGTCCCAGGTCAATCTGTCAGGAAGGAGGAGTTTTCTCTTAGTCTTTTTCTTCTATCCAGGTCTTCAGTTGATAGGCTGAGGCCACCCACATTAGGGAGGACAACCTGCTTTACTCAGTCTACTGATTCAGATGTTACTCTCACATCCAGAAACTCCCTCACGCACACACGCACACACCCACACACCCAGATAATGTTTGACCAGCTCTCAGGGCTTGACTGTGGTCCAGTCAAGTCGATACAGAAAATTAAAAACCACAGCAGCTCTTTTACTTAAGAGCTGTGTGAACTTGAGCAAGTTACTTAGCATCTTTTTGCTTCATTTTCCAGCTCTGTAAAGTGGGATAATTAAAGTGTTTGCTCATAGGCTTGTCTTGTGGTCTGAATGAGAATATATAACAGTCAGTGAAAATGTACTGAGTGCTTAGGGTATATCTGGCACTGTGCTACTGCTGCTGTTATCACCCCCATCATCATCCCCAAGAAGAAGCTGCTGATGATGGGTCTCCTCTCATCCAGGGTGAGTTGAGAGAGGCAGGGTGAAGGGGGGGTCTGTGGACCAGTATAATTGTTCTCTGGCATCATAATTTCATGGTTGGTGGTCACATATGCTGCTTTAAACTTTTCATTTCCTTTTCTTCCTTTTAAATGTTAGTCTCTGTTTCGAGAACCATTTCAGTCTACATGTTTGTGATTTATTTACTGTGAGCACATTGCTCAGTAACTAGGAAGTGCCATTTTAAAAAATATGGACCTTCTGAGCCTCTTTAAGGGAGGTAGAGCAGAGAGGTTTCTGCAGGCAGTAAACTACTTTGCCCAATGGTGACTGTTGGCCCAGAGGCTAATAATTCAGGAGGTTCAAGGGAGTTCCAAGCTAGGCGCCCCCCGCAAAAAAAAGCCGCCTTCTCATCTTTATTTGCTGGTAAGTAAAGTGATATTTATATTTAATATGCCTGACAAACTCCATCACTTCTTTTATATGTAGGTTTATCAAGGCATAATGTTTACATACAGCAAAATTCACTCTTGTAAAGTTTACAATTTGATGAGTTTTGACAAATGAATATGATCGTGCAGCCCCCAAAACAGTAAAGATACATAACATTTTTATTACTTTGACAAAGTTCCTGTGGCCCTTTGCAATCAGTCCCCTCTCCACATTCCGAGCCCAGTAACCACAGATTTGTTTCTGTCCCTATTGTTTTATCTTTTGTGGAATGTGATGTATGTGGGATCATATGGTGTGGAAATTCTCGTGTCTGGCTTCTGTCATTTAACAAAGTGCTTTTGGGATTCATCCCTGTTGTTGCACACATCAGTGGTCCTCCTTTTAATTGCTGAGTTGTAGCCCACCGTAGTGATATACTAAAACTTGTTAATCCATTTTCTAGATGAAGGACAGTGGTTTGCAGTTTTCAGCTATTATAAATAAACTGCTATGAGCATTCACATACAGGTTTCTGAATGAACATAGGTTTTTATTTCTCTTGGGTAAATAACTAGTAGTGGGATTTCTGGGTTGTACGGTAAGTATATGTTGAACATTGTAAGAAATTGTCATATTCTTTTCTAAAGTGGCTGTATCATTTTGCATTTCCACTAGCAATGTATGAGAATTCCAGTTGTTCCGCACTCTCGTTAACACTTGGTATGGTCAGTCCTTCTAATTTTGGCTACAAGTGAGTGATGTGAGCATCTTTTCATGTGCTGATTGACTATTCGTAAACATTTTTTTGGAAACTGTTCAAATTATTTGCCCACTTTTACTCCTTTATTTCTTATTGAGTTTTTAAAATATATGTTCTGTATTCATTTTTGGGGTCAGTTATGTGTTTTTCAAACATTTTCACCCAATATGATGCTATTGTTTTAATTTTCATAAGTCTTTTGAACAACAGAAGTTTTTGATTTTGGTGAAATCTAGTTTATTATATTTTTCTTTTATGGTTCATAGATTTTTTTGTCCTATCGAGGAAGTCTTGAGTAATCCAAAGTCATAAAATTTTGTCTTGCTTTCTTCAAGAAATGTAATTGTTTTAGCTCTTGTAATTGTCTGTGTATATGGAGTGAGATAGGGTTAGGAATATTTTATTCTTTCTGTCTGTCTGCCTATTAATAGGCAACTGTTCAAGCACCATTTGTTGAAAAGACTCTCCTTTCTCATGGAATCTGTGTTGAGAACCAATTCGACTCTCTTTGCTTTATTCATCTATATGTTTATTCTTAGACCATTAGCACACTTCTGATTTCTGTGGCTTCACAGTGAGTCTTGAAATATGTTAATGTGTATGCTCCACCTTTGTTACTCTTTTTCAAAATTGTTTTGGCTATTCTAAGTCCTTGCATTTCCATATAAATTTGGAATCAGCTTGCCAATTCCTAAACAAAATCCCATTGGGATTTTGGCTGGCATAACGTTTAATCTACAGGTTAATTTGTTGAGAAATGACATCTAAACAATATCGATCTTCTGATCCATGTATTTCAGTCTTCTTTATCTTAGTAAAGCTTGTAGCTCTCAGTGTACAGATATTACAAATATTTTGTTATATTTATTCCTAAATTCTTTTTTGTTTAATACTATTGTAATGGCATTTAAACATTTCAATTAACAGCTGTTTGTTGTTAATATATAGAAATAAATATTTTTGGCCATCCTTACTCTTTTAGCTTATGTAGGCCTTTGCTTTTAGAATGAGTTTCTCAGTGTGTAGTTAGGTCTTACTTATTTTTATCCGATTTGACAATCTCTGTCTTATAATTGGACTGTTTAGATTATTTACATTTAATTTATAATAGTACATTACTGTTTACATTTAATGTTATTATTCATATGACTGGATTTAAAACTGCTGTCTTGCTATTTGTTTTCTATTTGTCACATCTGTTATTTCTCATATTTTCATAAATATAGGCTATATAAATATATGTTTCAGTCCTAAATTGTTTCATATATATAATAACCTTTGTTTATTGTCCTCTGAGGTCTAGGGCTTTTAAGGCATGTTGAATGAGGAGAAATAGCTTTGGTATCAGTTAGCTTATGTTTGAATCCTAGCTTTGCTGTGAACTTGGGAGAACTACTGAGCAACTTTGTCTTAAGTTTTTCATCTCTAAAATGAGGACAGTAGTAGCCCCCTCCCTACCCATAGGGTTCCGTGAGGATGAAAAGAGATAATGCATGCAAATTGTGTAACAGAGGGAGCTCATAGTAAGTGCTCAATATATAGAAACCGTTTTTCAACCTTCAATTACATCAGAAACATGACTTCATATTTTATGCAATCTTTATAACTGTCATTCTTATGGCTGGATAATAGTCTATGATGCAAATACAAACCACTATGACTAACTCACTTTCATTTGGTTTGACAGGTTATTTCCAGTTTGGGGCCATTCTAGATAATAGTACAATAGTTAATGTCTTTTTTCCATAAAATATCCTTTTTTGTTTTAGTTTACCGATTCCCTTTAGAAAAATCCTTGGAATGGTATTTCTGGGTGAAGGATATGAACCTTGACATGGTTCTTGCTATATATCCAAGCATGCCTTTGGGAGTCACAGTAGGGACTGGAAAAAGATGTCACCCTCCGACTCTGATTCTAATGGGAACCGGAAGATATTCCTCGCTCATGTCCCTTTGAAAGAGGCACCTTCATTTTGTCTCTTCCTCTGTTGAGTGAACCGTCCTGGCCTTTCCTGCTCATCCTAATGGCTCATTACTCACACCTGTCATCCTTTCAGTGGTTCTGCAAAATTGCAAGGCTCATTTTCATGTCGGTTGTCTCTGCTTGGAGGCCCTCAAGAAGAAAATCAGCCTGCTGTTGATGGTGGGATGTCTGCTTTGCAGCTCTCTCCTTGTTCGGCTCAGCTGGAAGTGTACGTTCTCTGGGAGGGGTCCTTCCTGAGCTGCTTAGAAGTTTTCAAGCTGGAGAGAGAAGCGGGTCCCGGTGTCCCTGCCTAAGAGACCTGATTTCTCGTGCAGCTGCTGTTGCTTGAGGATAAAAACTAGGGAGAAGAGCTCTCCTTTTCCCATAGTGTCAGCTCCCATGGCTGCTCCCACAGCAAGATCTGTCTGTTCCTTTTTCCTGCCTTCTCCTCTCAGGAACTCACTCTCGGAGCAGTCTCACTGTTTCACTAGAGTCTAGATTAGAGGAAACAAACACACACACAAAAACACGTGGTTTCAAATTAGGCCAAGAAGTCCAGTTTTGAGGGAGAATTCTGCAGCTATATCCAGATAGGACAGGAAAGTTGCCAGGTTTACAGAAGTCGGATGTTTGGCAGGAGGTCATGGTGAGCCAGGCTATACTCTGAGCCTAGAGCCTTTCTTTATGCTCCCTCAGAGGGCATCTTGGACCCCAGGCATTGATCAAACGGTGGCAGTACCGAGACTGTCCATTTGCTGTACAATTCAACTTGGTTCTAAGTTGAGAATGTTTCAGGTGGGCAGTATTAAAATTTGAAGACACTGAGTTCAGTCCCACATTATTTAGTGTATCAATACGTCCATTCATTCGGTCTCCCAGGTCAGCTCTCTGCTGCCCCGTGGGCTCACCTGGAGAGCCACAGAGGCTTAGGGCAAAGGCTTCAACCTGCACCCTCTTCAATCTAGCCAGCCTTAGATCAACCAGCTTTTCTTCAATTCTCCTCTTTTCACCTCAACTCCTGTTGATTTTTCAAATCTTTTATCCCTGCCCATCCTCGGTCTTGGGTGAGGGTCAGCTTCCTACCTCTGTCACTTCTCAGATTCCTCTTTATCGGGATAATGTAAAGTGTTCCATCCCTTCGGTATTAGATACACCCGTCACACACCTGCTTTTTCACATTGGCTCCTTAAAATCCTACTTCCACATGTTTATTTCTCTAAGGTACCGGCTGGTTGTGGATGTGGAAGGGGATGTAGAGATGAGGGGAGGGGAGCCTCCAAGGAGGTGAATTTATTGGCTTTGAATCCACACTAGAAAAGCGAGTGATGGGGAGGGAGGTTCTTATTACAGAGAAAGTGATATACTCAAGTAATACACTCTGAATTAAAAATGAACATCCTGTGGAGAGAAATCCCAAGCTCATTATTGGTTTATAAAGTTACCTTGCTCTACCTGTCTTAATGATTGCTCTTCAGTTCGTGCCAAAGTCATAACGTAGGAGTCTTATTGTAGGGAAACCACGTTTGTATGTGTGTGCCTCTAAGGGGCCTGGAACAGTACAAATGCATTGTTTTCAATTATGAAAACAAGTTGGAGTCACAGTCAGAGACGCTATGCCCGAGTTTGAGTTCCGACTCCCCTGTGGGAGGGGCAGTGACACCAGCCGAGATCCCCATGTCTCTTGTCCATGATGGTACCTCTCAGCCTTTTCCCTCCCAGGCTCTGGGCAATTTGTGCTCAGAAAGCAAGCCAGGATAAAAGGGTTTCTGAGAGAGAACCCAGGAGTACCTTGTCTTGAGTTAAATATTGATAGAACTTCCTGAGCACCCAGAAGGAAGAGGAGGGATAAAGAGGCTTTTCCAGAAGGCGCATTCTTCTGTGCAATGAAGTAGCTTTCTTTCATCCATCTTCCAGACCCTCTTGTTATATTATTTTCCTGGGAAGAAGGTTTTAGGTAGTGTCGTGTTGAGTTAGTCCATAGGCAGATAAATACACGCTTAAGGTGTCAGCCAGACAGAGGCATCCGAATGAGGACTGCATGTGTATTTTGTTTCATAGCCATATCCACAAACATATATATGATACAGATAGATTTTAAAACAAAACAAAATGTGCATGTATGATATAGATTTAAAATAAAACAATGTACATGAATATTTACATGCACACACATTTACATAATAGAGTGACATGCAGGGGTGGTAATATATAGGCTTCAGAGGTGTTTTTTATTGACATGTAGTTGATCTACCATGTTGTGTTAGTTTCTTCTGTACAACAAAATGATTTGGTTATACATGTGTATACATTCTTTTTTTATATTCTTTTATATTTTTATATTCTTATTCCATTCATTCATTCCATATTGAATATAGCTCCCTGTGCTATACAGTAGAGCCTTGTTATTTATCCATTCTGTATATAATAGTTTGCATCTAATAACCCCAAACTCCCAACCCACTCCTCCCTCACCTTCCTTCTCCTTGGCAACCACAAGTCTGTTCTCTATGTCTGTGAGTTTGTTTCTGTTTTGTAGATAGGTTCATTTGTGTCATATTTTAGATTCCACATGTAAGTGATATCATATAGTATTTGTCTTTCTCTTTTTGACTTACTTCACTTAGTATGATAATCTCTAAGTCCAGCCGTGTTGCATCAAACGGCATTATTTTATTCTTTTTTATGACTGTAGTATTCCATTGTGTGTGTGTATATATATATATATAGATATAGATATAGATATATATGCACCACATCTTCTCTATCCATTCATCTGTCGATGGACATTTAGGTTGTTTTCATGTCTATTGTGAATAGCGCTGCTATGAACATAGGGGTACGTGTATATTTTAGAATTAGAGTTTTGTCTAGATATATGTAGGGCCTCAGAGTTTTAATTAGACCCTGAGGAGGTTGGGACCTTGCCTACTTTTATGAAACCCAGACCCTGGGGTATGTACCAAGACTACTTGCGGCCTCCTTTTCCCTGGAATTACTGAACAAGGAGGGGGAAATGAATCTTTCTGGGAAGGTTTGGTCTTTTCCAGATGTATTGGAAGGTTCAGGGTGGTGTGACAAGCAGCTCGGGACTTCTTTGTCACTCACAGTGTGGAGGCATAGTTGCTGCAACATTGGTCCTCAGTTTGGGTCCAGCTGGGTGCACATGTGACGGTAAGCATGGGGAGTTTGGGATCACTCTGCCTGGTTTGATGATTTTTGTATTCCCAGGAAATTTACTAATTTTTAACAGCTCCAGAAATGAATTCATTTTCACTCTTCAGGAAAATATATAGGCTGTGAACTTTGGAGCCAGGAAGTTATGAATTAACCTCTTAGCTCTTGCACTGATCAGCTTGTGATCTTGAAAGTTACTTAAGCTCTCTGGGCTTTAGCTTCCTTGTCTGTAAAATGGAGCATAAAATGGACCCCTTCATGGAGCAGTTTGGCGGATGCTCAAGAAACGTTTTGTTCCTTCCTTGCTCTCTGAATTCCTTCCTCCTTTCTCTTCTTCCATCCTGCCTCAGGTTCTACTACTTTCCCACACTGCATTTGGGTATGCTTTTTGGGAAGGATCCAAAAACTCGATTGGCGGAGGAGCACAGACCAAGCTCGTGGGCGGGGCTGGCCGGGGACAGGGGTGCTCTGTTCATGGGAAAGGCTGGCAGACGGGGGTGTCCAGGACAGGAAGAGTTAGTGCCGGATCTGGAGGCGTGCAGCCTACCAAAGGCAGAAGGCCTGGCCGTGTACCCCACTTCTTGTTAACAGAGAAACAGGAGCCTCCTGGAAGATATTACATACCTGACACGAGTCACGGTCAGGTACTTCAGATGCCTTTTACTGTTGGTGACCGCAGGGGATGCTCAGAGTAGGGAGGGCTCTAAGGGTGGGTTGGGGAGGCGTGGAGTCCACAGTGAGACCCAGCGGGCTCACATTTAAGGTGATCGCCTGGGCACTTGCGGGAGTTAGGATGGGACAAGGCCCTTTCTGATTGGGTGGGGCTTTTCCTTTTAGTTTTCTAAGCCTTCGGTTCTGACTGACTTCTCACCTTTGCTCAACCTTGCTTCAAATCCAGAAAATGCACCGGAAATGAGGATAGCATTTGAGTCACTGGAGCGTTATCCTGACTGTTCTTTTCCAGGGCTAATAAGGATATTCTTCTAAAGTATGTTTGAAAGAGAATGAATGTGTATGCTGCCTAAATGAATTTATTGTGAAAACAAAAGTACTTCATTCTCCGGATTCCTTCAAACACTTGATCTTTCCTCTGGTTTTCTGGCCCTCGTCCTTCATGACCCATTTCTTTTCTGGGAACTTTTTCCTGGCTTAGAATCCTAGCCTTGCCCTGCAGGAGGCAAAGGGAGGCCATACCCAGATCACTTTGGGGGAGCCAAGGGGAGGACCTACCCTATCCACTGAGCCCCAGGGCTGCACGCCAAGGTCCTAAGCAGAGACACGGTTTCTTAACATGTCCATCTGAAAATAGTTTTCCTGTCATAAAGTCAGTCCCAAGGGGACTGTCAAACTGTCCAAGGAAACTAAATAAATGTAGACATATGCACATTCAAATTTTATATTATCTATGTGGTCCACTCTATGGTTCCAGTTTAGCTTGGTGACTTTTGAAAATGAGTCATTTAATGTTAGCTATGTTCCCAGATCCTTCTCAAACCTTCTCCCACCACGTCTCCAGCCTCGCTGGAGCCAGAGTCGGGCCTGGCGTACAACAGGTCTGTCTTGGAAGCAGTTAGGGCTCTGGGTTAAGGGTTTGCTGGTGCTGCCCTTTCACCTGGCTTCTTGGCTGATTGGATGTTGCTTGGGTCAGGATATTGTGGTTTTTGTACATCATTCTCTCTTCTCCCCTTCGTCTTCATTTTAAATTATTTTACTTATTCTTCCAGCATTTATCAGTTGCTTGCTCTGTCCCAAACATTGTGCTCAGCCCTAGAGGAAAGGGGGATCTGAAATGGAATATGGTTCTTGGCCCCTATCCGGGGCTTTGCAGTCAGACGGACAAGCCATGTTCCCCATTAAGGTAAATAATACAGGGTAAATAATAACAAGTGACACTTACTGAGTTCTCAGTATTTGCTAGACTCTGTGTACATTGACTTTCATCTATTATTGCCTTCAATTTCTATAACACTTGGAGCATACATTTCCCCGTCTCACAGATGAGGAAGCTGAGGCTAGAGGAAGTGAACAGCTGCCCCAGGTCCTAGTGCCAGAGTCAGGATTTGAACTCAGATCCATCCAACTCCAAACCTTAAAAGGTAAAAAGTGATAAGTGCCACAATAGTGAGAATGCTCTCATCTCTCAGTTTCTCATCCATAAACTGGGGATCGTCTCCCTGCCGTGCTCCCTGCAGGGCTGTTGAGATGTTAAAAGTGCGCCTGAGAAAAGGCCTTGAAGTATTCTAAGAGCCGCGTTGGAGCCAGGTGGTTTCTATATGGTATTTTTTTTCTGCAGCTGCTTTGGAGAAAAGGCTTCAACATCTCTGGACCCGCATGACCAACACTGTGACTGTGAGTGATGTCGTGGGCCTCTGCCTGTGGTGTCCAACTTGGGGCAAAAGGAAGCGTGAGCTTGACAATGGTGGCACCAAGGCCAAAGCCACTGTCAGGGCTGGCAATAGCAGTGTGTCTTTGGGGCACTTGGAATGTGCTAACCCTTTGCCAAGTAGGATTGTCCCCCCTGCCCCAGCTTTATTGAGATATGATTGACATACAGTATTGTATAAGTTTAAAGTGTACACTGTTGATTTGATACAGATATACTATAATATGATCAACACCGTAGCTTAGCTGACACCTCCATCGCGTCACAGAAGTACCACTTCTTTTTTGTGGTGAGAACATTCCAGATCTACTCTCTCAGCAGCTTTCAAGGGTATAACATAGTATTGTTAGCTCTGTGCACTCGATCCTCTGTCTTTGGACCTTGGCCACCAGGGCCCCTTCCCTGGGCCCTGACTTTGGAGGGCCCTGCTCTGGCTGTCCTTCCGCCATGCCTTGCCCAAGAGGGGAGGTGTCTGTGGAACAGACCCAATGGAACATGCCCATTGAAAGCCTTCATCTCCTCGAGTACTGGGAACCCTAGAATTTCCTGCCTACTTGGGCAGGCGTCTTCCCTGAATCCATATTCCCGAGGTCAGACCATGCTGCTAGTTTGCAGAACCCTAGGCCCAGAGGGTCTGGGGGTGTGGGGCAGTGTTTTCAGTGCATGTGGATGAAGCTTCGAATATGTCCTGAGTCGTCTGCACTTGATCCTTGTGCAAGATCCTAGGGCTGTAGCATAGAACCTGGCTGGGAAGTGAAGGGCAGTGAGCTGCAGGCCAGGGGGCCTCTGCTGGTGCTTTGCACAAAATGTTAGGGGTGAGCTTGTGCCAGGCACTTTCCCGAGTTATTCCCTGTAAACCAGTCCGTGTGGTGTGCACTCCGCCATCTGCAGATAGAGAAGCTGGGGCTCACATAGCTTAAGTGACTTGTTCAAGGTCATGGACCTGGGCTTCTAACTCAAGTGTCTTTCCAAAGCTCAGCTTATAAACCACCACCTGACATCCACAAGCATTGGAGTCACTTTGAGGTGCTGGTTAAAAACGCAGATTCCTGGACTTCTCCCCACGCTGATGCCTCAGGATCTCTAAGGTGGAGATCTGCTAGGAGATCTGTTTTTAAATGGTCTCCTTGTAGGACTCTTTGCTCATTAGCAGGGATCAAGTCCAAACCTGCCCTATCCTAGCCATATGACCTTGACCAAGTACATCAGCCTTGTTGTGCCTCTGACACCTCCTCTGTCAGTGGGGATAACAGCACCTGCTCTGGCAAGGATTGCAATGGAAACAGATTGTGTGTGTGTGTTATGCATTTGCCATAGGATAGGTGCTTCGACAGGGTGAGTTGAATATCTCGCCCTTCTTTTGATCTTTCTACCCAGCTGGAGTCTCACCCTTCCCAGAGGGTTTATTACATTGGTTCTACTTTCCCAGGGCCAGATTATCAGGAGTATCTCCTAAATTAATTTGTTTCCGAGATCTTAGCTACTAAGAGTTGATGGTTTAATAACCCCTTCCTTGGCTATTGGCAGAGGACAGGAGACTCTTGGAGATGAAAAAACATTCAGCATCCATGGGTCTGGCTCCCTGACACGGACTTCTGTGCTCTGTCGGGTAGGGGAGAAAGCCACAACTTTTTTTATCAAAAGGGAGGCACCACATAGGAAGCTGCTAAGTGTGGCCCCTTCCTGTGCTAGCTTCTGCGACCTTCTGAAAACACCTGTCACTCGGAACCCTGCATCTGTGTTCTTGGGTCTCTGCTGTAGTTTAGCTCCTCTTCTCTCTGGTTTCCCCTGTCTTGATTTTTCTGCACTGGGAAGTGGAGGAAAAAAAGAAAAAAGGTACCTCCCTTTAGATGGGCTGTGTTCCGATTCCGTGAACAGAACCCACCCTTGGAGGGCCACAGAGGAGGTGTTAAGAGTCTGACAATGCCAGGAGAAATTGATCACAGGGAAGGTAAGATGCCAGGGAATCACCTGCTGTCCCTCCTGGGGAGACACCCAGACAGACAAGCTGTCAGGAAGGGCCTGCACTGCTTGTACCACACAGCTGTGTTCAGGAGAGGAGGGAGCTGCCTTTATAACCCTTAGTCTCTTTCACACCCTCAGCATGTGCCGTGTGGCCCTAGGTGTTGTGAGGGTGCCGCTGTGGTCTCTGGCCCCAGAAGCCCCAGGCTTACTGAGGAGGCTAGGCGCAGGACTCAGGAAACACTCAGCAGCGCCAGACATGCATGGGGGTGGCTGTCCCGCCAGGGTGCAGGACACCCAGAGGGAGGGATTCTCCCCCTAGGCTCAGAGCAGCTTCCTTCAGGATATGCGCCTGACTGGCCGTGAGGGTGGGCTGCTTCTGTTTTGTTTTTGTTTTTTTTAAAATAAATTTATTTATTGTATTTTATTTTTGGCTGTGTTGGGTCTTCGTTGCTGTGTGCGGGCTTCTCATTGCAGTGGCTTCTCTTGTTGCGGAGCACGGGCTCTAGGTGCGCGGGCTTCAGTAGTTGTGGCTTGCAGGCTCAGTAGTTGTGGCTCACGGGCGTAGTTGCTCTGCGGCATGTGGGATCGTCCCAGACCAGGGCTCGAACCCGTGTCCCCTGCCTTGGCAGGCGGACTCCCAACCACTGCGCCACCAGGGAATGCCCCTGCTTCTGTGTTTTAAAGCGCGTTCACATCTTCATCTCAGAGTGAGGTGAGTCCAACAGATGGTGCAATAAAATGTTGACTCTGTTCTCTTGGCTCCAGCAGGGCTCCTTCTGGTGCCAGGTGAGCTAGGCAGCTGCCATAGTGAGTACTGTCATTGTTTCTGCTTTTTATCCTTTTTGGTGAGAGGCTCTTGAAAGTCCTCAGACACCACGCTCCCAGGTGGGGTAACCATCACACAGGTTTTGCCAGGAATAAGCTGCTGTGGCTCCCTTTGAAATCCTTTGACTCTTTTTTTTTTTTCTTTTTTGCGGTACGCGGGCCTCTCACTGTTGTGGCCTCTCCCGTTGCGGAGCACAGGCTCCGGACGCGCAGGCTCGGCGGCCATGGCTCACGGGCCCAGCCGCTCCGCGGCATGTGGGATCTTCCCGGACCGGGGCACGAACCCGTGTCCCCTGCATCAGCAGGCGGACTCTCAACCACTGCGCCACCAGGGAAGCCCTCCTTTGACTCTTCAATGTCACTGTGGTTCCCTCTTGTGGAAATGGCTTTCTCCATCTAGACCTGGGGAGAGCGCTCCCTTCCTCCTGGTGAGCTGCCCCAGTCTGTCACACCCTTGCTTCTGAGGCTCCTACCGCACTGAGCTGCCTGGCCGGGCCATGCCCGCTCACGCCTTTGCCCACATAGCTCCTTCCGGGCTGATAATGCTGCTTCCTCCTGTAGTGCCCCACCTGCTGAATGCCAGCTCATCTTCAGGCCCTTCAAGTCGCGGCTCTTCCCCTGCTCCTGTGTGCAGTGTCCCCAAGGAAGGCGGAGGGGCTCCTTCTTCTGTGCTCCTAGCACACCGGAGTGCACACCTTCCTCACGGCAATCCCTGTGGGCCTCCACTGTGGTTTGTGCATCAGTTTTCCCACCAGACTCTAAACAATCCTAAGGGCAGGGGCTGGACCTTGTTCACCACTGTTCTTTCACCCGGCTTCCGGCACAGGCCTGGCCTGTGCTGACTCAGCCCATGTTTGTTGAATGACTGAAGGATTGTGAGGTGAAACAGCACCAGACTTAGAATCAAAGGACGTGGGGGGCCTCTAGAGCTGACTTGAGGGGGCCAAATAGCTGTGAGACCTTGCCCCAAATGACCTCACCTGTGTGAGACAATATTTACAAAAGCACGTGGGAAAGTACAGATAAGAAGCCAAAGTTCCCAGAGAGTTGTCTTTATTTCCCGGTAAGACTGTGACATTATGGAGAACAGCCAGGAGACGTGCTTTTAATCATGAATAGAAACATGCAAGAGTTGGCCTCGTTCCAAATACAAAGTCCTTAAAGCCAGTAATTTAGTTTAATCATCCACATAAGTCGAATATAGAGTTCTGTGAAAGACACTTAAGACCTGGGGTTTTGGTCACGGCTCTCCCCTTGTTAGGCTGTGAGATTTTGGGAAATGCGTCTGGGACTCGGTTTCCCCGAACACACTTGCCTCTTACTTGTAAAATGTAATTATCAAAAGCTCTTGCCCTGCTGGCCTCACAGGGAGGCTGTGAGAACCTAGTGAGATAATGATTTTTCCCGGGGAAAGCACCTGGGGTGTCATAAGGTAGAAACAGGAGGGTCAGTGCAGGGATGCTGCTGGTGCCCCACGCAGGTACCCCCGGAACCAATGACTGTGAGCGTTGGCCGTGAGGGGGCACAGTTGTGCCCTTACTGTGCCCTCGGAGGAATGGGTGCCTCCTTGTAGACAGCTGACCACCCTCCTGGGCTCCTGCAGCCCACAGGCCTGGTGGACGACACAAAGCTACAAAAGAGAGGCCGGCCGCCTCGCTTCAGGAGAGGCCAGCGTCTGGTGCGATTGGTGCCTTGGCTTCCCCTCCTGAGGCCCTTGGGAACCCCAGACAGCCCATTTTTAAGTGAGTTGCTCTCCTAATCATTGTGTTAGTTCTCCAGAGAAGACCATCTAATCTCTGCATCAAATACCAAAGTCACTACAAAACTAGAATGACCCATATGTCTGGCCTGCTCTTCAGAGCCCCAGGGTCCTGGCGGGATGCCCCAGGGAACGGAGGTGCTTGTGGGAAGAAGAGGGAGGCCCAGAGGGTGTGTAGGCTTCCCTGCACGGATCCAGCCCTCATTCTGATGATGCGTTTGGGAGCTGTGGCTCAGAGAGGTGAAGTGTCTGGTCGAGGTCCCATGGCTAGTCAGAAGCAGAGCAGTGTCTAGAACCCAGGTTCCCTTAATCCAAGATTAACGCCCTTTCCACTACATGTCTTTCCCTGCCAGAGCCCTGCCAGGAAACACAATTCCTCCTGGATGGTTTGATGAGGAGAGTTTATAGAGCAAAGGGCAGGGTTAGGAGAATCCACAAGGGATGTTGAGGTACCCAGAGTCAAGCAGGAGCAGGAAGCTTCCACCATCCCTGGGTTTGAAGTATCAAGGGGAGAGAATGGTCTTCTTGGAACCCCCCGAGAGCTGTGAGTGGAGAAGTGGCCGTGGCAGGGGCTGAAGTGTGGAGGGAGCAGCCCCTGCCCGCGATGCGGCCCAAAGCAGGGAGGGGGGAGGGGAAGGATGATCTGGTAGCACATCCATCGGCTGAGCCTATCGGAAGGCAGCCACAGGCCCTGGTGATGCAGTTCCTGGGCAGAGGAGGGCGGAGAATGGAACTGAGGAGACAGGGGACGACCAGCACACCCTAACTACACAGTCGTGCCATCTGCCCAGGGTAGCGGCTGGACAGTGACAGGACAGGACCTCAGCAGATTTCAAGGCAGGCTTCCTGGCCCTTTGTGTACTTGGCGGTGAGTTCAGTACTTGTGAACATGCGCCGTGTTCCCTGAACCCCAGAGCTGTCTACTGTTCTGAGGGGGGCTTGTCTTCCTGAGGGACCAGGGAAGCAAAGTTTCCTTGGTGGAGGATGAGGGAATGAGTGATGGGACAGAATCCTCTGGACGACTCCATGAGAAACGCACCAGGTTCTAGAGTGGCCAGCCTCTGCAGAGTTGGCATCAGTGATTCATGGGCGTGCACCTGAAGGGTTCGGACAAACCTTGAAACTGGGTTTTGCTAACAAAGCCTCACCCCACCACGACAGGCAGATTTTGCAGATTCGGAGGCTCAGCATCTGCACACCGTCTCAATGAAGAACCTTATTCAAAGCTGGGCTATTCATTATGGTCCTGTGTGTCCTAGAGAGAAAGGCTCAGTTCTGCAGGAATAATTTTTGTGTTGTATAAAACAGTCTTTTCTTACAAATTTTTACCCCCGAGGAGCAGAGCCTCTCCTTGGCAGGAGCTCTGGAGGGAATGCCCAGGGGACCAGGCAACACTGCAGTTATTTTTAAGTCAAGCATATTCACACTGATTTCAAGGACAGTGTGGGGCTCTTGTTGACTCAATAAGCATGATCCTGCATAAGCAATGATTGACTAGCAGGCTGGGCTGCAAGGTGGAGTGGGGAACATGCAACGTCCTGTCCACCCACCCCAGAACCCAACGTGGCGAAAGGAGAGGGATGCACATTAAATGTGATTCTCTGCTTCATGTGGTCATGCCCAGGACATCTGCCACCACAGACTGTTGGCTGTTTGCCTTTCCATGCTCTTTCAGGCCAGCTTCCTACGTTGAGGTTCTCCGTGGATGTTAGTAATGTTTTATTTTCTGATTGTGGGGTAAGGAGTGCTGTGCCTCTGAACATCATTGCCTGCAGATTTTTGTGGGTGCAGCCAAGACAGTTGATGGTCTCCAAGCAGTTCTTCTCAGGGATCCTTGGGAAACTCCTGTCCTCTCTGCTCTGAGCTCTTCTATTAGGTCTTTAGAAAGCCTGTTTAACTTCTAGGTATTCCCAACTTAAGTGGGCTGTGCGAACAAAAATCGGTCTAAAAGGAGCTGGTCTTCTAATTTTCCTCATCAGCGTTAGTAAAAAGCTGGTGGAGAAGCTGAGACACGGGAGTCAAACTTATGTTGAGTATGTGGACAAGCTCTGAATGCCTCTACCTTTTAGCATTTGGCACAGGGAGACTGCTTGTCAGCTACTTTCTTTTCATTCCTCTTCTGTTTAACAAATATTTCTATTTTTTTAAACATCTTTATTGGAGTACAATTGCTTTACAGTGTTGTGTTAGTTTCTGCTGTATAACAAAGTGAATCAGCTATATGCATAAGTATATCCCCATATCCCCTCCCTCTTGTGTCTCCCTCCCACCCTCCTTATCTCACCCATCTAGGTGGTCACAAAGCATTTTATCGTGTCTGGCCTTACATTTAGGTCTCTAATCCATTTTGAGTTTATTTTTGTGTATGGTGTTAGGGAGTGTTCTAATTTCATTCTTTTACATGTAGCTGTCCAGTTTTCCCAGCACCATTTATTGAAGAGGCTGTCTTTTCTGCATTGTATATTCTTACCTCCTTTGTCAAAGATAAGGTGACCATATGTGCATGGGTTTATCTCCGGGCTTTCTATCTTGTTCCATTGATCTATATTTCTGTTTTTGTGCCAGTACCATACTGTCTTGATTACTGTAGCTTTGTAGTACAGTGTGAAGTCCAGGAGCCGATTCCTGCAGCTCTGTTTTTCTTTCTCAAGATTGTTTTGGCTATTCGGGGTCTTTTGTGTTTCCATACAAATTGTGCAATTTTTTGATCTAGTTCTGTGAAAAATGCCATTGGTAGTTTAATGATCCTTTTAATGTGCTGTTGGATTCTGTTTTGTAGTGTTTTGTTGAGGATTTTTGCATCTATGTTCATCAGTGATATTGGACTGTAGTTTTCTTTCTTTGTGACATCTTTGTCTGGTTTTGGTATCAGGGTGATGGTGGCCTCGTGTAATGAGTTTGGAAGTGTTCCTCCCTCTGCTATATTTTCGAAGAATTTGAGAAGGATAGGTGTTAGCTCTTCTCTATATGTTTGATAGAATTTGCCTGTGAAGCCATCTGGTCCTGGGCTTTTTTTGTTGGAAGATTTTTAGTCACAGTTTCAATTTCAGTGCTTGTAATTGGTCCGTTTATATTTTCTATTTCTTCCTGGTTCAGTCTCGGAAGGTTGTGCTTTTCTAAGAATTTGTCCATTTCTTCCAGGTTGTCCATTTTATTGGCATAAAGTTCCTTCTAGTAATCTCTCATGATCCTTTATATTTCTGCAGTGTCCATTGTTACTTCTCCTTTTTCATTTTTAATTCTATTGATTTAAGTCTTCTCCCTTTTTTTCTTGATGTGTCTGGCTAATGGTTTATCAATTTTGTTTATCTTCTCAAGGAACCAGCTTTTAGTTTTATGGATCTTTGTTATCATTTCCTTCATTTCTTTTTCATTTATTTCTGATCTGATCTTTATGATTTCTTTCCTTCTGCTAACTTTGGGTTTTTTTTGTTGTTCTTCTTTCTCTAATTGCTTTAGGAGTAAGGTTAGGTTGTTTATTTGAGATGTTTCTTGTTTCTTGAGGTAGGATTGTATTGCTATAAACTTCCCTCTTAGACGTGCTTTTGCTGCATCCCATAGGTTTTGGGTCGTTGTACTTTCAGTGTCATTTGTTTCTAGGTATTTTTTAATTTCCTCTTTGATTTCTTCAGTGATCTCTTGGTTATTTAGTAGCGTATTGTTTAGCTTCTACGTGTTTGTATTTTTTTACAGTCTTTTTCCTGTAATTGATATCTAGTCTCATAGCGTTGTGGTTGGATAAGATAGTTGATATGATTTCAATTTTCTTAAGTTTACCAAGGCTTGATTTGTGACCCAAGATATGATCTGTCCTGGAGAATGTTCCATGAGCACTTGAGAAGAATGTGTATTCTGTTGTTTTTGGATGGAATGTCCTATAAATATCAGTTAAGTCCATCTTGTTTAATGTGTCATTTAAAGCTTGTGTTTCCTTATTTATTTTCATTTTGGATGATCTGTCCATTGGTGAAAGTGGGGTGTTAAAGTCCCCTACCATGGTTGTTTTACTGTCGATTTCCCCTTTTATGGCTGTTAGCATTTGCCTTATGTATTGAGGTGCTCCTATGTTGGCTGCATAAATATATTTACACTTGTTATATCTTCTTGGATTGATTCCTTGATCATTATGTAGTGTCCTTCTTTGTCTCTTGTAATAGTCCTTATTTTAAAGTCTATTTTGTCTGGTGAGAATTGCTACTCCAGCTTTCTCTTCATTTCCGTTTGCATGGAATATCTTTTTCCATCCCCTCACTTTCAGTCTTTATGTGTCCCTAGGTCTGACGTGGGTCTCTTGTAGACAGTATATCTATGGGTCTTGTTTTTGTGTTCATTCAGCCAGTCTATGTCTTTTGGCTGGAGCATTTAATCCATTTACATTTAAGGTAATTATTGATATGTATGTTCCTATTACCATTTTCTTAATTATTTTGGGTTGATTTTTGTAGGTCTTTTCCTTCTCTTGTGTTTCTTGTCTAGAGACATTCCTTTAGCATTTGTTGTAAAGCTGGTTTGGTGGTGCTGAATTCTCTTAACTTGCTTATCTGTAAATGTTTTCATTTTTCTATTGAATCTGAATGAGATCCTTCCTGGGTAGAGTAATCTTGGTTGTAGGTTTTTCCCTTTCATCACTTTATTTTTTTATTTTTTTATTTTTTTGCGGTACATGGGCCTCTCACTGTTGTAGTCTCTCCCGTTGCAGAGCACAGGCTCCGGACGCGCGGGCTCAGCGGCCATGGCTCACGGGCCCAGCCGCTCCGCGGCATGTGGGATCTTCCCGGACCGGGGCACGAAACCGTGTCCCCTGCATTGACAGGCAGACTCTCAACCACTGCGCCACCAGGGAAGCCCCCTTTCATCACTTTAAATATGTCCTGCCACTCCCTTCTGGCTTGCAGTCTCTGCTAAAATAATCAGCTCTTAACATTATGGGGATTCCCTTGTATGTTATCTGTTGCTTTTCCCTTGCTGCTTTTAATATTTTTTCTTTGTGTTTTATTTTTGGTAGTTTGTTTAATATGTGTCTCGGCGTGTTTCTTTTTGGGTTTATCCTTTATGGGACTCTCTGTGCTTCCTGGACTTGATTGACTATTTCCTTTACCATGTTAGGGAAGTTTTTGACTATAATGTCTTCAGATATTTTCTCAGACCCTTTCTTTTTCTCTTCTTCTTCTGGGACCCCTATAATTTGAATGTTGGTGCATTTAATGTTGTCCTAGAGGTCTCTGAGACTGTCCTTAATTCTTTTTGTTCTTTTTTCTTTGTTCTGCTCCCTGGAATTTATTTCCACCATTTTACCTTCCAGCTCACTTATCTGTTCTTCTGCCTCAGTTATCCTGGCATTGATTCCTTCTAGAGTATTTTTAATTTCAGTAACTTTATTGTTCATCACTGTTTGTTTGCTCTTTTGTTCTTCTAGATCCTTGTTAAAGGTTTCTTGTATTTTCTCCATGCTGTTTCTGAGATTTTGGATCATCTTTCCATTCATTACTCTTAATTCTTTTTCAGGTAGGTTGCCTATTTTGTCTTCATTTATTTGGTCTTGTAGGTTTTACCTTGCTCCTTCGTCTGTAACATATATATATTTTTTGATGGGTGGTGCTGTATTCCTGTCTTACTGGTTGTTTGGCCTGAGGCATCCAGCACTGGAGTTTTCAGGCAGTTGGATAGAACTGGGTCTTGGTGCTGAGATGAGGACCTCCGGGAGGCCTCACTCTGACTGATATTCCCTGGGGTCTGAGGTTCTCTGTTTGTCCAGTGGTTTGGACTCAGAGCTCCTACCACAGGAGCTCAGGCCCAACCTCTGGCCTGGGAACCAAGATCCCACCAGCTTCGTGGCACAGAAAACAAAAGAAAACAAAAAAAGGAGCAGTACAATATCAAAGAATAAAAAACAAAATAAAATTAGATAGATAAAAAATATATTAGGAAAAATAAAACTATAATTGAAACAACTGCAACAAGGTAAAATAAAACCAAAACAGGAAAAAGAAAAGAAAAGAAAAAGGCGCGGGGTGGGGGGGAACAAGACAAAAGGAGAGATCACTCACAAAATATAAAGGATAAAGTAAAATTAGAAAAGTAAAAGATTTATTAGGAAAAAGAAATAAAAGAATTAACAACAATGAATCAACAAAGTAAAACAGAACCCCAATCTAAAAGAGGAAAAAAGAAAAGAAAAAATAAGCCTTGGCTATGGGGTCGGAGTTTAGGTGAGGGGTGGACCTCTGGCAGGGGCGGGGTTTTGGGTGGGGCAGGACCTAGGTGGGTTGGGCCCAGCCACTCCGCAGCATGTGGGATCTTCCCGGACCGGAGCACAAACCCTTGTCCCCTGCATCGGCAGGTGGCCTGTCAACCACTGCGCCACCAGGGAAGCCCTGTAAGTGTAGCTTTGAACTTAAATTTAGTACAGTCTTCTGGTCCATCCATCCATCCATTCATCTTTCACCCATTATCCATCCATATATTTGCTTCATATTGCCTTGCATCACCACATAGTTCCATATGGCTACAAGGGCTACAGAGAGATGCTAAGCCCTGTGTCATTATTCATAATTTAGCTAACAGGTTGGGCATGGCTATGGTCTCTGCCGCACTACAAATAATGGAGATATTGTTAGTAAAATTGGGAGTGTAAGGCTTCTCTCGTGATGGGAAGGATGTAGAATGTCACTTGAAAGAGAGGACATGTCCTGTGGCTCATGGCTCTTCTCTGGTACCTCTTGATGTTTAAATTTATGATCTTTTATTCACTCATGTGTGCATTCGTCTGATAAATGTTGATTAACCACCTGCCATGTACTAAGTACCAGGGATATAGAGATGGATAAGAAGTGACTTGTGCCTTCAAAGGGTCACAGGCTGGAGGATTAAACTAATCCTCAGTAAAATTTGAGCTTGAGGTTAGAATCTGCCCCCTACATGTTACCCAATCCCAACCTATTTGACAGTTTGAAAAGGGGTGCTATTTTTGTCCTCCTGACTCTTTTTTCCAGAAAGTTAGGCCAGGCTTATCACATGCCCCAGTCAGGGCTATGCCTGAGGATTCAAGCAGATGCACACTTGGGATCCCTTGGTGACAGGGTTGATGGTAATCAAATGTTCATGTAGACTTGGGCTGGGTGTGGAAATCTAAGACAGTGTGGCTAAGCGTTTTTTAGCTGGTATTCCGGAGCCAAGACCACCCAAGCAAAAGCACAGCCCTTTGTGAACTAGTTGGATGACCTCAGGCAAAGTTACTTACCCCTTTGTGTCTCTATTTCCACCTGTGTAAAATGGAGACCATCACAGTCCCTAAATCATAGGTGGACACGTTCTGTATGGAACTGTGGTGGTGGGTACCTGACAGTGCACTGATCAATATCATAGAGCTACAGTCTACAAAGAATATATTTTATTGTATGTAAATTTAAAAAAATCAACCAGGATGTGTGTGTTGGTGGGGAGAGTAGGAATGCAGACTAGAGCAAATGAATCTAACTGTATTTAAAATGAATCACATAAGCACACTGGGGGGTCTGGGGATGAAAGGAGATGACAGAAGTTACCTGTCATACACGGGAAAAACCTCGTATACTTTAGTAAAAAAGGCGAAAAGAATTGCACACAAACATGATACTCTAATTGGTAAATTTGTTTCTCACAAGGGTATGGCTTAGCAATTCTGAAACTACTTAAATTTATCCTGCTTGTGACTAATGCTTTTTCAATCTGAGGAATCTCTTTAATCCCAGAAAGTTCCCTACTGTCATATCTTTGGATATAGCCTTTCTCCCATTATCTTTCTTCCTTACTTCTTGCTCTTCCACGCCCTCTAACTTCTCCTTCATAGTCCCCATCTCGCATCTCCCTCTCTGGCATCCTGGGTAAGTTTTCCAGATGAAATGTCCATTCACTAATTCCCTCTTCGGTTGATCTGCCAGCAGTTTAACTGGTCACTCTCGTTTCAGCCTCTCTCTGCCTTTCCAGTGTTCTCTCCCATCAGCCTCTTACTTGCCTTCTCTCCTCAGCTCCTTCAGAGAAGCTGTGCTTTCTGCCTCGAGGCCTTTGTGCACGCTGTTTCCTCTGTCTGGAAAACCCTGCTCCTTCAGCCTCCTTCTGGCTGGTCACTGCTCAGTCTTCATTTTCAGCAACCTCACTCTGAGACTCTGGGGAGCTTGCCTCACAGCCAGATGAGCTACTCCCTGCTGCATTTGTTCTGCGTCCCCTCTGATTTCACTAGGTGACACTCCATTGACATTTTTTTCTCAAAATCTTGTTTTCCTCTTGGTGAGAAACTCTTGAGGGTCTGCATCTACCCCGTGTTCCCAGTACCCGGCTGTGAGATGGGCACATAGCAGAGCTCAGTCCGTATGTATTGAGTACAGGGATTAGTGCTGGCAGCTCTGATGAGCATCTGCTCAAAATGGATTCTGTCCTTTGGGTGGCTTTAGTTCTACTGTCTCCTCAGCTGCCTTTCTCTCTCTTCCCCCTTCTCTCCTCCTTCCCAACTTCCTTCTAATCACGGCAGAGTTGGAGAGCCTGGCATGATTCGGGAGTGTCCTTACTTCCCACCTCAAGCCCTCCTAGTTTCAACCTTCTTCTGTGCATACTTGGATGCAACAGAGGGAAGGAAACAGATCCAGTCTCACAGGCTAAGTCCCTGGGTCACCCGTGAATGTGCCCCCAGATGTCCTCTTCTTTTCTTGTCCTGGGAGCCAAAATACTTCTAGTAAATGATCCTGCCACTGAACACTGCTGAGTGATCAAGCCCTCAGTATATCCAGGAGGCAGGAGGCGTGGCTTATTTTTGATCTCCACGTGGCTTCTTCTGAGTCCATCTCATTCTAGTCTTCAAAGGAGGATGGCATTTATTGAAACAGGGCTGAAATCAACAGAGAGACTTGCTGAGGGAGTCACGTGCAGCCCCACGATGTTGTCACCTGTCTTACCTGTGTCACCTCACTTGAGCTGACAACCTGACCTTTCCGGCCCTGGTAGCCTGGGCTGGGGGGGCTCCATTCACTAGGGAGCTGAGCTGTGGCAGCAGCCAGGTTAATGTGTTGCTCCTGTTTGCCAACACCCAGCTGACATGCTAAGCAGGAAAGTTGGCCAGTTTATTTACCTGTAAGGAGACTCAATCCACATCATTGTCTAACTTGGGCTTGGCTTTCACCCCAGTGACTCACCGAGTGGGGCTAGTAGGGGCCTATGCAGGGATTTGGCTGCTTTTTCTTTTCTGTGTCTAACAGCTCTTTTGGTTCAGGTGTAGCTACTGAGCACTGTAAACCCCCATAAAGATGGTTATTACAGAAACATCCAGGAAATATTGTTAATTCACTTGCACCAGCAGAGGCCTATTGAGCAGCACCAAATGGTGTTGATTAGCAGAGACAGGAACAAACAGGATTAGAAACTACCCAGGAGGGGGGCAGAAGCAAGCATCCAGATGAGCAGGCATCCCGTGACCCATGGGTCATTCTCAGAGTGACCCATGCCCCACCTGGCCGTGGGGTCTGCCCTCCTCTTGGCTCACGTTGGATTCCTCTAAAAATAGACCCTGAGATGAGGATTTGGTACAAGCAGTTCATCTGGGAGGTGATCTCAGGAACCACCATGAAGGAGTTGGGGAAGTGAGCTAGGGGACGGAGGAAACCCAACGAGGGGTCAGCTATTGAGTGGGGACCGCTGTGGCCTGCTGGGGCTCAGTCCTGTTGAAGAAACTCTGAGAAATTGTGTGGAGCACACCTTGGACTTGGTCTTGCCGCTCACACCATGGGGAGAGAGAAAGGAGATATTTGTCACGAACTCCTGTCCTTTATTGGTTGAGAGTTGCACCTGGGATGTTGGCTCCCTGGCATGCGCAGCTTCCCTGAGCCTGGTTGAGCAAGGTCCCAAGGCAGAGCGTGTCCCCAGGTAGAGACACAGGAAGCCAGCCGCTATGGGAACCATCTGCAGGTGGCCCAGGGGCTGGAGCATGGGCGCGGCCGGGTCTGCTCCTCCTGGAGCTACAGAAAGCACAGTGGTTTCTGGTTAACTGCAAACCCAAACCTCTTCATTTAAAAATAAGATCTGATGGGCCTCAGTGGGAATGTGATCATTAGAAAGCTTTAGAATGTGGAAAATGGCTTTCAGGGGCGTTTCCAGTTTCTCCCAGGAGGAGTGGTGTGGAGTATGGTGGAGAGACATCGTGGCCACCTTTCCAGGCCTGGCATCACACAGCATGGGGACGCACATCCCAGCTCCTCTGTGAAGCCTCTGTGACCAGCCTGGTCAGTGACTGTTCTCTTCCAACCCACTGCGGTACTTACCGCCTACAATGTCACTGGGAATTTGTTTTTTCTTTTCTTGTGCATACCTGTTTCCCCCAACTAGGAGGCAAGGCTCTTGGGGACCAGAGTCATGACCTATACAACACTACTTTAGACTGTGAGACCTTTGAGCTATTGGCAGTGTGAGCCCCACAGAGTTACATACCGTAAGCCAGCTCACTGGGTTACTGGGCAATGTGTTTTCCTTCCTGGGACTGGAAGGAAAGAGCACTTAATTCTGGAGAGCAGTACAATAGGACTTTTACTGAAATGTGTTTACGGGCCAACACGCCAGGCACCATTTGGAGACTGTGACCTGTATTAACTCCTTTAATGTTCACCAAGCCCCCATTTTGTAGATGTGAAAACTGGGGCATAGACAAGTTAAAAAACGTGCCCTAGGTCTCTCACGGGAAAGCCCTTATCTGCACTCTGGAGCCAGATTCTTTCTTGCCCCTGTGCCACATGGCTCCCGTGGTAAGGAGGGCAGAAAAGTTGGCTGACATCAGGTACCTTGCTCACCCCTGGGGGGTTTCTTGGAGCCCAAGCCAGGGGTGGCTGCTGGGCTTCAAGACAGCCTGGAACAAGAGCCTGAAAGGCACCAAGAGATGAAGCAAGTTGCCTCACTCTGGCTTATTCCTGCTTCTCACCGTGTCTTCTTCCCTTTTCCCTCTCTCAGCAGCTTAATTCCCTCTATACACGCGTCAAAATGTTTTTGCCATTTAAGCACCAACTGAGACGGGCCATGGGAGCTGTGTTCCAATCCCAGGGGAGAGAGCCTGACTGTTGCACCCTCATGCAGTCTACCACGCCTGGGGGTGGGGTGACAGAGCACTAAGCCCACTCTCCACTCAGTGTTTCTGCCCTTCCACCTACCCCTCGAAGGTGGCCATTCGGTGGTCACTGTCCTGAAGAAGGATGTGGAAGGGTTGTCAACCAGCTGGGTTCTACTCTGTTTTCTTTTCGCTGCCGCTTTTGCTTCCAGTTTCTGGGGCCCTCTACTCTGGTGAAGCCCTGCTTGATGCCAGCTAGAAGCCTCAGTGTCTCCAGGAAGCAGAGAGAGGATGGAGGAAGGGGAACCCTGATGTCATCTTTGGTTTTTCTGGACCATGTGTGCCGAGAGTGCCTTGGAAGGGATGCGAAGTGGGTGGAAGAACGTGCTTTCTGGGCTCAATGGTTCTCAATCCCGCCGGGGGTGATTCCTCTGAAAATTCTGATTTCCTTTGGTGTAGGTGTGGTTCAGGCATCAAAAATTTTTAATGCTACCCTGGTGATTCTAATGTGTATCCAGGACTGAGAAACTCTATCTTGGCTCTAGTCTGTGGTTGTGAAAGAGAGTGCGAGATCCCAAGCTGAGCTCCAAAATCAGCTTCCAGAGGAAATGGCTCGTCTTTTTGTTTTTCTCATGCTCCCTTATCTTCCGGCTTCACACGATGTCCCACGTGGAATCAGCATTCTGCTACCACTGTCGGCATCAGTGGATGAATCGTTCTCTACCTCCAGTCCTTCTAATGCAGGGTATGTGAGGCAATTTTGGGGGCTGGAGCAGTTTTACATTGATGCCAGGTCTGCCCAGACATCCTCTGCTAGAACGAGTGTCTGTGTGAGTGCCCACCACTGGAGGATTAGGTCCCTGCGTAAATCACTTTGAATGTACAGATCTTTCCTTTCATTAAGAAGTTGCTTCTCGGGGCTTCCCTGGTGGCGCAGTGGTTGAGAGTCCGCCTGCCGATGCAGGGGACGTGGGTTCGTGCCCCGGTCCGGGAAGATCCCTCATACCGCGGAGCGGCTGGGCCCGTGAGCCATGGCTGCTGAGCCTGCGCGGCCGGAGCCTGTGCTCCGCAACGGAAGAGGCCACAACAGTGAGAGGCCCGCATACTGAAAAAAAAAAAAAAAAAAAAAAAAAGTTGCTTCTCGCCCTCCAGGGAGCTGTGGATGCCTCACTGGCATTCTGCCTGGGAAATGAGAGAAGAGTGATGCATTGGGAGGCCATCAAGAGAGTGACTTGGTGACGTCTCTGGCTCTGTACCCCACTCCTCCTTTTGGAAGGCGGTTCTCACATGGTGGTCAGCTTCCAGGCAGAAAAGCTGACTCAGGGCTTAGGTGAGGGCCTTTCAGAAGATGTTCAGGTTCAGGGCCACAAATCCTGGTACAATGCCCACCTCACCAAGAAGTGAGCCCAACCCCAAATGTGTGGAATAGGTTTGCTAAGGGGAGAGGAGTTCTATCACCAGATGTAAAGGGAGAAAGGGATGCAGGAGCCATGAAGGCAATGACTTTCCACCACAGCAGCCAAGTTTGTTTATCTTTTGGCCCACAGGGTAGTGTTGTGGGCTCTGTTTACACTTCCTCCTACCATGGTGACGTTATTTAATTGCTTCAGCTGTATAATTGGCAGAATTGGTTACTGTGCCTCATTCTGTGGCTCCATAACCAGCCTGTATGCTCTGTTTTCTTTCTCCCAGTCCTCTCTGCCCCACCCTCACCTCTGCATGAGTCACCACTAGTGTTTTTCCAGGACTATACAGCTTTGGAAGGGATAATTCCATACTGGTATCGGAAGACAATGAGATCAGTTAGTTGAAGAGCTGAGGCCGGCATCCATCCTGGCCTCCTTGGAGGATTCTGTGTTCTATAGGAGAAGGATAATCTGGTTAGAGATAATTTTGGAAAGCCAATGGGATGAGGATGGCTCTTGGTTTTGATGGAAAGGGCACTTTCCACGCCTGCCAGGGTGAAGCACGTTGAGGTATCGCAGCATGAGAAACTTGGTTTGGGGGTATCCTGTGTCTTTGGGCTCATTGAACAATGACCTGGCCACTGGCATGGTGGAGGGAAGAATAGAAAGCATTGTTCTTACTTGTAAAGGATGCTTAGTCTACTTGTGGGGACTTGGAATATCAGCATGAAGCATCAGTGGCCGATGAGAGGCTACACATGGTTATGTCTAAGCTATGCTTTGAGTTAGAAATGCAGAGGCAAAGATTAGAGAGGGATAGAGCAGTCAGGGAAGGAATCCTGGATGTGATCTTTGCAGCATGGATAGGAATTGACCAAGTAGTAGGAAGAGGCATGCCAGAAGAAGGAAGTGCTGTAAGTCACACCACAGAGGAAGAAATGGATGCGTGTAGGGGCCAGGTTGGGAAGCATCCTGGTGGGAGGCCCAGAGGCATAGTGCAGAGAAGACTGGGTAATAAAGAGCCTGGAATGTGCTGGCCTCGGCCGAAAGTCTAAGATGACCTTCCTGGCTCAGCCACGCTAGAGGCTTGGTCGTTGTTCTGCATGCCTTCAATCTTGGCTTTCCTTGATTCCATTTGTATCAGATATTAGGTAAATTTTCAGTGCTGGTTACTACTGAGTATGGGAAGTGTAGCTCCTCCATGTAGCTCCTCCATGAGGTCAAAGACCAGGCAGTAGAATGACTTCCTATGGGCTCTGGGCTGTCCAGGGTCTATTTCTAAGGGAAATCCCCTAAGGGAATCCCCCACAAGGGTCCCTCATGGGCAAAACAGAAATGAAGAGGCTTTGGAACTCAAGTTTATTAGTAGACTATTGTTTGCTGGAAGTTAGGTAAGGCACAACACACAGCAACAGTGGCTAACAATCTGGAAATTACCAAGTACTTGGCAGTTTAATTGAATAATCATGTACTAAGCCCTTCCTATGTGATGGGCTAGACAGTGCAGGGGAAACAAAGGTATGACCCTGCCTGCCTACAAGAAGCTTACCATCTACTAGGGTCTTTAATGGAGGAGAAATGGGGCACAGTAGCAAACGTGGGCTTGGTGGTCAGACAGACCTGACTTTGAATCCTGATCCTGCTAATTACTACCTGTGTGACCTTGGACAAGCTGCAAAAACTTCCCTAAACCAAGTTTTTTTATCTGTAAAATTGACTAACATCTGTCCTTCATGGTTTTGTGAGGATTACAGATAACATATGCAATTAAGCTGCCTGGCTCATAGTAAGTACTAAGTAACTAACAGCCACCAATATGATTTGGGTGGAAATCAGTACAGCATCCTTAGCTGGGCTGAAATGATCCCTGTAGAGAATAATGAAGAGGAACCTGAACCTACTTTCTTGGTCAAGCTTTATAGCTCAGAGCATTTTTCATTGGAAATACAAACACATTTGTGTTTTCTGGTCAGCTAATAATTATACCATTGAAAGAATATCTTCTAAAAGGCTGGGATATGGGCAAATCTCAAATGATAAAATTTTATGGGGGATAATGAAGTAAATACCATTTCTTTAGCATCCTCTCACCAACCATGACTGTGTTCTGTCCCAGGTTCCTGGCATTATTGCCTCATTTGTACATTTCACAAATGTTTATTGAGTGATTACTATGTGCTGGGCACTAAGTATTAGATTTTTGATGCTCCACAATAGGCATAGAGAGGTTAAGTTACTCATCAACAGTCAACAGAGCTGACAGTGATGGAGCTGGATGCAAACCCTGGCAGTATGATGCTAGAATCCAGCTCTCAGCCATGAAATGGACTGCCCATTCCCATGGAGGTCTGCTTCCAGATGTTGGCTGATGCCACTGTAAAATGGAAACCCTCCTAACCATGTTTATATTTTCACAGGGAATTCTTGAGGGTAAGCAAGGCTCCACAAAATAAATTTCCAACAGTGAAATGATAGGATATAATGTTGTTTATTAGTGGACCAACTTGTCTCCTGAACACCCCCTAGGGGCACCTCTGCAAATGGCAGCTCTAGCCCTGGTGGTCTAAGAAACCCCATGATCACTCATGGGCAAAACAGTAGCCAATTCAAGGATTCCTGGGAAAGAGTCGGAGACTACCTTGAAAGCAGAAGTAGTTTATAGTTGAAAGGGTCTTTAGACACTATCTAGCTCAAACTTCTTTCCAGTACAAGATTCACTGAGATTGGCCAGGAAGGCTATAGCATTCTTTTCTCTAGTTGAGCACTGCTTCTGATAGACAGTTCACTACAGATGCCATTCTGTCACTGAACAGCTCCAGTTGTTAGCAAATTCCTTCTTCTCTTGAATCAAAATCTGCTTCCTCCTAACACCCACCAGTATGTTCCAGTTTTTCTGATAGAACAAGTTTATTTCTTCTTTTGGATGATGAAGTGGTAGGGAGAAAGTGTGTTACTGTTGGCATCTGGTGGAGGGTTGGCAGGAACTCCCTAACTTTCAGCCAATCATTCGACTCACTAACTTATAGATCTGTGGGTTCTGACCTCTGTACCTCTCTCTCCAGGGGAGAGACGCTAGTTCCCTGGATCCCAGATTCCCTCCCCCTACTTCCTCAGGAATCTTTATCTACCAATTATCTTTCTCATCTTTAACCTCTCCTTTTCAAATGGCTCAATGCAGCCGGCACTTAAATATATTTAAGTTTTTCCATCTTAACAACAAAAATAAAAGTCCTCAGAGTGTCCTCAGCCCACTCCTCTGGTGTTTCCTTCCCTGCACAGCTAAACTTAAAAGAGTTATATCTGTTTACTCTTCCAATCCCTCACCTTCCAGTTTCTCTTCAACCTACTTTAATTTGGCTTCACTGTCACCCTCACTGGGATGAAAGGCTAGCCAGATGGAGGTCACCTAAGATCTTTGTCATTAAATTCTGTAGACACTTCTCAAGTCTAATTTTATGTGATCTCTGTATTCTTTGACACCATGGACCACTCTTCAGGGAAACATTCATTTTGTTTTCCTGGCACACATTCCTCTGTATGCACCTCCTATCTGTCTCCCCACTACTTATTAATGACTTTGAAAATTCATATTCCAGAGAAGCAAGTATTGGGTTCATTGGAGTTCTTTCCTTGGATCTCTTTTGACTTGGATTGTTCATACTCAGTCACATGCCTTTGATTACCGCCTGTATCTGATAATTCCAACATCTCTATATTGAGTTCAGATGTGTCTCTTGAGTTCCAGATCTATAGTCAACTGTCCACTTAGCATTTCGAGATGGTTATTCCACAAATTCCCTCAACTCTATACATACAAAATTGAATTTGACATTTTTTTCCCTTCAAATTTGTATCTTCTCTGGTGTTCTCAACTCAGTATTTGTTAACACCGTCTCACCTATTGTCCAACCAGAAACTTTGGGGTTGTCTTTGACATTCACTTCTTTTTTCTCCATATAAACCACATGTTCCTCAGCCACATCTTGCTTATCTTAATGCCTAAATATTTCGTGAAACCACAATCTTCCCCCTAGCTCCTCTGTCACTACTCTTATCTAGTCTATTATATTTTGCCTAGGTTAATGCACCAGCTTAGTTTCCTATTTCCCCCTCCATTCCTTGCACTGAGGTCAGCATGACCTTCCTAAGCATCAAATGTGTTGACATTATTACTCTGCCTGAAATCCTTCAATCACCTCACATTCCTCTCAGGATGAAGTTCAACTATGTGTTCAGTGATCTGAGGTGGTGGTGGGTTGGGTTGTTGCCAGAGGATCTCGATCAATAGATGGAGTTCAGTCCAATGAGGTTGGGGAGTGTTGCAGAACATGCAGAGATTAAGAAAGGGTGTGGTTGTAAAGGCATAAATTGGGACGATATAACCAGAAGAACAGTGATAAGGAGTGGGACAAGGGCAGAAGCCATGGGCAGATCAAAAGGCAAGACTCTTTGGGTGCCCCGGCTATTGTAGCCATTGAAGCAGCACCAGGGACAGCTCCAATGCCTTGATCCTCTTGTAGCAGCCGCCACCCTTTTTAAAATCTGAGAGTTCATCTTTAATTTCTTTCATCAGTGTCTTATAGTTTTCTGCATACAGGTCTTCTGTCTCCTTAGGTAGGTTTATTCCTAGGTATTTTATTCTTTTTGTTGCAGTGGTAAACGGGAGTGTTTCCTTAATTTCTCTTTCAGATTTTTCATCATTAGTGTATAGGAAGGCAAGAGATTTCTGTGCATTAATTTTGTATCCTGCAACTTTACCAAATTCATTGATTAGCTCTAGTAGTTTTCTGGTGGCGTCTTCAGGATTCTCTACGTAGAGTATCATGTCATCTGCAAACAGTGACAGCTTTACTTCTTCCCCAATTTGGATTCCTTTCATTTCTTTTTCTTCTCTGATTGTTGTGGCTAAAACTTCCAAAAAAACTATGTTGAATAATAGTGGTGAGAGTGGACAACCTTGTCTTGTTCCTGATCTCAGAGGCAATGGTTTCAGTTTTTCACCATTGAGAACGATGTTGGCTATGGGTTTGTCATCTATGGCCTTAAGCCCAGAGATAAACCCATGCACATATGGTCACCTTATTTTTGATAAAGGAGGCAAGAATATACAATGGAGAAAAGACAGCCACTTCAGTAAGTGGTGCTTGGAAAACTGGACAGCTTCATGTAAAAGAATGAAATTAGAACACTCCCTAACACCATACACAAAAATAAACTCAAAATGGATTAGAGACCTAGATGTAATACTGGACACTATCAACCTCAGAGGAAAACATAGGCAGAACACTCTATGACATAAATCACAGCAAGATTCTTTTTGACTCACCTCCTAGAGAAATGGAAATAAAAACAAAAATAAACAAATGGGGCCTAATGAAACTTAAAAGCTTTTGCACAGCAAAGGAAAACATAAGATGAAAAGACAAGCCTCAGAATGGGAGAAAATATTTGCAAATGAAGCAACTGACAAAGGATTAATCTCCAAAATTTAAAAGCAGCTCATGCAGCTCAATATTAAAAAAACAACCCAATCCAAAAATGGGCAAAAGACCTAAATAGACATTTCTCCAAAGAAGATATACAGATTGCCAACAAACACATGAAAGGATGCTCAACATCACTAATCATTAGAGAAATGCAAATCAAAACTACCATGAGGTATCACTTCACACCGGTCAGAATGGCCATCATCAAAAAATCTACAAACAATAAATGTTGGCGAGGGTGTGGAGAAAAGAGAACCCTCTTGCACTGTTGGTGGGAATGTAAATTGATACAGCCACTTTGGAGAACAGTGTGGATGTTCCTTAAACTAGAAATAGAACTAGCATATGACCCAGCAATCCCACTACTGGGCATATACCCTGAGAAAACCATAATTCAAAGAGTCATGTACCAAAATGTTCACTGCAGCTCTATTTATAATAGCCTGGAGATGGAAACAGCCTAAGTGTCCATCAACAGCTGAATGGGAAAAGAAGATGTGGCACATATATACAGTGGAATATTACTCAGCCATAAAAAGAAACGAAATTGAGTTATTTGTAGTGAGGTGGATGGACCTAGAGTCTTCATACGAGTGAAGTCAGTCAGAAAGAGAAAAAGAAATACTATGTGCTAACACATATATATGGAATCTAAAAAAAGTATACGTATAGCTGATTCACTTTGTTATACAGCAGAAACTAGTACACCATTGTAAAGTAATTATACTCCAATAAAGATGTTTAAAAGAAAGGCATTTTCCAAGTGAGTTGACAATCATACTGTTATTCAAATATTCAATAAATATGTATTGAGTTCATATTTTAAAAATCTGAGAGTTCATACTTTTATTAACTGTTTGGGCTCTTTGATGCTGGGAGGACAGCCTGACTAGTAGATAGAATTCTGATTCTCAAATAGGCTGCATCCTTGTCCTTTCAGAACTCTCAAAAATTTGAGAGAAGTCAACCCCATAGTTCTGGGTGCATGGTCAGGTAAGGGAATATGGGGAATGATTCCTTCTTGTCCTTAGGGCTTATCTGTGAGAATCGGGACACTGACGCTTTCAGAGTTTTGACTAGAGCCTTGGTATGGCTCCATTTTTGTTTCCCTCAATAGCAGATTCCCCTGCTCCTGACTCCAGAAGGTGTGTCAGCTTCATCCTGCACCAACTGGGTTTTCTTCCTCATACAGTTTTGAAATGGTGTCACGGACCATTACACGCAGATGCTCGGCGCTCTCTCCCCAGAGTCCTCTCAGGGACATGCTCTGCCTGGGCAACTTCCGGAAAGGAAATGGAGAAAAATCACTGAGATGTGCTGTCCAATGTTGCCTTCCTCAGGAAGCCACTGTGGTCTCTGTTAAATGGCCAGCCCTTCCATACTTCTGCTCCAAGCTGCTCTTTTCCTAGATATCAAGGTCCTTCCTCTGGGAGTTTCCAGGGGAGATAGAAATGGGACTGGGGAAAATCAAACTCTGTTTCTAGTCAGCATGAAAAATAAATGAGCTTACTGGGGAAACTGCTGACTTCACAGAACTCAGGGACAGGTCCCAGATATTTTAAAGATATTATAAAGCAAGTAAATTCAAATTTTAACATTGTGTCTCTTAGGCTCAGTCAGAAAATGTGTTGCTGCCTCCTGGGGAAAGGAACATTTTTCTTGCTGGCATAGTATGGTGAAGATATTATTATCCTTTTCAGTGGTGACGAGAAACTGAGAAGTATTTTGTGGGGGAGAGGATGGCAAATACATGTTCTCAACGACCAGACTAATTCTCTGAAGTCGGCAGGCTCTCGTGGTTTGATTTGTTCAAGACTTTATGTTCAAGGGAAGTTAAAGGCATTCATTAGTTCCACTTGAATATTTGATAATGACAAGCGCCCAGGATGGAAAGTGGGCTGGATCAACTTCACTGGGAAGCTGTCCTCTGAGATGAAAGCCCGATGCTGTGGTGAGAGTTGCTGAAACTTCTCCAGCAGGCAGATGAACCCAGCCTGGGAGAGGAGGAGAAGAAATTCTTAGAAAACTAGCCAAAGTCTTTACAGGGTACCCACTTGGGCCCCAAGTTGGATCCTGAGATACCCTGTGCTATTAAGAGTGGGAACTGGAGAGAAGGGTTTAAAACTCATTGTGCATTGGGTGGTAGGGAGAGGGAAGTGGGGAGGGCACACATCTGTTAGTTGCTAAGACAACTGGCACCTGATATCACAGCTCTCTGCAGAGCTCCGCTAACCCTGCTCCAAAAGCTAACAATTCGTAAGTGTAGGAATCCAAGCAGGAACCCTAGGAGGAACTGGAGGGAGGCCCAGACTCACATAAAAGCCTCCATGATCCATGACGCTACCAGGGGAATTTTTATAACTTGAGAAACATTTATCACCAATCTTCCTTTACAGAATTTCAGCATGATGGACTGCGTATTGAGTTTATACTGGTTGTTTGGGGCTGGTTGTTTGGTTTTCAAAATTTTGGGAGACCAAGAGATTACTCTGGAATTTATAAGGGAAGTTTGTCATGATTCTCTGTGTACTCTGATAGTTCCACACATCTCAAGTTTTTCCAAATTTGTAGATGGAAACTCCTGATATGGAGGTATGGGTCTGGAGGTGAAGGTTACGGACTTTGGAATGAAACATGGTTTGGGGTGGAGTACTGGCTTTGCTTCTTCCTAACAGGGTGACATGGGACAGCTAACCTCTCTGAGCCCCAGTTATCTGTATGTAAAATGGAGGTATGGCCCACATCAAAGCACTACGGTAAGGATTCAGTGATGATGGACGTAGAGCCCCCAAGGTAGTGCTTGGGACATGGCAGGCACGTGATACTCACTAGCTGTGTAAAAAGGAGGCTGGAATTCCGGTTTGATCCCTTCTAAATGCGACAGCTCCAGGAAGACGTTATAGCCTATGCCTTATTGAGTATATTGGTTGGGAGCTTTGACTCTGGGTTCAAACATATTTGCATTCAAATCCCAGCTTCATTACTTGGTAGCTGGGTAACATCCCTAAGCCTCAGTTTTTCATGTGTTGAAGAGGGTAAAGTACCATGAACATCACTGAATCAGTGTGGGAATTAAATAGTCCAGAAAGAATGCTTTGCAGAGTGCTTTGCCCAAAGAAAGTGTTCTAAAATTTAACTTTTTCATATTGTTATTTTGTAATTATTACTTCAGTGGGTTTGTTCTATCATGGGTTAGCTTAGCCTCCCAAAAAGAGGGAGATAGATATAGCTGTATCAGTTAACTGAATGTACTTGCTTCCAGGATCTTTTCCCCACCAGGGTGACGTTTTTTCCTTTTATTTTAAATCTCACCACGTTTTTTTAGACTTTAAATTTGGCAGACTTTTCTTTTGTTAGGTACCTTTGTTAACCCAGCTAATTTTATCTGGGTGGATCAGCTAGTTTTATCAGTTAGTATAGCTTCTAATTGAATGGTAATTCCCTAATCTCTACATTTAGCCCTGAGCCTGTCCCTCACGGGGTGAGGAAGTGATGAATGCATTCAACTGGTATTGGCCTTGAAAAGTCTTACCCTTTATTATTCTTGGGATTTGGGGCCCAGGGAGGTGTGGAATCAGAAATTAACCGGAAGGTTGCTGTTAAAGTCAGAGCAGTTGGAGCACATTGTAGCTGGTCTAGGAGAACCCAGTGGAAAGAAGGCAAGCTGTTTAGTACTTTACCATTTAATTCCCCAAAGGTAAAAAAGGTGTTCGGTTTCATCACAGGTATCCTGATAAGCTTTCTCTCAGAGTCAAGGCTGTTTTTCCAGGAATGGCCAGGGACACAGGTTGGTGGTTCCCCTTGGCCTGCCCTGGGTCACATTTGGGCCACAAAATGGAACATAGTGCTTATGCTTCAGGCCAGAGATGCATGCCTGTTGGAGCCCTGTTGGAGGGGTAAGATGGCTGATGGGTTTCCTCGCATATAAATGAATTATCTCCTATCAAGGAATCCAACACGTACTTGGATGTCCACTGCTGTGTAGTAGTGTGTCCTAGCTATGGGGACCACAAATGAGGAAGTGTTCCAGCCTCTATCTCTGGGAGGCCATTTGGTCTTGTAGTTATTTTCTAGAGAATTTGAATTCCCTAGGAGAGTTTGCTTAAGCCCATCAAAATCTCTATGTCTCTGCCCTCAGTGAAACGCCAGGAGTCAGTCAAGGTTGCCAAATGATGAGCGGTAAGAATTTATTGAGATGACCTCTCTTTCTCTTCCAAATCATCCTCTTTGCCAAGGCATCCTTGGCAAAGCAATGATTCCCAAACTGGTTCACAAAATATTAATCCTATGAGATGATTCATCAAAAGACATCCGGAGATGAACACATTTGGGGAATGCTGTTGTATGCTAGTCTCCCTTGCAGAAGTGAGTTGTGTAACTTTGGTGGGGCTTCTGGGGGCAGTATTGAGCAGCCTTTGCTATTTGGCTGTGTTTTCTCTGTGCCTAAGATGGATAGACTTACAGGATAGTAGGAGAAGGGTTTCTGAGTCTTCCCTGCCAGGCAGCTTCCTATGGGCTTATTGATGCTTATGGAATAAGTGCCGTGTTCCCATCCTTGTGCTTAGGAACCATCACCTGGTAGCTTATTTTGCTCCCAAGTAGAGAAAAGTAGAGGTTTAAAATGGAACAGCGTGGGCAGTACATGCACATGTAGACAAACTTATTCACAGATGTATATGCATCTTGTCTTTGGGATACAAGGCGCTGGAACAGTCTATAAGCTTCTTATCGCAGAGTGGGGAGAGGATGAATTAGATTGTATTTGCTGTTTAAAAACCTAAGTAAGTTTGAACTGTTCGTCCATTGAAATCACATGTATATTTATCAGATGTGTACTTTTCAACAAGACTGGAGTGTATTTGGTTACTTCCCCTGGAAAGCAATTGTTACCATGCCTTTGTAACAGGCCCTCTCTCCAGCAACCCCCTTTGTCACATTAATTCAGCCCACAGCCACGATCAAGCAAAAGGAAAATTCTAGTTACAAAGCAGAGGTGGTTTTTCCCCCAAAGTAATGTACAGCATACATAAAGGACAGGTTTGCAGATGTAGGTAATGCTGATCAATTCTTGGGCTTGGAAAATATACCTTTTCACGTACTCGGAGACAATCTAAACCAAACCTCTACAGAGGCAGTAAGTCATGTATAGACCCACTCATTTCTCCTAACAGACAAGGTGCAGGTTGTTGCCAGAAATGTGGGCTTCTATGAAATAAGCATCTTGACTTCTTAGTTTTAGCATGAGACAGTTGCAGCTGCCACGATATACTTCTGTAAAAATCCTAAGCTCCACAGGACTCCAGAAGACAAGGTGAAGATGACGACAGCCAACCCCAGTTTTGTCCCCCTCCAAGCAACTGGATGTTTCTGATTGACAGTTGCATAGAAAGATGGAGAGTACTGTAATTAAGACCATCCAGGGCTTCCCTGGTGGCACAGTGGTTGAGAGTCCGCCTGCCGATGCAGGGGACACGGGTTCGTGCCCCGGTCCGGGAAGATCCCACATGCCGCGGAGCGGCTGGGCCCGTGAGCCATGGCCGCTGAGCCTGTGCGTCCGGAGCCTGTGCTCCGCAACAGGAGAGGCCACAGCAGTGAGAGGCCCGCGTACCACAAAAAGAAAGAAAGAAAAAAAAAAAAAGACCATCCAGTATGGGGCTAGAGGGCATGTAATAGGCAATTGTGATATAATACATGTTAGAATGGTATAGGTGGAAAAAGGACCAGTTTGAACTAAAGGGGGAGAGGGCGAAATATTTATTTAGTCTTTTCCAAGGGTCTAGCAGGAATTCAGGCACTTCGCACGTATTAACCCTTTTAATCCTTAGTCCCATGGGACTGGTATTATTATCACGATAGGATGTCCATTAAGCCTGGAAGACCAGGTGAATATACGTGAAGTCATTAAGGACACTCAGTCTGCAAAGTGATCAACTAATTTTTTTCTCTGTTTTCTAACTTTATGGAACTCCATATTTTGCTGATGCAGAAAGTGGAGTTCAGCTGGGAATGGGGCTGCTGGGAGTGGAACCCAAGCTTGCCTGATTTCAAAGGTCAGGTTAGCTCAGGTACACCCCATGGCCATGACCAAGAATCTGACCTGCCTAGCAGATGGCACAGCATTTGGCAAACAGGAATGGGTGAAGTCAGGTCCAAGACAGTCAGCTAAGGCAGGGAAAGCTGCAGGTATCACAGCGGTAGGAAAACAATTCTGGAGTCCACGGGTCAGAAGAGTCAACAGTGGTGGCGCTAGGAAGCAGGTGATGCTGAAGCTGAGTATTTGCTTCAGGTCCTGTACTTCCTGGGAGGGGAAGGCTGCAAAGAAATGAGAGGCTGGAAGGAAAAGCCTGACCCCAGCAGGAATCACTGCAGGCAGACAGGCTGAGTGGGAAATGAGCCCTTCCCAGCATGAGCATGGCTGGCTTGGTAGAGGAGGGTCGGCTGTGGCCTCCATACACACAGTAATTGCAGGCCCTAGAAAGGCAACCAGAATGAATGAGTGGACTGTTCAAGTTAGACTTAAGACTGAAGGTGAGAGAAAGTTGGCTGCCGTCTATTCCAGGAAAGAAAGGGGGGTATTGCCAGGCTTAGCCCAAAATCCCTTTAGAGAGTGCTCTGATAGAAAAATAAAATCCCGTGATCCCCTGAAAGCACCTGGAAGACTCCATTCAGATTAGGAACTAACAAGTGGCTGGGTGTTTGCACAGGTCGGACCCCAGGCGTGGGTTTTAGCTATCATTTCCTGCTTGCAGCATCTTATATTTCACCATTCTCTTGCTTTGGTGGCTTTTAAAAACCCAACCACTGTTTATGCTTGGAAAAAAAATTAGTTGAAGGGAATCTGAATGCTGCTCCCTCCTGGAGGCCTTGCCAGAATTCCAGATGAGCTGCTTCCGCCCTGAGGCTCAGTTGCAAACCAGAGGCCAGTGCCAAACCGAGAGGCCCCAGAGCCTGGGCCTGGAACTTCTGTGCCACAGAGCAAGCCAGCCCTCTGCCAAGGCAAGGAAAAATCGGGAAGGCCCATTTGGTTTCTTCCTACCTCAGTGATTTGGGGATTTTGTGCTTAGAGATGATAGTGTTATGATGTGTCAAGTAAAGTGATTGTTAGAAAAGGACGAGGTCGTGAAAGGTTCTCAGTTTTAAGTTGATGTTGAGCCGCAGGAAACCTATCCATCTCCAGATAGTTCATTTACTCTTATTTTTCTTCATTGCATTGATCACGGTTTGGAGATTGCATAGTTATTTCTCTAATAACCTGTGTGTTATCATCTTCCACGTGGACAGGTTCTGCCTCTGCTTTGCTCATTGCTGTAGCCTCAGGTTCTAGCACAAAGCACACATAGATATCTGAGGAAGGCATGAATGAACAAGTATCGGGACCGGGCAGGGCTGAGCTGGGCTCTGAGCACAGGCCCTGGGATGGTCCACGGTCTGTCTCCATCAGCAGAAGGATAGGCAAGGCTAGGGTGCCTTCAGATGTGTCATGTGAATGGGGAAACAAGGCAGCATGTGTTGGCCAGGCTGCAGAGGACGGGGAGGTCACCGAGGATGGGAGTGGTCGGGGAAGCCTTGATAGAGGTGACAGCCTCAAGTGTGCTCTTGAAGTGCTGGGTAGCATGAGGGCACCTGGGGGACCTGACAGCATGAGGGAAGGCAATCCCACGCTGTACAGAAGAGCACACGGTGGATGTGAATGATGATGGCCCAAACCACCAGGAGTTTGAGACGTTATCTTGGAGGTGGTAGGAAGGGGGGATGGCATGGCAAAAGCACTTTATATGGTACTTAGGAACAGCAACAATAATTTAACACTTATTGAGCTCTTACTATATCTCAGGCCCTAGTCTAAACGTTTTACATTAATTCTTCTAAATCATACTTCAAGCCCGTGAGTTGGACGCTACTTCCTCATTTTCTAAAAGAGGAAACTGAGGCATAGAGAAGTTAGGCAAGTCAGTGTAGAGTGTGCTTGACAGCAACCCCAGTGTCATTACCGCCACCCAGCCTATCTCCCGACTTCTGTCTGGGCTTAACCCTAGCTCAGGTGGGGACGGTTTAACGACGGCTCTCCCACCCTCCCAATCAAGCCTTCGTGCAGGTGACGGTATTCTTTAAGTTTTTCATCCTCACTACTGCCACTTTTGACTTGCTTTACCCCTAGGTGACCCTTAATAGAGTCACTTTGGGGTCCTAGAACCAGAAGTCGGTGAGGTGGGCAGATTTTGGAATCTGAAGGGCTGGCTTCTAGGCCTTCCCTACTCTACCCTTTACTACAGTGGTCCCCAACCTTTTTGGCACCAGGGACTGGTTTCGTGGAAGACAGTTCTCCCATGGACTGGGCAGGGGGTGGGGGATGGTTTCAGGATGATTCAAGCGCATCACATTTATTGTGCCCTTTATTTCTATTATTATTACATTGTAACATATAAGGAAATAATTCTACAACTCACCCTAATGCAGAATCAGTGGGAGCCCTGAGCTGGTTTTCACTCGCCACTCACTGACAGGGTTTTGATATGAGTCTGCAAGCAATTGATTTATTATGGTCTCTGTGCAGTCAAACCTCTCTGCTAATGATAATCTGTATTTGCAGCCACTCCCCAGCGCTAGCATCACGGCCTCAGCTCCATCTCAGATAATCAGGCATTAGATTCTCATAAGGCATGCGCAGCCTAGATCCCTCGCATGCGCAGTTCACAGTAGGATTCGCGCTCCTGTGAGAATCTAATGCCGCAGCTGATCTGACAGCGGGTGGAGCTCAGGCGGGAATGCGAGCGATGGGGAGAGGTTGTAAATACAGATGAAGCTTCGCTCCCCACAGCTCACCTCCTGTTGTGCGGCCTGGTTCCTAACAGGTTCATGGCCTGGGGGTTGGGGACCCCTGCTTTACTAGATGTGTGACCTCAGAGAAAGCCCCCTGATCCTTACAGCGCTGGGGGGCGGGGTGACTGTCATCACCTCCTTTCACAGAACAGGGAACTGAAGCTCAGAGAGGGGCACATACATGTGAGGCAGCCAGCCTAGGGCTTCAATTATGTGCTGGAGATGCTGAAAAAAGGGGCAGTTGTTTGAGCTCTTCGGCTTTAGGTAGTGAAGGAAGTTCCGTTTACAGCACTGTGCTTTCTTGTACAAGTGTCCCAATTTTACGTGAGCCATCAGGAAAAGGCAAATCAACAGCACGAAATGCTGTTGTGCTGCTGTGCCAGCCGGAGAGCTGAATGGGGAGTGTGAAAAGCCACCGTAAGCTCCCTGTGGCCACCAGAGGCGGACGAAGAGGGTGGGGTGTGTGTGTGTGTGTGGCAGGAATGAAGGACGGATAATCAAGCGAAAATGTTGCTGTGGTTACAGCCAAGAAAATAAAAGCTCTGTGTGCCAAACAGATGCCTCTTAAAGTTCACTTGGAATTTATAACCTGATGAAACAGGTGTTCTTGAAGTTTAATTAAAGACCGAAACATTGTTCAAATTGTCCTCCAGTGGTTAGGAGCTGCCAACACACGCATTTGCACTGCTTGGGGATGGCGGAGCTGGAATAGTCCGGGCACAAACTCTGTGGTTGTGGACTGAGAGTCCGCTGCTTGCACTCACAGGACTGCTGTGTCCTGAGTGTGGCTTTCTCTTCAAGTGTGAAGATGGTGCAGCGCTGGGATGAGGGGAGAGTGGCACTTGCCTCCAGAGCGAAATGTAAGGCGGTGCCAAAAGACTCAAAAATCAAGAAGAGTAATATTTTAAAGCAATATTTTTAAAAATCAAAATTAGAGGAAAAAATCGTGTTCAGCAAAATATCGAAATTTTAAATAAAGGCAGGATCTGAATCGCACCAAGCTACCCCCTAAACTCCACTTTTGACTTCCTACATTTGGGCGGGTGGAGACTGTGACTCTCCAGCCCTGTGGGGTTCTGAGAGCAGTGATGGCTTCTAGACTGTTCTATGGTCTCCTGTCAAAGGAACAGTTCCTCCCTCTCTCCCCCTCAGTCAACAGACACTCACGAAGCACCTACTCTGCTAGGCTCTGTGCTCTGGTCCTCTGCATGAGGACTCTGAGATAAACAGTACACAGTCCCTGCTTGGTGGGTAAGACAGCAGGTGCCCCCTGATCACTGAGGGCACTGGGGGTTCGCCTTTTGTCCTGATAGGTCTTATTTTTTCAGCAAGGCTCCAAGCTCTTTGTGGCTGGGGACAGATCAGGATACAGAGGCGCTATGGGATTGTGGGCAAGAGGGCGGGTATGGAGTCTGAGAGCCTCATTCTTTTTTTTTTTTTTTTTTTTTTTTTTTGTTACACGGGCCTCTCCTGTTAAGGAGCACAGGCTCCGGAGGCGCAGGCTCAGCGGCCATGGCTCACGGGCCCAGCCGCTCTGCGGCATGTGGGATCCTCCCGGACCGGGGCACGAACCCGTGTCCCCTGCGATGGCAAGCGGACTCTCAACCACTGTGCCACCAGGGAAGCCCTGAGAGCCTCATTCTGAATCCACATTTGCCACTTACTGCTTATGCTTGGGGAAGATGCTTACGTGTTTTTTTAAAGACTTTATTTTTTAGAGCAGTTTTAGGTTTACAGCACAATTGAGAGCAAGGAACAGAGATTTCCCACGTACCGCCACATATGCACAGCCTCCCTCAGGGGTTTACACTTTTCAAGCCTCGATCTTCTTCCCTTTGAATGAGGGTAGCGTAGTCCTCACCTCCAGGGTGGTTGTGCAGATGTAGAGGAGATGATACAGGGAGTGTTCAGCACGGGGTTTGGCATATGATGAGTGCTCACAGGCGACAGAGGGAATCATTTGAAAGGCATGAGGGGAGCAAAGGCAACACAGCCTTGCATGAAGCAGTACAAAGGGGCAAAACAGGTTGAAAACATCTTTCCTGAGGCTCCTGTGGCCAGCGGGGCTTTGGAATGACTCACAAGGCTCCTGGTGACAGTAAGAGATGAGGCACCTCTCATTCTTCCCAGGTCTCGCAGGATTAACTTACTGCCTATCCTGATTTAATTGTCTGCCCTTGTCATGCTGTCTCCCAGTCGTAGACGTATTAGCAACAGGTATAATCTTATATTTGTATTATTAGACATTGATCATGGATAATGCACTTGGTTGATATCGGTTTTATGAACTCAGAACACGAACCGTAGTAGCTGATGCTGGGAACTTGATAAGCTGTTTTCAGCTGACCACTACTCCGTGTATGTGATTGGAACAGGCTGGGCATTGCTGAGTTCTGATTGGCTTAGCTGCTTGATAGACCAAAGGCTGTGACAGTGGTTCTTACAGTGAAATAATATTTCCTAGGCTTTATGCCTATAGAATATGTGTTTAAAAAGAAACTTTTTTTATTGCAATATAATTCAGAAAAATCCACAAATTATAGATGTATGGTTTCATGAATTTTACTAATTCAGTAAACTCAGGAAACTAGCGCTCAGATCAAGAAATGTAACATCACCCCCAGCTCAGAAGCCCCTCCTGTCCTTGCCACACGCCCTTCCTGTCACTCCTTTCTTCCTCTAGGAGTAGTGACTATCCTGACTTCTAGAAGCATTAGACTTGCCTGCTTTTGTAATTTATGTAAATGAAATCATAAAGTAAGTATTCTTTTGTGTCTGGCTTTTTTGTTTTTGTTCAACATATGGTTGTGAGATTCATTCTCACAAACACTAGTAACTAGTGTTACTAGTTATAAATCTTTTACTCTCATTTCTGTATAGTATTCCCACAGTACAATTATCTCACTATGTATTTATTCTGCTATTGATGGAAGTTTGGGTAGTTTCTACTTTTAGGCTATTAAAAATGGTGCTGTTGACAGACATATAGAAAAATGGAATAGAAAATAAAAACCCAGAAATAAACCCTTGCATATATGGTCAAATGATTTTCGAGAAGACCATTCAACAGGGAAAGGATAGTCTTTCAACAGGTGGTACTGGGAAAACTAGATATACACATTGAAAAGAAGGAAGTTGGATGCTTACTTTACACCATATACAAAAATTAACTCAAATGGACTAAAGACCTAAATGTAAGAGCTAAAACCATAAAACTCTTCAAAGAAAATATAGGGGAAAACTTCATAACGTTGGATCTAGCAGTGATTTCTTGGATATGACACTAAAAGCACAGGCGACAAAAAAGTAGATAAACTGGACTAAATTAAAATTTTAAACTTTTGTGTATCTAAGGACACTATCAACAAAGTGAAAAGGCAACACATGGAATGGGAGAAAATCTTTTCATATTAAATATCTGCTCAGGGGTTAATATCCAAGTATCCAGAATATATAAAGAACTCCTACAATTCAACAACAAAAACCCAAACAACTCAATTAACAAATGGGCAAAGGACTTGAATAGACATTTCTTCAAAGAAGATATACAAATGGCCGATACACACATGAAAGATGCTCAACATCATTAACCATTAGGGAAATGCAAATCAAAACTGCAATGACATATACTTCATACTCATTAGGATGGCTATACTAAGAAAAAAACAGAAAATAACAAGTGTTGGAATGTGGAAAAATTGGAACCCTTTTGGTGGTAGGAAGATAAAATGGTGCTTCCACTATGAAAAACAATACTAAGATTCCTCAAAAAATTAAAAATGGAATTACTGTATGATCCAGTAATTCTGTTTTTGGGTATATACCCCAAAGAATTGAAAGCAGAGAACAAAACAGATATTTTTGTACACTCACGTTCACAGCATCATTATTCGTAATAGCCAAAAGGTAGAAGCAACCAGATGTCCACTGATGGATGAATGGATAAAGAAAATGTGGTATATGCAGACAGTGAATATTATTCAGCCTTAAAAAGTATGAAAAGTCTGACACATAAACCTTGAAAACGTTATGCTAAGTGCAAAAAGCCAGTCACAAAAGAACAAATACTGTATGATTCTACTTATGTGAGGCACCAAGAGTAGTCAAATTCATAGAGACAGAAAGTAGAATGGTGGTTGCTAGAGGCTGGAAGAGGAAGAAATGCGGAGTTATTTGGGTACAGAGTTTCAGTTTGGGAAGATGAAAAATGTTCTAGAGAATGATGGTAATGGTTGCACAATAACGTGTACATGCTTAATGCCACCAAACTGCACACTTAACAATGGATAACAAGTCAATTTTATGTTATGTACATTCTACCACAATTTAAGAAAAGTAAAAAGTAATGGTGCTGTTATTAACATTCTAATACATACCTTTTGATTAACAATATATTTTTGTGTGAATTACTGGGTCATACATACAGCATGCATATGTTCAGCTTTAGTTGAGTACTAATGTACACCTCTCCCCTTGCAGAATTATGCGAGAATTCCTCTTGCATCACATCCTAGCCAACACTCTCTCAAAGAGAGAACCATCCCTCTTTGTTACTCTGACCATTTGGGTGATGTGTAGTGTTATATCCTGGATTTAATTTGCCTTTCCCTGATGACTCCTGACATTGAGCCCTATTCAGTCTCCTTTGAACTATCTGTTCATGTCTTTGCCCATTTTTTTTCCCTATTGGGTTCTTTTTCTCATACTGTACATACATTTTTTATTTATCCTAGGTGTCTGATTATTATCTAGCATGGTGGATTCTGAAAATAAAATCCCCCCAAGCACTCAAATGTATAAATTTTCATTGTACCGTTTATGAAAATTGAACTTTTATGAGTGAAGCTAGATTTTCCAGAATCTCTTTGTTAGTTTTGTTTGTTGTTTCTGGTGGTGTGTTCTAGTTTGAGCCTTTACCAGCGGAGGCCCTACAACATCACTTGCTTGATGGCTAGTTTTGGTTAGTGTGCCAACCCCAGCTACCCAGGACAGGGTCAGCACATATACAGAGTGAGCTAAGGAGGAGTGACTTAGGGATGTAAGACTCCGACCTGAACACCCAGTTGAGTCTGTTAGGTCTGCTTTGACTGTACACAGCAAATATTTAGCCTTGATGGGCTGCAGTGGGTCTGCGAAACATCAAAAATTATATACTGGATGGTATGTTTGGGGGTCTGTGCATTTTTTGAGAAGGTCAAACTTTTCCTTCTATTCCCAGAGGGAGGGGTGTCTGAGGCCTCTGAAAGGGTGGGCATCCATCCTTGGTTCAACACGAGGCTAGTCTTCTTGGTTCATTCTCAGTCATCTTCTGTTTCCTATTTCCTCTCCTGCCTGTCTTTACTTGAGGCAAACTCAGTAATTTTAATATTAACCCAGTGGCCCTATGAAGGTTGTCTGGAAGGTTTTGTGCCCTGCCTTCCCCTCACTGTGGATAAGCTGTGGTGGGCTGAATCATGGCCCACAGAGGTAGCCAGGTCCTAATCCCTAGCACCTGTGCACGTTACCTTATATGGCAAAAGGGACTTTGCAGATGTGGTTAAGTTAGGAATCTTGAGATGGGGACCCACCTGGACCCAAAAGGTAATCACAAGTGTCCTTATAAGAGGGAGGCAGGGAGAGATCTGACTGTAGAAGAAAGAGGCAATGTGACCATGGGAGTGAGATGCTCTGCTGCTGGATTTGAAGATGGAGGAAGGAGCCATGAGCCAAGGGATGCAGGCTGCCTTTATCTTTATTTCATTTTCTATTGAAGTAGAGTCGATTTACAGTGTTGTGTTCATCTCTGCTGTACGGCAAAGCGATTCAGGTATATGTATATACATATATATTCTTTTTTAAAAAATATTCTTTTCCATTATGGTTTATCATAGGATATTGGATATAGCTCCCTGTGCTCTACAGTAGGACCTTGTTGTTTATCCATCCTGTATATAATAAGTTTGCATCTGCTGATCCCAACCTCCCACTCCATCCCTCCCCAACCCCCTCCCCATTGGCAACCACCAGTCCGTTCTCTATGTCTGTGAATCTGTTTCTGCTTCGTAGATAGGTTCATTTGTATCTTTTTTTTTTTTAGATTCCACATATAAGTGATATCATATGATATCCACATCTTTATCCGTTCATCTGTTGATGGACATTTAGGTTGTTTCCATGTCTTGGTTATTGCCAGTAGTGCTGCTGTGGACGTAGTGGGTACATGTATCTTTTTGGATTAGAGTTTTGTCTGGACATATTAGGCTGCCTTTGCAAGTGGGAAAAAGGCAACTGATTCTCCCCTAGGGTCTCCAGAAGGAGCCAGCCCTGCTGGCGTCTTGACTTAGCCCAGTGAAATGGATTCTAGACTAGAAATTAAGAGGATATATTTACATTGTTTCAAGCCACTTAGTTTGTGATAAATCTGTTACAGCAGCAATAGGAAACTCATACATGGGCTTATTAAATTATCCACCCATGGGGATAATCCACAAGGACTACTGGTGAATAGGCTCTGTTTAAGATCGATTTTGAATAGAGTGTGAAATACGTCACTAGACTGTGGGTCTTGTTTTATGAAAGGCTGCATGAAGCCCTGAGAGGCATTTAGTGGTGATGTTATCCTTTGGCTCCCCCAGGAAGAGGTCTGCTGGGGAGGAAAGGGGGTGCTGGGCTACTGGGCTGTTCTAGTTGGGTAATCTTGGGTAGTTCAGATCACCTCTCAGGTTGACAGTTCCTCCTTTGTGAATCCAAGAAACCCTCTCTTGGGGTTGAATGACCAGGAAGGGTGTCATGTGGGATCTGTTTTCCTGGCTTTTAGCCTGGTGACCTTCAAAGAGACTGGAGGTCAGCCTTCTGCCCCAGGCTCAGGGGTACATTTCTTGCCCCAGAATTCCGGACTCCCCTTGATTGAGCCTTCCATTCCTGGAGCCGGTGGCCCCTGGGTAATTGCCATTCTGATTTGGGCTTTGGTTCCTAAGAGTCGGTAGCAGTGTAGCACAGAGGTTGAGTTGGGACTTAAGACTCAAACTTGTTCTAGGTTCAAATCTTACGTCCCCCTTGTTATTTTGTGGTCTCTGAAAGTCACTTTATCTTCAGTTTCAGGTTTCTCATGTGGAGGTAATAAATGTATCTAAATATTTTAAAAATATATAACAAAAGTGGAGATAATAAACATATTTTTAAGGAAAATTAGATGAATAATACATTTCAAACACTTAACCCTAAATGAGTGATAGATGACCATCGTTAGTTACTTTCATTATGGATGCAGCTCTTCTGTCTCTACTTTTTTGGGGGAGGGGTACTCCTTCTGCCTTGAGAGCCACCCAGCTCACTCCTCACTCCATGTGGCCTCAGTGGCAGGGCCAGCAGCAGTCTGAAAGGTAAGCAGTGGCAGGGTACACAGCAGTAAGATATCTAGTTACCCAGGTGACCCTAATTCTCCGAGGACGCCTCGCCAGGTCCTCACCCTCACTTGCCAGGGGCCAGGGAGCCACTTTTGGTTTGCCTCACAGCTGTGCCCGTCCAGAGCTGCCCTGAGAATGGCACGTTCAGGACTGTGGTCCCCAAGGTCATCTGTTCCTTATCTCAAGCCAGTTGAAAGCCCCTCTCCCGCAGCCAGGCTGTGTTTCTGGAGCCAGCGCTCACGGAACCTCACCTTAATTGGACGTCTCATTATCCCATTTCTCAGACCAAGAAGGGCTCATGTGTCACCAGGGCGAGCTCAGCCAGGGAAAAGGGCATTAATCCACAGACAAGGCAGAGCAAGCTAAACAGCTGGCTGAGGGGGAGTGAACAGAGAGAGGGAGAGGGCCCAGCTCCGAGGTCCCAAGCCTTGCAAATGACTATCAGGAAACTCATTATTTCATTTAGAAATTAATTTCTTCCTGAGAGGAAAATCACTCTTGACGTGTTTATTTCCTGCATAATGAAGGCAGGCTTACTGCAGCTCCCCGCCTCACTTGCCACTCCCATGTTTGCTGCTGCCAAGGTATTTGGAGAAGCAGAAGGTGTGTATGTGGGATGCAGCCCGCCTACAGCGGACCTTGAAGGCCAGCAGCTCAGACGGCTGGGCTGGATGGCAGGCAGGGGGCAGCCACGCGACAAGAGCTCCGCCCTCGCACACGTGGCCACTGCCAGGGAGACTTGGCAAAACCTTTTCACTCTGCACCTCGGAAGAGCCCTGGCAGTGAGACAGACAGGCAGCTTTGAGCCTCATTTTGCGAATGACCAGGCACAGGCAGAGTCATAACCAGACAGACCTCACCTTGCCCAGGCTCCTGCTGAGGCCACCGCACAGTGGAAACTGGGACCCAGGTGATAAGGTTCCCTCTCCATTACTTGGAGAATGCTTTCCTGATGTATCTGGCAAACTTTTTTTTTAATGGGAAATTTCAGTTATGTGCAACAAGAAAGAGAATAGTGTATTGAAGTTCCCTGTGCCCATCACCCAGATTTATCATTATTCAACCATTCTTTTTATCTATCCCCTCACTTTTTGTTTTTACTGGAATATTTTAAAGCAGATTTTGACATCATGTATCACCCACAAATAATTCAGTATTTCTAACTAGCAAAGACTTAAACATAATCACCATGTCATTATCACAGCACTCAGAATTACCAGGAATTGCTAAAGATCATCTAACCCTGTCGGTATTCGTTTCTTTGATTTACAAAAGGATTATTTTGGGGGTTTGTTATTTAAAAAATATATTAATTTAAAACTGATAACGAAGTTGCACGAATAGTGCAAGTAACTCTCATTATACCCTTTGCCTAAATTTTCCAAATGCTTACATTCTGCTCTATTTGATTTACTACTTATATATATATTGCTGAATTATGTGAAGAGTATATTGCAGATCATATCCCTTTACTAGTAAACACTTCAGTGTGCATTTTCTGAAAGCAAAAACATTTTCTTATATAACTACAGTATAATTATCAAGAGCCAGAAAGTTACCATTGATATAATACTATTACCTACCCTCAGTCCACATGCAAAATTTGGCAATTTTCCCAATAATTCTGTTTATAGTTAAGTCTTTTCTTCCAGTCCAGGCCCAATCCAGGATCACCCATTTAGTTGTTGTGTCCCCGTAGTCTTTTTCGTATGGAAAAGTTCCTCAATCTCTGTCTTTCTTGACCTTGTCATGTTTTTTAAGGGTATAGGCCAGTTATTTTGTAGAATATCCCAATTTGGGTTTGTCTGAAGTTTCCTTATGATTAGTTTTAAGTTATGCCTTTTTGACGGTAATGCCAAAGCAGTGATGTGTTGGTCTCAGTGCATCATATCAGGAGGATCTTGGTGACGTTGACTTTGATCATTTGGTTAAGATAGTGTCCCCAGGTTTCTCCCTTGTACAGTTAAAAAGTAACTAGTGGGGAGCTCCTTGTTCTTTGAGCACTTCCTTAACTTTTGGTGCAACAAGGTGTTCTAGGATCCCCTGTGTTTTCCCTGTTCTAGATCTGAATTCAGCTTTTTCAAAAAGTTCTTACTGTTTGTAATGGAGAACAGTATTTAGAAGCCGAGCTCTGGATGCTAGGTGTGCTCACTGTTGCTGTTATTCCTTTGGTGATGCCTCAGTGGACAGAGACAGGAAATGCATGTATACACATGTATTTTATTTATAAAACCAGAAAGTATTAAAATTATATTAAAACCTATAAATTAACAGTGATGCCTCTAGTCCCAATCAGTACATTTTAGTTGTTCCCCGTTCCACATTTGTATCTCTATCCTCTAATCCTAAGAAACCTGGCCCTCAATGTATGTTATCCTCAAAGTATTTACTTATTTGTTCAAGCCTAGAATATACAGAAAGTGGTTTTAGAATTGCTAATATCTACCACTGGAAAAAGAAAACCTCTTGACTACAGCTAGCATTTGTTTATAGTTCTTTTTAAAAAATTACTTGGAGTGACGTTTGCAAGTCTTAAGTGTACATTTCCACACGTTTGGACAAATGCATACTCTCTTGTAATCCACATTCCTATCAAGATATAGAACACTCCCATCACCTTCGAAAGTCCAGTCAACTTTTATCCCAGTCAACTTTCCTTCAGAGGCAATCACTTTTCTTACTTTTTTCACCACAGTTTTGCCTATTCTAGAATTTCATATAAAGTGAATCATACTATGTTGGTTTGTGTTTAGATTCTTCTATTTAGCATAATACCTGTGAGATCTACCCATGTTGTGTAAATAGTAATTCATTTCATTTTTGTTAAGAACTAGTATTCCATTGTATGAATATACCACCCTCTTTTTTAATCCATTCTTCTGTTGATGGGCATCTCCCCCACCCCCCCGATGCTAACTTTTTGGCTATTATGAATAATGACTATGAACTTTCTTGTACACATCTTTTTGTGGATATACATTTTCATTTATCTTGGGTAAAAAACTAGGGATGGAATTTCTAGGTCATAAGGTAGGTAAATGTTTAACTTTCACCTTGTTAACTAAGAAACTGATAAACTCAAAAGAGTTTTTTTTTCTCCGAGTCACTCTGCAGTTAGTTATATAGGATCTCAAAAAGGTCTACATATTGCATTTGGTTTTCATATGTCTGTCAGACTCTCTTACCCATCTCTCCCACCCCTTATGCCATTTTATTTGTTGGAGGTACTAGAACATTTGGCTTGCAAAATATTCCACATTCTGGATTTGGTTGATTACTTTCTCATTATGTCATTTAGCTTGTTACTCTATTCCTGGTATTTCCTGTTATCGTGCAGCTGTATCTAGAGATTGAACAGATTCAGGTTCATTTTTTTTTATTTGAAAGGAGCATTTCATAGGTTCACAGGTGGAGCTATGTGTTTTGTATTGTAATATATCAGGAAGCATATGTGTGCTTCTCCCATTTTTAGTGTTGCAAAGATAGACTTGTGTGTTTAAGTGATGTCAGCCTGATCTCTCCATTGTGATGTTCTCCATCAACCTTACAGCTAATGAATTTTAGCATCCATTCATAGTTATTGCCTAATCTGTTATTTCAATGGGGTTGCCAAATGGTGATATTCAAATTTCACCACTCCTTCTGACTTTATTACCTGGGATTTTTCTGTATGGAAGAACTTTCCCCCAGTAATCTTTTCAGTACTCTGAAACAGAATTCATACAGAAAAGGCAAAGTTAAGTGTTTGATCTTTTCACTTTATCAAATTTTAGAGTAATAAGTTGGTGCCTTAGCAACCTCCAGTGGTGATGAATAAGACTTTATTTTTTTTTTAGTATCACGACAAACTCATGAATTTTTATATATTTGATATGTTTCAATCCAGTGCAGTCATGATTTCTTTTTCTCACATGATGTCATCTCAGGCCACTATGTTTCTCTGATTTGGCTCCTATGACTTTTGGCATGACTCCATTTGTCTTCCATAGCTTCTTTGCCTTCCTGGTACAAGACACCTTAGGCTAATGTGTGTATTTCCAACCTCAGGCTTGGATTCAGTCATTTCTATGAGAAGTCCTGGTGCCTTTTTGTGGGTAATGATATCTAGAGAGTGTGATCTGGGCCCTCGTGTTGCTCATTGCCACTGGGTTGTCATTGCTTCTACGCCTTTTCAATGGACAGAACTAGGAAATACTTATTTTTAGAAACAGAAAAAATAGGAGTACATACTGATATTTTCCATTCAAATTTAACTTCATGGGGTCTTTAATTTATACTTATTTTCGACATTTTGATTCCTAGTGATGTCCAATTGATTATTTGCTACAAAATACATGTAACACTTTAAAAATAAAAATATGCATATTACTACTGCATGCAATTTTTCCGCTCCATGTGGTGTCAATGATATTTTTGTGGTGGCTGGGCCTGACTGGGCTGGGCTGGCCAGGAGGATCTAAGACAACTCACTTACGTGCCAGGTGCCTTGGCAAGAATGGCTGGAAATGTGGGTGCAGCCGGGCCCTCCTCTTTCTTCAGGTGGTTTCAGGGCTATGCGGTAGTCTCTCTAGCAGGGTAGTAGGACTTCCTACATGATGGTTTATGGTTCTAAGAGAGTAAAGGGGAAGCTGACAGTCCATTCAAAGGCTAGAGTCTGACTGATCGAGTGTCACTTCCACCATATTCTATTGTTCAAAGTAGTCGTAAGCCAGCCCAGATTCAAAAGGCAGGAAAAGAGGTCACAATTCTGGACAAAAGGCGTGTGAAAGAATTCATAGCTATCTTTAAACCACGACACTCCCTGCCCTTTCAAATCACATACTCCAAAGAGTGTTCTGCACCTTTTATCACTGAAGAATATAACCAGGAAAGTATTCTATATTCTCTTTTATACTGCATGATCCTCCATTATATGGAAATTTCATTGTTTTTTCAACAAACCCCCAATTGATAAGCATAGATCTTGTTTCTAATCTTGTCATGACAAAAAATGCCCCAATAAATATTTTTATACACCATCATTTTGTATTCTTGACAGTAATGATTCCTAGAAGTGTAATTGTGAGGTGAAAGGATAGATGCGTATGTGATTTTGCTAGACATTGCCAAATTCTCCTCCATAAAAGTTGTACCGGCAACCCTGCAATGTATGAAGTGCCCATTTCACCATAACCTCACCAACAGTGTTGTCAGACTTATTAAATTTTTGCCAGTTTAATAGGTGAGAAATAGTATTTGTTTTTTTCTTTTTCTGGTATCCTTGAAGTTCATTGAGGTCTAACATACAAAGTATGTACAGTGAACTAATTTTAGTGTAAAGTTTGATATACTTTTATTTACATACACATCTGTAACTATCATCATGATCAAGATATATTTCCAGAACCTGGAAGCCTTCTTTCTGCTATTTCTCAGTCAACAGTGCTGCTAGAGCTAACTAGTATTGATTTCTAGCATCATGGATACCTTTTCCTCATATAAATAAATCACACAGCATGATTTTATTTCTGGCTTCTTTCATTGAGCATTTGATTCATCCATGTGGTTACTGTAGCATGTTATTTTCTACTACTGTGTACTATTTCACTGTATGACTAAATAAATTATAGTTATTCTGTGGATGGGCACTTAGGTTTTCCAGTTTTTTTGGGGGGGGTGCTTTTTTGAGTAACACTAGTGTGAGAATTTTTGTCCGTGTCATTTTTGGACATCTACACTTATTTCTCTTGGGTATTTATTTAAAAGTGGAATTTGTGGGTCATGGGGTAGACTCATGTTATCTTTAGCTGACACTGCCAAATAGTTTCCCAACATAGTTGTACCAATTTGCCTGATCAGCAGCCCGTGAGAGCTCTCACTGATCCACATCCTTGCCAAAATTTGTTATTAGTCTTTTAAAATATTAGCCATTCTGGTGGGTATGTAATGATGGTTTATTATGATTTATATTTGTATTTCCTTAATGACTAGTGGTGTTAAGTACAATACCTTTTTATAGTCATTCGAGTATCTTCTTTTGTGAAATGCCTGTTAAAGTTTTTTTTTCCATTTTATATTAGATTGTTTTGCTTCTTTATTTTAGAAATTCTTTTTATATTCTAGATATGATTCTTTTGTCATATGCATGTAGTTTTATTTGCTCTTATTTTGAACAAGGTCAAATATCTTTAATTAAAGGTTTTGGGTTGTTGGTTCATATACTTTGCTTATTTTAAATTTGGTTGTTAGTCTTTTTCTGAATTTTAGATTTTCATATATTTGGAATATTAGTCTTTTGTCTATGATATTCATTGTAATAGTTTCCCTGCTTGCCATTTTCTTTATAGGATTTTTTTTTGTTGTGCAAAACCTTTAAAAAAAATGTCCTTAAATGTATATATCTTTCCTTTTATTGCTTTTAGGTTTTGAGTCATAGCTAGGACAGATTTTCCTTATTTTAATTTAATTTAATTTTGCTGTGCCGGGTCTTAGTTGCGGCACGCAGGATCTTCATTGCCCTGTGTGGGATCTTCGTTGTGGCATGCAGGATCTTTTAGTTGCAGCATGTGAATGCTTAGTTGCAGCATGTGGGATCTAGTTCCCTGACCAGGGATCAAACCTGGGCCCCCTGCAGTGGGAGCACAGAGTCTTAGCCGCTGGACCACCAGGGAAGTCCCTTCCCCATTTATTATTTAAAACTTTTAAGTCTCTACTCCATTTGGAATTTATCCTAAAACGTTTAAACCTCTACTCCGTTTGGAATTTGAGAAATGAATATTTTGGTTTTTTCCATATGGTCATCTAGTAGTCTCAACATCAATTATTAAAACTTTATCTTTTACCATTTATTTGAGATACTGTCATCATCAAGTATTAAATTGCCATATATGCTTAGATCTATTTTGGGGTTTTCTGTTGGATCATTGGTTTGCCTATGAATGATGTAATAGCACACCGTTTTATTCATAAAGGCTTTATAATATGTTTTAATATCCAGTAGGTCTAGCCCTTACCTCACCATTATTCTTTGTTTTGGGGAGCTTTCTTGGATATTCTTGCTTTTTTATTCTTCCATATGAACTTTATTATCAACTTGTTTAGCTTCAGAAAAAAATAAAACTTAACTGAATCTTTATTGGGATCACAATAAATGTCCTTATGATGCTGAGTTTTCCTAAGAACATGTCTTTCTATCGGTTCAAACAAATTTTGTGTTTTCAGGAGTATTTTATAGGTTCCCTCATACAGGTTATACACATTTCTTGTGAGGTTAATGCCTAGGTTTTTTTTTAATCTTACTTTTTAACCCCCTTTGCTATTGTGAATGGGGTTTTATCTTCTCTTCCCTTATATCTTCTAATAGGTTATTTTGTATATGTGAAGTCTGTTGCTTTCTGCAATAGGTATCAATCAAGGTTGGGTCAGAAGAGGGAAACAGAAACAACACAGATTATTTCATACAACTAATTGCTAACTGATATAAAGGTATTAAGTGGGTAACTGAAAAGATGAAAAAAGAACACCAAGGTGTCACAGAGGAAGGCACTTCAGGAAGTGGCTACTGCCCATAGGGTAAAAAGGGAAGAGGATGAAATTACTAAATCTAGAAGTTTGGGGTGGGGTCCTGCAGAGCTGACACTTGCACTTTGAGGAGGGGTCTGCTGGGCTGGTGCTGGCCTCTCCAAGCTCAGAGAAAGGGCCTGTGGGAAGTGGACTTCTGAGGAGAGGACATGGACTGGCTGGAGCTGGTGTCTTTGAAGGGTGCATGAGGAGGCTGGTTCTGTAATTCTTGGAGAAACTGAAAATTGGATCCCACTGCTGCTACTAGAGTGAGGGCTCATTGCTTGGAGACATTCACAGGAATAGGAAGTAGGCAGGAAGCCAACAGGAAAAAGTGAGTCCCTTCTCCCTCTTCCAGCCCTGTGGTCTCCCTCTAGGGCCCCCTACTAGTAAAAGCCACACAGAAAAATCTGTCCAAATCTGTAGTACTGACACTTAATAAAGAGATCTCACAGGTTTACATGACCTGTAAGATCTAGTAATAATAAATTCATTATTCATTTAACTGACAAAACTGAAATTGGGTTTGTAGAATCCCATTTCTGCTTCACAAAGCTGAGTATACATGGGTGGGTTTGGAGCTGAAGGACAATAATAGCTGGCAAAGTATGCTAATTTTCTATTTGGTTATTTTACTGAACTCTTTTAATATTTATTAGTAGTTTTACCCATGATTCTTTTGAGTTTCATCATTTGCAAGTAGAGGTATTTTTACCTACTTCCTTCCAACTGTTACTGCTGAATTTTGATCTTGGTTCCTAAAATGTCTCAATCGCAATGACTAGGAAACCTAAGTCACACTGCTCTTGGAATAAATTACTCTCCTCTCTTGGAATGACTTTGAGGGTGAGGGGGTTGTATCAGAGAAGAAAGATTTTCTTTGTGGTTGCCTTTGCTGAGTGCTTATAAAAACCCAACACAGCACTGACTGCTGTTTCTTGGCTGTGCCTAGGACACCAGAGGTGCCTAATGAATGCTAAATACTGGTGAGATAACTGTGTAGGTTTGCTTGTTCATCCACTCTTCCTTTTTCTGACCTGGTTACATCCACTCTCCCTTCTTCTGACATACCATCAATGAGGACACTCTATCCATGTCACTATAGTGATTGGTTCAGGGATTATCATGTGACCTAAGCTAGCCAATGAGGCTCAATCTCAGAATTTTTGCTGAAGCTAATGGGAAGAATCTCTCTCTTTTCCTTGGGTCTCCTCAGTTATTAGCTTCTAAACCTGGTGATCTTTTTTTGTTTTCCTTTTCCATTTTGGTTTATTACAGCATATTGAGTAAGTTCCCTGTGCTCCACAGTAGGACCTTGTTGTTTGTTTTATATATAGTAGTTTGTATCTGCTAATCCCAAACTCCTAATTTATCCCTCTCCCAAGGCCTTTCCCCTTTGGTAACCATAAGTTTGTGTTCTATGTCTGTGAGTCTCTTTCTGTTTTGTAAATAAGTTCATGTGTCATATTTTAGATTCCATGTATAAGTGATATCATACAGTATTTCTTTCTCTTAGTATGATAATCTCTAGTTGCATCCATCTTGCTGCAAATGGCTTATTTCATTCTTTTTTATGGCTGAGTACACCACATCTTCTTTATCCATTCATCTGTTAATGGACATTTATGTTGCTTCCATGTCTTGGCTATTGTAAACAGTGCTGTTATGAACATTGGGGTGCATGTATCTTTTCAAATTAAGAGTTTTATCCAGATATATGCCCAGGAATGGGATTGCTGGAGCATATGGCAACTCTATTTTTAGATTTTTATGGAACTGGCTGCCATACTGTTTTCCATAGTGGCTGTACCAATTTACATTCCCACCAACAACATAGGAGGGTTCCCTTTCCCCCACGCCCTCTCCAGCATGTATTTGCAGACTTTTTTTTTTTTGCGGTACGCAGGCCTCTCACTGTTGTGGCCTCTCGCGTTGCGGAGCACAGGCTCCGGACACGCAGGCTCAGCGGCCATGGCTCATGGACCCAGCTGCTCCACGGCATGTGGGATCTTCCCAGACCAGGGCACGAACCCGTGTCCCCTGCATCGGCAGGCAGACTCTCAACCACTGCACCACCAGGGAAGCCCGTATTTGTAGACTTTTTAATGATGGCCACTCTGGTGTGAGGTGGTACCTCATTGTAGTTTTGATTTGCATTTCTCTAATAATTAGCAATGTTGAGGATCTTTTCACATGCCTACTGGCCACCTGTATATCTTCTTTGGAGAAATGTCTATTTAGGTCTTCTACCCCTTTTTTGATTGGGTTGTTTTTTTGTTTTATGAGCTATTTGTATATATTTTGGAAATTAAGCCCTTGTCAGTTGCATTGTGCAAATATTTTCTCCCATTCTGCAGGCTTTTTGTTTTGTTTATGGTTTCCTTTGCTGTACAAAAGCTTGTAAGTTGGATTAGGTCCATTTGTTTATTTTTGCTTTTATTTCTAAGGGCGACTGACCTAAGAAAACATGGGTATGATTTATGTCAGAGAATGTTTTGCCTATGTTCTCTTCTAGGAATTTTATGCTATCATATCTTATATTTAAGTCTTTAAGCCATTTATTTTTGTGTATGGTGTGGGGATATGTTCTAACTTCACTGATTTACATGCACCATCCAACTTTCCCAACACCACTTGAAGAGACTGTCTTTTCTCCATTGTATATTCTTGCCTCCTTTGTTGAAGATGAATTGATCATAGGTGTGTAGGTTTATTTCTGGGCTCTCTCTTCTGTTCCATTGATCCATATGTTTTGGAGCCAATACTATGCCATATTGATTACTGTAGCTTTGTAGTATTGTCTGAAGTCTAGGAGGGTTATTGTTCTAGTTCTGTGAAAAATGTCATGGGTAATTTGATAGGGATAGCATTAAATCTGTAGATTGTTTTGGGTAGTATGGCCATTTAAACAATATTCTTCCAATCCAAGAGCATGGGATGTCATTCCATTTCTTTGAATCATCTTCAGTTTCCTCTATCAATGTTTTATAGTTCTCAGCATGTAAGTCTTTCACTTCACCTCCTTGGTCAGGTTTATTCCTAAGTATATATATATTTTGATGTGATTTTAAAAGGTATTTTTAACTTTCCCTTTCTGATATTTAACAGATTTCTGTATGTAAATCTTGTATCCCCCTACCTTGCTGAATTTATCAGTTCTAGTAGTTTTTGTGTGGAATCTTTAGGGTTTTCTATATATAGTATCATGCCATCTACAGATAATGACAATTTTACCTCTTCTCTTCCAATCTGGGTATCTTTTACTTCTTTTTCTTGTCTGATTGCTGTGGCTAGAACTTCCAATACTGTGTTGAATAGAAGTGGTAGAGTGTGCATCCTTGTCTTGTTCCAGATTTTAGCGGGAAGGCTTTCAACTTTTTACCACTGAGTACTATATTGGCTGTAGGCTTGTTTTTATTATGTTGAGGTATGTTCCCTCTATACCCACTTTGGTAAGAGTTTTTATCATGAATGGATGTTGAATTTTATCAAATGCTTTGTCTGCATCGATTGAGATGATCATGTAGCTTTTGTCTTTTCTTTTGTTGATGTGGTATATCATATTGATTGATTTGTCTATGTTGAACCATCCTTGTGAACCTGGGGTGAATCCAGACAGGAAGCAAGTATGAAGTTGAAGTTTAAACATTCGGCTGTTGACGGCACAGAAGGCATGTGTCTGTGTGTGTGTGTAATACAAGGTGGTCCCATGAGAGAAGTTAAGACGAGATGACTGTTGGACTGAGCATTTAGGAATGAATAATAGATTAACCATAGAGGATCAGTTCAGGTTGATCATTTGATGAGCAAATATGATCAGCATTGTTGTAAACCCCTTCCCTGCAAGAGACAAATATAAGAAACCCTGTGGGAGATCATGAAGGGCAGCATTATTTCACTGGTCAGTGTGATTGGTCCCAAGGCAGTGCCATCTGACAGGGCAGACAACCAGAGGTGGAGGCCCCAATGTTTGCAGGCAAGGAGGCAGAACCATCTTAGAACATTGGGTGACTTGCTCAAGGACATGCAGCAGAGTTAGAGAAGTGTTCTGAATAGAACTTCAGGATTGCAGTGCTTTCCTCCTGGCACCTTGCATCCCTGAGAAATTCATCTGGCATATAAAGAAAGTGGGATGGTTGAGGCACAGGGTGGATGTGTGTACAAATGAATTCGTTTTCTTTTTGGCAACTTCAGGGAAGGTGCAAAGGAGCTGACAGATATAGCTGTGGGAAATTGATTGAAACTTTCTCACGTTGCATGATTATTATTACTATTAATCAAGATAAAACCTTACTGTGTGCTGACAGCGTGGCTAGCACAGTGCCCAACATAAACCTGGATGCAGTCTTCATTTAAAAAAAAAAAAAGACAGTAATTTATAAAGCAGCAGGAGGAGAAGACAGATCACCTAAGTGAGGCAGGGCAGGTTTCATTTCGTTTCTTCTTAGGGCCTTCTCACAACTGAGAGGCTCTGCCCTAATTGTAGTGGCCTCCAGCTTCTATGATTTGCATGATGTTTGTCTGCTAAGAACACATTTTGCTCAAAAATCATTCCAGCTGTACTCATATTCTTTCTATTTTGTACCACCTCCCTTTTAGATCAGAAATGAAAACAGTTGTCATACTTTGCAAAACTTTTATAAGAACTGAGTAGAAAAATAATAAAAGGGGGATGCTCTCAAGAGAAAAACTTGGAAGAGAACATAATATATCAGCCAAATAGAAGGAGGAATTGCAGGAAATGGCCTTCTAGCTTACAACTGTGTCAGACATGGGGAAAAAAGCCAGGTTGATTAAAACAACTTATCACCTTTAAAAAAAAAATCAGGATGATGATGTCTGGGCATATAAATTATACCTCCACCCATCCAGCCAGGAGAACACAGCAGTGAGACTGCCTGGATGGAATTCTCCAGGATATCACTATAATCTTTATATCCCTTTCTTATCTCTTGCCTCTTTTTGCAGTTGATGTTTGTTTACTTCAGTAAGTAAAAAGATTATTTTTTCTCCCTTCTTTTTGTTATTTCCAGCCCTTAAAGCTGACCTTAAATGTGGGCCTGCTGGGCTAGGCTAATGATGAAGGCATAGAAGCTGCTCTGTTGCTGGTCTTACTCCATGAAACCATAACCACTTGGACACTTACACAGTAGACATTGATTACTGTCAACTATTGTGTGAGTTGATTTTAAATTTATAAACATCCTTGGGGGGGCACCTACAAAGTGCCAGTCATCAGGGATGCTGTGATTAAAAAAGTGATGCATGTCTTCAACTTTCTTATCATCTAATGGGGGAAAGATTATGCAAACAACAGAGTGAGTTTACACAGAGTGCCCATAGTGTGTCAGGTATGTGGCTGACATCAGATATATTTGTGGGCACCCTCTCCCTTATCTTCTTTAAGTATCCTGAAGGATGGAAGGAACCATTACAGAGGAACAGGACCAAGGAGGGGCGTGGTCAACTCCACCTGGGTGAATGTGGGAAGATTTCATTTATGAGGTTGGCCTGAACTGAGAGGGAATTTACCAGGTGGGCAAGGGAAGGAATGAGGAAATGAGATGAGTGACGAAGGCACAGGGGAGAGAAGCAGCAGAGTGTATTAGGGAGGTAGCCAGAGGTTTGGAATGACTGAAGTGCAGAGTTCAGGGTTGGGAGCTGGCAAGAAACAAGCATGGAAGGGAAGGCAGCTATGCTCTTACTTCTAAGCTGTTTAGCTGTGGCTGCAAGGAACTTCTGTATCATGGAAGGGTGGCTTCGAGGGGCCCAGAGTTTACGGGTGAATTAATGGCTAATGTTTGGGGCTTGGAGAGCCTTCTCCCTTTAAAGCAGAAAGTCTGAACAATGCCAACAAGAGATGACTTGGGGAGTTCTTACTGCCCAACAGAAGCTGATAGAAAATGCTTATCAGGTTGGATCAGCCGCAAGATTTTAGGTTTTGGGCTGGCCTTACCCATAAGGAAGAGCAGCCCCATGGGCTTCAATCAACTCTTGATTACTGAAAGCCACGGACACCTCACCCTTGCGACTGTCTCCATGATTGTCTCTTTCAGCTCACCAAATCCTGACAGAGAGAGAGAAGCCTTGTTGGGGAATAAGACTGAAGCTAAAAGAACTGAACAGTTATAATGGTAGTTATTACAACAGCTACCATTTGTTGAGCACCTATGGTGTGCCAGGCACTCTACAGGGTACTTTGATATTTCTAGGCTGTTATGAGCAGAGCATGTAAGATTGGTATTATTATTCCCATTCTAGAGCTGAGGAAACTGAAGCTCAAAGAGATGACGTCACTTGCCCAAGATCTAGGAAAGTTCTAAAGGGACAAGGGAGTGGTTTGTGTTGTGCTCACCATTGTGACCCCAGAGTCTATCAATCATATGTTAGGTGCTGAATGTATACTTGATGGTGAATGAATGGACAGTCATCCAACTAAAAGTGCCCAAGGTGGGTTTGGAATCTGAGTCTGTGGGATTCAGGAGCAATCTGTCACAGCAGAAGGCAGCGAGTGTCACTGCCAGAGTCAGTGTGGCAACAGCAAGTGGTTGAGGAGATCCAAAGGGAGAGAATTTGCTGTGGCCCTGAAGTGGTCAAAGAAGGAGTCATGAAAGAGTAGGGTTTTAGCAGGGCTTTGAAGGTCAAAATTTGGGTGGCTGGAGGGAAAGTTCAGTCTGTCCTGGGTGGCTTGAGAAGCAGAGTGATGTCACAGTAAATAGCTCAGCCCCTGGGGTCAAACTTTCCAGGGTTCAAATTCTGACTCTGCCTCGAGGAGGTTATGCGATGCTGGGCCAACCTCTTTGTGCCTTAGTTTTCTCATGGGCAGCTGGGATTAGTTCCAGATAATCCATGCAAATGACTTTTCACACAGTGCCTGGCACACAATAATAGCTGGATAAGTATTTGCTGTCATTAGACCAGAGCAAAGCACTTCTTCTATTTGGAGTGAAGAGAAGAGTGGGGAAGACAGGATGGGATCAGAATACCCTGTGTCTAGAAAGCAGAGTAACGGATCTGAATTTTATTTTCTACTTAAAAAAATGGAATGATTCTGACAAGGACTAAATTGTTGCTGATTTGGTGTCATTCCTCACTTACTGTGAATTGAAAAGTTGGCCTTTTGCAGAAGGAGCTTGAGTGTCCCAAGTGACTGGATAATTTCTATGTTCCTGATTTTATGTCCAGGAGTTTCTCTGGGGCCTTGGATGACAGCCTTTGCTCAGGCCCAGTAAATGGAGGCCAACCTGTTAGCAAAAGCAAAACCCAAGAAGCCCAATAAAAAATAGATGGGGTAATAAATAAACCCCCTGCCTAGAGAAAGGAAAACCTTATAAACTGAGGAAACCAGCTCCAGCCCTGTCACTAAAACCACCGCACTGAGAGATGGCTACAATATTCTCAGCCTTTTTGCATGTTAATGCCTGAAAAAATGCAACAATCAAGTTTGCAGATGTGAAATTTACTTAGGAGGCAGCCTATTTGCTGTGATCACTGGCTTGGGATGCTGGCACTTGGCAAAACTTTGCCAAGTGGATAAAGATGGCAGCCTTTATCCCAAATGATTGATAGATCAACATTGAATTAAGATTTTCAGTGAGCATTCTTCATCCATTGCTTTAGAATAGTTTACAAGATGGTGTTCTGTTATTTCTACTACATGTTGATACATCAGATTGTTTAATTATTCCAGACAATTTATCTCTGTTCTTTCACCCATCTTTCCTCAGCCCCTCCCCACGACTGCTTCCTTCAGAAGGTTGAAACCCAGAAGATAATAGAACAAACATAGCCCAGAGAAATCTACATGAGACACCCCAAAGGCCATGATCTTGGCAGGTTGTGGCATTAAAAGGTACATATTTGAAAACTGCTGTTCGTCTTATTAAGACAATTTTTTCCATTTAGGCCTTTACCGGGAGAGTTGGAAAAGTTAAGATGGTTCAGTAAAGGATGGTAGAGAAAGAACTGTTTAAAGGAGATATGATGGTTAAAGGAGATATGATGGTTTAAAGCACAGAGGAGAAGCTTGGAAACAACATATGACTTATTAAGTCTTCTAAGAAGAATGACAAAGGTAACCTGTTGTCTAAGGTAGGTAGCAGAGTAATGGAAATACAGAATGGGTTTGGTGAAATCAAGAAGAGCTGGGTTCCCATCTAGAATCCATCACCTATAATTGTGGAACATCAGATGTGCTCCTTGGCTTATTTATCTGTGAAATAGGGATTGTGATTTCACACTAGAAACTCTGGTCTGAAAAGCCAGGTGCAAGGCCCCTGCATGAAGCCCCCTGTGAGCAAGTGAAATTTGACAAAGCACAAAGGAAAAAAAAACTGTCTTAGTTTTCAAGGTTACTATTTTACTCCATGGAGCACTGCCTTTGGGACAAAACAAGAAAGAAGCAGAGGCTAGCTGAGTTCATTGTCCCTGGAGATGGACCAAACAGAAATGCAAGCAGTGTGAGTACGCCTGAGGGTGACCTCAGGAAACTCAAAATACAACTTCCCCAATCCTAGCAGCAGAAGTAAGGCTCTTTGGTGGAGACAGTGGAGTGGAAGGACCTTGGACTCACCTCCTCTCATGAGCACACCCAAAACACAACTTACTGAACAGCCATGGATAAAGACTGGAATCTGCCGAAAAAGATACTCTGCATCCAAGGGTATAAAGAAGAGACCACAACAAGATGGTAGGTGGGGCACACTTGCAATATCATGAAATCCCATACCCCGTGGGTGGGCAGTCCACAAACTAGAGAATCATATTGCAGAAGTTCTCCCATAGGAGTGAGAGTTCTGAGCCCCATGCCAGGCTCCCCAGCTTTGAAGGCCAGCAGGGCTTGACTGCAGGAGCACCCCAGGACTGTGGGAAGTGGGGACTCCACTCTTGGAGGGCACACACAAGGTCTCATGCATACCAAGCCCAGAACAAAGGCAGTGACTTCACAGGAGCCTTGACAGGACCTACCTGCTGGTCTTGAAGGGTCTCCTGGGGAGGTGAGGTGTGGCTGTGGCTCTCCCTGGGGATGTGGACACTGGTGGTGGATATTTCAGGGAGTGTTCAGCTATGTGAACTCTTGAGGAGGCAGACATCTTGCTTGGGTCATCAGCACCATAGCTGGCCCCACCCATCAGCAGACAGGCTGCCTAAAAACTTCCTGAGCCCACAGCTGTCTCTAGACACACCCCTTGACATGGCCCTGCCCACCAGATGGCCAAGACCCAGCTCCACCCACCAGTGGGCAGGCACCAGTTCCTCCCACCAGGAAGCCTGGACAAGCCTCTAGACCAGCCTCACCCACAGGGGACAGAGACAAGAATCAAGAATACTAGAAGCTGGAAGCCTGCGGAACTCAGTCTGCAAACAGAGATTTAGACAAAATGAGATGGCAGAGGAATATTTCCCAGACAAAGGAACAAGATAAAAACTCCAGAAGAACAAGTAAGTGAAGGAAAGACTTCAGAGTAATCATGGTAAAGATGATCCAAAAGAATGAATGCACAGTGCAAGAAGTTACAGGAAATTTTTAACTAAGAAATATAAAGAACAACCAAACAGAGTTGAAGAATACAGTATTTGAAATGAAAAAATACACTAGAAAGAATCAATAGCAGAATAAATGAGGCAGAAGAGCAGATAATGGAGCTGGAAGACAGAGTGGTGGAAATCACTGCTGTGGAACAGAATAAAGAATGAAAAGAATTGAGGACAGTTTAAGAGACCTCTGGGACAACATTAAATACACCAACGTTGGCATTACAGGGGTCCCAAAAGGAGAAGAGAGAGAAAGGGCCTGAGAAAATACCCAAAGAGATAATAGCTGAAAACTTCTCTAATATGGGAAAGGAAACGGTCACCGAAGTCCAGGAAGTGCAGAGAGTCCCAGGCAGGATCAACATGATGAAACACACGGTTATCATATTGACAAAAATTAAAGACAAAGAAAATATTAAAAGCAACAAAGGAAAAGCAACAAATAACATACAAAGGAACCCCCATAAAGTTATCAGCGGATTTTTCAGCAGAAACTCTGCAGGCCAGAAGGGCATGGCATGATATATTTAAAGTGATGAAAGGAAAAAACCTACAACCAAGAATATTCTACCCAGCAAGGCTCTTGTTCAGATTTGACAGAGAAATCAAGAACTTTACAGACAAGCAAAATCTAAAAGAATCCAGCACCACCAAACCAGCTTTACAACAAATGCTAAAGGAACTTCTCCTCTAGGCAGAAAAGACAAGATCACAAGTAGAAACAAGAAAATTACAAAATGTGAAAACTCCCCTTTAAAGGTAAACATACAGTAAAGGTAGGAAATCATCCACACACAAATATGATATCTAAACCAATAATCATGAGACGAGGAGAGTACAAATGCAGGATATTTTAAATGCACTTGAAATTAAGAGATCAACTTAAAACAATCCTGTATATTTATAGACTGCTATATAAAAACTTCATGGTAACCACAAACCAAACATCTGTAATAGATACACACACAAATAAGAAAAAGCAATCCAAACAGAATGTTAAAGATAGTCATCAAATCACAAGAGAACAAAAGAGGAAAGGAAGAAAAAAGCCCTACAAAAACAAATAGAAAACAATTAACAAAATGGCAGTGAGAACATACATATGGATAATTACCTTAAGTGTAAATAGATTAAACGCTACAACCAAAAGCCACAGACTGGCTGAATGGATACAAAAACAAGACCCATATATATGTTGTCTACCAGAGACCCACTTCAGATCTAGAGACACATACAGACTGTAGTGTGGGGATGGAAAAAGGTATTCTGTGCAAACAGAAATCAGAAGAAAGCTGGAGACAAAGAAGGACACTACATAACAATCAAGGGATCAATCCAAGAAGATACAACAATTGTAAATATACATGCACCCAACACAGGAGCACCTCAGTATATAAGGCAAACGGTAACAGACATAAAAGGAGAAACTGGGGCTTCCCTCGTGGCGCAGTGGTTGAGAGTCTGCCTGCCAATGCAGGGGACATGGGTTCGTGCCCCGGTCTGGGAAGATCCCACATGCCGCAGAGCGACTAGGCCCGTGAACCGTGGCCGCTGAGCCTGCGCGTCCAGAGCCTGTGCTCCCAACAGTGAGAGGCCCACGTACAGCAAAAAAAAAGAGAAACTGACAGTAATACAATAATAATGGGTGACTTTAACAGCCCACTCACATCAATGGACAGCTAATCCAGACAGAAAACCAATAAGGAAACACAGGTCTTAAATGATGCATTAGACCAAATGGACTTAATTGATATTTATAGAGCATTCCATCAGACAGCAGAACACACATTCTTTTCAAGAGCACATGGAACAGTCTCATGGATGGATCACATGTGGACCACAGAGCAAGCCTTGGTAAATGGAAGAAAACTGAAATCATATCAACCATCTTTTCCAACCACAATACCCTGAGGTTAGCAGTCAACTACAAGGAAAAAAAATGCAAAACAACACAAACAGTTGGAGGCTGAACAATATGAAATGGGACTGTAACACTGATTTTGTGGTACTGTTCTGAAGGATGAAATTATGTTGAGTGCATAGGACAGTGCTTGGCAGATCAGAGGTACACACTAAATTATCGTTAACAATAACAACTGACGTAAGTAACATTCTGTTGCAAGAAAGCCAAGTTAAATAAAACATGCTGTCTTTGCAACTTGCTAGACAGAACATGCTGTGTTGCAACTTGCAACAGCCTGACAGACGCTGGAATTTGTGGGATGTATGTGGGATGCAGAAACATGAATACTGTACTGAGTTGGCAGGGACTATCAGAAGCCAGGCTGGGGAAGATAAAAAAATCGTTCCTGGGAAGGCACCAGACAGGTTGTCTTTAGTCTCTGTGGGGACTCACTAAGTCCAATAACCTTGGCCCAAACCTCGATGACTGTTGCCATAGAAACCAGCACATGTGCCCAGCAGGAGTTCATTTCTCAAAGCTTCCAGCCCATGCCAACTCCAGAGGTGAGAGAGCTGCTCTTTATCCCTGAGTGGAGGTCCTGGCACCTGGCAAATAGTTGAATCAGTGCAATTTGTGGAGCCCTAAGAGCTCTGTCCCAGAGGAACCACAGGACCAAAAATTCCTGCCATGGTCACCTTCCCGTCCCTAAATGCTCAACACTCACCTGAAAAAAGAAAATCCAAACATCACCTTCTTAGATCAGTTGACAACCTGTAAGACATAATTTTCCAAGGAAAGCGAAGGGCCTGCATTTTTTTTAATACCATGCAGTGGTTTGCCATGAAACAGTTTCTCACAGTTTCCTTTTCCCAGGAAACATCTATTGTATCTCAGGGAACGCCCAGCTCTGTTCCTGGCTCTTTGGCTTTTACCTTCTTCTAGGGGACCCAGAAGCCCATCAGAGTTCCTCGTATAAATGGAAAGTGGCTTTTCACTTTACGATATGATCAAAATTGTATGAAATTCAATACGGGTTTTTCTTTTACCTTTCCCACAAATTGTAAAAAAAAAAAAAAAAAAAAAAAGTCTAAATCCACACTAAGGCAAGTTTCATTCCTTTGGTATTGAGTTTATATATCACATTTTTCAACTTGGGGAACAGTTTAAAAGCTGAGCCTTTATATCCCTCTAACAAAGGAAGAAGAAAGAGAAATGCTTTTGACCAAAGTGCTTTCTGCCCAGGTTTGACATCGGGTGGGCTGATGGCCAGCTGGGATGGCAGGGACTGGAGAAATTTAACCAGTGAGAAGATTGGAAGATAAGTAGAGAACTGAATTTTTGAGTTAAAAAATGACTTCTTAGGCTATTATCCTGTGGTTTGCTGGAATTTCAGATGTACATCCACAGAAGATCTATAAAGTTTGCTATGTACACATCAGCACAGATACCGAGATGCTCTGAGAAACTTCTTTGACAGAGGGTACAAGACTGTAGACCCCTGAAACTTTAAGTCATAGTTCATGCGTTGACACTTTTCCTTTTCCCAATTAGCACCACCCCCACTCAATAACAAGCTGTAGGGGTAGAGGAGAGTTAATCCTAGAAAATTCTGTCTACAATATCTTTCTAATTTAAGACAATTTTCTATAGATTCAGACCTTGAGCTTCATGTGCCTGAATTTGGGGGGTGTCCATGCTCATTCAATAGTTCCAGCATTCAGTAAAGGTCAGTTCTGTACTTCCTGAAGAGGGAGGCAATGTATAGTTGGGAGAACGGTTCTCTGGGCCAATCTCTCAGGTACCTTCTGCAGGAGCCAGGTATGTGGTGGTCCCTCCCCCTCTGCCCTCCCTCAGAGTTTGTTGTCTCTCCAGGACACTGGACCACATCCTTTGCTTCTAGGACAGAGGTTCTCAAATTTGAGGGGACATCAGAATCCCCGGGGGGTGGGAAAAACTTGTAAACAAATGCAGTTTTCCAGGTTCCCAGAGGTCTTAATTCAGTCGATCTGAGGTGGACACAGCTGGTTTTAAGTATTAAAAAATGACATCATTAAAAACTAACATTACTATGTACTTTGTACATTATGTACCCTTCCACATATGTAAGTATATACTATGCTTTATCATACATAATTAATTCACAATTATACATATCAGGTATTATCTATCCCATGTGTATAATCATGTACATCAGTCTCTTGATCTTACATAACACATTATATAGTCCAAGTCACATTAGATTCCAGTCCCTACGAATATTCAAACATATAAGAGGAGGTAAGTCGTAACAAGGTGAGCATCCTGGAAAGTGTGATGAATCAAAGTGTAGCTTAAAGAAAAGCACCTAGTTTACGCCCAGGAGATTTCATACCGCATGAACACTTGGTGCTAAAACCATCCTACCAAACTCAACTATCATAAGTAAGTAAAACATTCATCCAACATCTAAAGTATAGGAGATAAAGACAGGATGGTGGAGCAGAAGACCTGGAGCTCACCTCCTCCTGCACGAACACCAGAATCACAGCTAACTGCTGAACAGCCATCAGTAACAGAGACTGCAACCTACCAAAAGGGAATTCTACGTACAAAGACAAGAAATCACAACAAGATGGGAGGAGGGGCACACTCACTTATATGATCAAATCCCATACATCCCCAGGTGGGGGACCCACAAACTTGAGAATAGTTATATTGCAGCAGTTCTCCCATGGGAAAGAACTGAGCCCCACGTCAGGCTCCCCAGCCTGGGGGTCTGGCATCAGGAGGAGGAGCCCCCAGAGCACTTGGCTTTGAAGGCCAATGACACTTGATCGCAGGAGCTCCACAGGAGTGGGGGAAACAGACTCCACTCTTGGGGGATGCACACAAGGTCATGTGCACACCAGGACATGGGGCAAAAACAGTGACTTCATAGGAGCCTGGGCCAGACCAGCCAGCTGGTATTGGAGGGTCTCCTGGGGAGGCAGGAGGCAGCTGTGGCTTTCTCTTGGGACATAAAGGCTGGTGGCAAACATCACAAGAGCACGCATCTGAAGACTGACATCTTGCTTGGGACATTAGCAAAAACAATAGAAAAGATCAATGAAAGTAAAAGCTGGTTCTTTGAAAAGATAAACAAAATTGGTAAACCTTTAGTCAGACTCATCAAGAATAAAAGGGAGAGGGTCCAAATCAATAAAATCAGAAATGAAAAAGGAGAATTTACCCCCAATACCACAGAAATACAAAGGACTGTAAGAGACTACTACAAGCAACTATATGCCAATAAAATGGACAACCTAGAAGAAATGGACAAATTCTTAGGTACAATCTCCCAAGACTGAACCAGGAAGAAATAGAAAATATGCACAGACCAAATACAAATACCGAAATTGAATCTGTGATTTAAAAATTCCCAACAAACAAAAGTCCAGGACTAGATGGTTTCACAGGTGAATTCTATCAAACATTTACAGAAGAGATAACACCTATCCTTTTGAAACTATTCAAAAAAAATCCACAGAGAAAGGAACACTTCCAACCTCATTCTATGAGGCCACCATCACCCTGATACCAAAACCAGACAAAGATAACCACAAAAACAGAAAATTACAGGCCAATATCACTGATGAACATAGACACAAAAATCCTCAACAACATACTAGCAAACTGAAGCCAACAATATATTAAAAAGATCATACACCAAGATGAAGTGGAATTTATCCCAGGGATGCAACGATTTTTCAATATCTGCAATTCAGTCAGTGTGATACACCACATTCATAAATTAAAGACCAAAGCAATCTTGAGAAAGAAAAACGGAGCTGCAGGAATCAGGCTCCCTGACTTTAGACTGTACTACAGAGCTACAGTCATCAAAACATTATGGTACTGGCACAAAAAGAGACATACAGATCAATGAAACAGGATAGAAAGCCGAGAAATAAACCCACGCACCTATGGTCAATTAATCCATGACAAAGGAGGCAAGAATATACAATGGAGAAAAGACAGTCTCTTCAATAAGTGGTGCTGGGAAAACTGAACAGCTACATGTAAAAGAATGAAATTAGAACATTTTCTAACACCATACACAAAAATAAACTCAAAATGGATTAAAGACCTAAATGTAAGACTGGATACTATAAAACTCCTAGAGGAAAACATTGGCAGCACACTCTTTGATGTAAATCACAGAATATCTTTTTGGACCTGTCTCCTACAGTAATGGAAATAAAAATGAAAACAAGCAAATGGGACCTAATTAAACTTAAAAGCTTTTGCACAGAAAAGGAAACCATAAACAAAACAAAAAGACAATGTACAGAATGGGAGAAAATATTTGCAAATGATGAGACTGACAAGGTAATCTCCAAAATATACAAACAGCTCATACAGCTCAATATCAAAAAAACAAACAACCCAATCAAAAAATGGGCAGAAGATCTAAAAAGCCATTTCTCCAAAGAAGACATACACATGGCCAAAAGGCACATGAAAAGATGCTCAGCATTGCCAATTATTAGAGAAATGCAAATCGAAACTACAATGAGGTATCACCTCACACCAGTCTGAATGGCCATCATCAAAAGTCTAGAAGTAACAAATGCTGCAGATGGTGTGGAGAAAAGGGAACCCTCCTACAATGCTGGTGAGAATGTAAGTTGGTACAACCACTACAGAGAACAGGGGGTTCCTTAGAAACTAAAATTAGAGCCACCATATGATGCTGCAATCCCACTCTGGAGAAAACCATGATTCAAAAAGACACATTCACCCCAATGTTCACAGCAGCACTATCTACAATAGCCAAGACATGGAAACAACCTAAATGTCCACTGACAGATGAATGGGTAAAGAAGATGTGGTATATAAATACAATGGAATATTACTCAGCCATAAAAAAGAATGGAATAATGCCATTTGCATCAACATGGATGGACCTAGAGATTATCATATTAAGTTACATAAGACAAAGACATATATGATATCACTTATGTGGAATCTTAAAAAAAAAGATACAAATGAACTTATTTACAAAACAGAAATACACTCAGAGACATAGAAACCAAATTTATGGTTACCAAAGGGTGGGGGGAGGGATAAATTAGGAGTTTGGGATTAAAATATACACACCACTATATATAAAATAGATAACCAACAAGGACCTACTATATAGCACAGGGAACTATACTCAATAACCTATAATGGAAGGGAAAGTAAAAAAAGAATATATGTATTTATTTATATATACATATATGCATAATTGAATCACTTTCCTGTACACCTGAAACTAACACAACATTGTAAATTATTTTTCAATCAAAATTAAAAACAATAAAGTATAGGAGATAGAAATTTAAATCAGGGGCTATAGATAAGGTACCATAAGGGAATGATGAAAAAAATCACTGAAAGTACCAAAAAGCAAAGTTTACCTCTTTTAGCTTTTGCATAATGGTTTAACTAGAAAACTTTAACATAGAGAACTTAAGTTAAATACTCTGAAATCAGATGAGTTATTTATGGACAGTTTACAGGAATAAACTCATCTATATGGCAAAAGAGTAGGAAGATGTATGAGTAGAGGTGACAAAACTAACAAGCCTGGTGATAGCTGGTTTTCCAGAAAAGAATTTTAGTTCAACTTGAAATATTACTTTAAAAACATAACTTTTAACATAATTGTAAAAGTTATGCAAAAAAGGTACAGCTTTTAGTTACAGGATACAAATTTCCCTAGTGAGTAAGCATTAACAATACCATAGTTGGCTTAAAGGCAGCCACCAATTAAGAAAGCATTCAAGGTCAACCGCACATTCATCTTAATACTAACAGTAAACAACCCAACTCCTAATTTAATACTGGTCTAATCTATTAATTAATAGAAGTACAATAATACTGTCAATATGAGTAACAAGAAATGGTTCTCCTTGCATGAGCTTACATCAGACGGGTAACCTACTGATAGTTAACATTAAGATGAACCTAAACACGGGACTTCCCTGGTGGTCCAGTGGTTAAGAATCTACCTTCCAATGCAAGGGATGCAGGTCCAATCCCTGGTCAGGGAACTAAGATCCCACATGCCGTGGGGCAACTACGGAGCCTGCGTGCCACAACTAGAGAGCCTGCATGCCGCAGCTATTGAGCCTGCATGCTAAATAAATAATAAATAAACCTAAACAAATACCTCATTATTTATTAAAACGTTTGTTAACCCAACACAGGCACACATTTAAGGAGAGATTAACAAAAGTAAAAGGAACTAGGCAATCACAAACCCTGCCTGTTTATTAAAAACATTACTTGTAGCACTTCCAGTATTAGAGGCACTGCCTGCCCAATGACACCTGTTTAATAGGGTATTCTGAGTGTGCAAAGGTAGCATAATCATTTTTTCTCTAAATAAGGACTTGTGTGATTGGTCACACGAGGGTTTTCCTGTTTCTTTTAATCAGTGAAATTGACCTTGCCCTGAAAAGGTGGGAATAACATAAGATGAGAAGACCCTATGGAGCTTCAGTTAATTAATTCAAAAAATAATAACTGAACTTTAAGGGATAACATAACTTTTAATGGATTAACAATTTTGGTGGGGGTGACCTTGGAGAGTAGAACAACCTTTGAGTGATTAAAACTTAGACCAACTAGTCAAATGCTTTACACCTATTGACCTAAAACACTGATCAACAGAACAAGTTCCTATTCTAGAGTTCATATTGATAATAGGGTTTACAAACTTGATGCTGGATCAGGACATCCCAATGGTATAACTGCTATTAATGGTTTGTTTGTTCAACAATTAAAGTCCTACGTGATCTGAGCTCAGACTGGAGTAATCCCAGTTGATTTCTATCTATTATAGATTTCTCCCAGTATGAGAGGACAAGAGAAATAAGGCCTACTTTACAAAATGTCTTCAAACTGATTATATAATCTACATTCAATTAAATTATACATACCCTACTGTAGAACAGTGTCTGTTAGGGTGACAGAACATGGTAACTGCATAAAACTTAAACCTTTATCCACAGTGGTTCAAGTCGTCTTCCTAAGAATATGTTTATAATCAACGTTCTTTCACTAATTACCCAGTTTCACTCACCATAGCATTCCTCACTTTAACTGAATGGAAAATCCTAGGCTATCTGCAAATCCAGAAAGGGCCAAATATCATCAGCCTCTATGGATTATTACAACCCATTGCTGATGCAGTCAAATTATTTATTAAAGAACCACTACAACCATCAATCTCATCAATTTATGTTTACTATTGCACCAATGCTAGCCTTAACCCTGGCTGTCACATTATGAATTCCTCTTAACACACCTTATCCACTAATTAATATGAACCTAGGCGTACTATTTATACTAGCTATATCAAGCCTAGCCGTTTATTCCATTCTCTGCTCTGAATGAGCTTCAGATTCAAAATATGCATTAATCGGAGCTCTATGGGCAGTAGTACAGACAATCTCATATGAAGTAACATTAGCAATTATTCTGTTATTATTCCTACAGATAAATGGATCATTGATACTTTCAACAGTAATTATTACACAAGAACACCTATGACTATTTTTCACATCCTGACCCCTAGCCAGAAACTTTTATCTCCACTGTAGCAAAAACCAGTGGAGCCCCACTGGATTTAACAGAAGGAGAATTAAAACTTGTATTCAGCCTCAGTGTAGAAAATGTAACAGGCCGATTCACCCTATTCTTTCTAGCAGAATATGTCAATATCATTATAGTAAGTATTTTCACAACCATCTATTTTTAGGAGCATTTCACAATCCCTACATGCCAGAATTATATACAGCCAATGTCATCATTAAAACACTCCTGTTTTGATTACTGTAGCTTTATAGTACAGTTTGAAGTCAGAGAGCCTGATTCCTGCAGTTTTGTTTTTCTTTCTCAAGATTGTTTTTGCTATTTGGGGTTGTTTGTATTTCCAGACAAATTTTAAGAATTTTTTGCTCTAGCTCTGCAAAAAATGCCATTGGTAATTTGATAGGGATTGCACTGAATCTGTAGATAGCCTTGGGTAGTATAGTCATTTTGACAATAAACTTAAAAGCTTTTGCACAGCAAAGGAAACCATAAACAAAATGAAAAGACAACCCACAGAATGGGAGAAAATATTTGCCAACGAGGGGTTAATCTCCAAAATATACAAACAGCTCATGCAGCTCAATATAAAAAAAACAAACAACCAAATCAAAAAATGGGCAGAAGACCTAAACAGACATTTCTCCAAAGAAGACATACAGATGACCAAGAGCATGTGAAAAAATTCTTAGCATCGCTAATTATTAGAGAAATGCAAGTCAAAACTACAATGAGGTATCACCTCACACCCAGTCAGAATGGCCATCATCAAAAAGTCTACAAACAGTAAATGCTGGAGAAGGTGTGGAGAAAAGGGAACCATCCTACACTGTTGGTGGGAATGTAAATTGGTACAGCCACTATGGAAAACAGTATGGAAGTTCCTTAAAAAACTAAAAATAGAGCTACCATATGATCCTGCAATCCCATTCCTTGGCATATATCTGGAGAAAACCATAATTCGAAAAGATACATGCACCCCAATCTTCACTGCAGCACCATTTACAATACCCAAGATATGGAATCAACCTAAATGTCCATTGACAGATGAATGGATAAAGAAGATGTGGTATATATACACAATGGAATATTACTCAGCCATTAAAAAGAATGAAATAATGCCATTTGCAGCAACATGGATGAACCCAGAGATGATCATACAAAGTGAAGTCAGAGAAAGATAAATATCATATCACATATATGTAGAATCTTAAAAAATGATACAAATGAACTTATTTACAAAACAAACAGACTCACAGACATAGAAAACAAACTTACAGTTACCAAAGAGGAAGAGGGGGAGGATAAATTAGGAGTCTGAGATTCACATATAGCCATTACTTTATATAACACAGATAGCCAACAAGGACCTACTGTATAGCACAGGGAACTCTAGTCAATACTCCATAATAACCTATATGGGAAAAGAATCTGAAAAAGAATAGGTATATGTATAACTGAATCACTTTGCTGTACACCTGAAACATAACACTGTAAATCAACTACACTCCAATACAAAATAAAAATTTTTAAATAAAAATAATTAAACCAAAAAACCCACTCCTAACAATCTCCTTTCTATGAGTTGAAATATCCTATCCACAATTTTGATATGATCAACTTACCTCATAAATTTTTTTTTTACCACTAATACTAGCCCTATCTATATGAGAGGTTTCTCTACCTTTCATCACATGAGGCATCCCACCACAAACATAAGAAACATGTCTTACAAAAGAGTTACTTAGATACAGTAAATAATAGAGGTTTAAACCCTCCTATTCCTAGAATCATAGGAATTGAACCTACCCTTAAGAATTTTACTTTCAGTTTTTCACCACTGAGGATGATGTTGGCTGTGGGCTTGTCATATATGCCCTTTATTATGTTGAGGAAAGTTCCCTCTATGCCTACTTTCTGCAGGCTTTTTATCATACATGGGTGTTGAATTTTGTCAAAAGCTTTCTCTGCATCTATTGAGATGATCATATGGTTTTTCTCCTTCAATTTGTTAATATGGTTTATCACAATGATTGATTTGCATATATTGAAGAATCCTTGCATTCCTGGAATAAACCCCACTTGATCATGGTGGATGATCCTTTTAATGTGCTGTTGGATTCCGTTTGCTAGTATTTTGTTGAGGATTTTTGCATCTATGTTCATCAGTGATATTGGCCTGTAGTTTTCTTTCTTTGTGACATCCTTGTCTCGTTTGGGTATCAAGGTGATGGTGGCCTTGTAGAATGAATTAGGGAGTGTTCCTTTTGCACAGCAAAGGAAACCATAAACAAGACCAAAAGACAACCCTCAGAATGGGAGAATATATTTGCAAATGAAGCAACTGACAAAGGATTAATTTCCAAAATTTACAAACAGCTCATGTGGCTCAATAACAAAAAAAACAAACAACCCAATCCAAAAATGGGCAGAAGACCTAAATAGACATTTCTCCAAAGAAGATATACAGACTGCCAACAAACACATGAAAGAATGCTCAACATCTTTAATCATTAGAGAAATGCAAATCAAAACTACAATGCGATATCATCTCGCACCAGTCAGAATGGCCATCATCAAAAAATCTAGAAACAGGTCAAGAAGATGGCGGAAGAGTAAGACGCGGAGATCGCCTTCCTCCCCACGGATACACCAGAAATACATCCACACGTGGAACAACTCCTACAGAACTCCTACTGAAGGCTGGCAGAAGACCTCAGACCTCCCAAAAGGCAAGAAACTCCCCACGTAACTGGGTAGGGCAAAAGAAAAAGATGTGAAAAAAAAAAAAGAATTTTACTTTCGGGGGAGCTTCAAGATGTCAGAAGAGTAAGACACGGAGATCACCTTCCTCCCCACAGACATCAGAAATACATCTACAGGTGGAACTGCTCCTATAGAACACCCACTGAACACGGGCAGAAGACCTCAGACCTCCCAAAAGGCAAGAAACTCCTCACATACCTGGGTAGAGCAAAAGCAAAAAGGAAAAACAGAGACAAAGAATAGGGACGGGACCTGCACCAGTGGGAGGGAGCTGTGAAGGAGGAAAGGTTTCCACACACTAGGAAGCCCCTTCGGGGGCGAAGATGGTGGGTGGAGGAGGGGGGAGGCTTCGGAGCCACAGAGGAGAGCAAAGCAACAGGGGTGCGGAGGGCAAAGCGGAGAGATTCCCGCACGGAGGATCGGTGCCGACCGACACTCACCAGCCCGAGAGGCTAGTCTGCTCACCCACCGGGGTGGGCGGGGCTGGGACCTGAGGCTCGGGCTTCGGAGTTTGGATAACAGGGAGAGGACTGGGGTTGGCAGTGTGAACACAGCCTGAAGGGGGTTAGTGCACCATGGCTAGCCGGCAGGTAAAAAGTCTGGCGCTGTCGAAGAGGCAAGAGACTTTTTCTTGCCTCTTTGTTTCCTGGTGCACGAGGAGGGGATTAAGAGTGCCGCTTAAAGGAGCTCCAGAGATGACGCTAAGGCTGCTGCTGCCGCCACCAAGAAGCCTGTGTGCGAGCACAGGTCACTATCCACACCTCCCCTCCCGGGAGCCTGTGCAGCCCGCCACTGCCAGGGTCCCGTGATCCAGGGACAACTTCCCCGGGAGAACGCATGGCGTGCCTCAGGCTGATGCAACGACACGCTGGCCTCTGCCGCTGCAGGCTCGCCTCGCACTCCGTACCCCTCCCTTCCACCGGCCTGAGTGAGCCAGAGCCCCCAAATCAGCTACTCCTTTAACCCCGTCCTGTCTGAGCGAAAAAAAGACGCCCTCTGGGGACCTACACGCAGAGGCGGGTCCAAATCCAAAGCTGAACCCAGAGCTGTGCGAATACAGAAGAGAAAGGGAAATTTCTCCCAGTAGGCTCAGGAGCAGGAGATTTAATCTCCACAGTCAACTTGATGTACCCTGCACCTGTGGAATACCTGAATAGACAACGAATCATCCCAAATTGAGGAGATGGACGTTGGGAACAAAGATATATATTTCCCCCCACTTTTTCTTTTTGTTAGTGTGTATGTGTATGCTTCTGTGTGTGATTTTGTGTCTATAGCTTTGCCTTTACCATTTATCCTAGGGATCTGTCCGTCCATTTTTTGTTTTACTTTAAAAATATTTTTCATAATAATTATTCTTTATTTTAATAACTATATTTTATTTTACTTTATTTTATTTCATTTTATCCTCTTTCTTGCTTTCTTTCTTTCTACTTTTTCTCCCTTTTATTCTAAGCCGTGTGGATGAAAGGCTCTTGGTGCTGCAGCCAGGAGTCAGTGCTGTGCCTCTGAGGTGGGAGAGCCAACTTCAGCACACTGGTCCACAAGAGACCTCCCAGCTCCACATAATATCAAAAGAAGAGGAAATAGGCACTCTACCTGAAAAAGAACTCAGAATAATGATAGTAAAGATGATCCAAAATCTTGTAAATAGAGAAAATACAAGAAACGTTTAACAAGGATCTAGAAGAACTAAAGAGCAACCAAACAATGAACAACACAATAAATGAAATTAAAAGTTCATTAGAAGTGATCAATAGCAGAATAACTGAGGCAGAAGAACAGATAAGTGACCTGGAAGATAAAATGGTGGAAATAAATACTGCAGAGCAGAATAAAGAAAAAAGAATGAGAAGAACTGAGGAAAGTCTCAGAGACCTCTGGGACATTAAAAGCACCAACATTCGAATTATAGGGGTCCCAGAAGAAGAAGAGAAAAAGAAAGGGAGTGAGAAAATATTTGAAGAGATTATAGTTGAAAACTTCCCTAATATGGGAAAGGAAATAGTCAATCAAGTCCAGGAAGCACAGAGAGTCCCATACAGGATAAATCCAAGGAGAAACACGCCAAGACACATATTAATCAAACTGTCAAAAATTAAATACAAAGAAAACATATTAAAAGCAGCAAGGGAAAAACAACAAATAACACACAAGGGGATCCCCATAAGGTTAACAGCTGATCTTTAAGCAGAAACTCTGCAAGCCAGAAGGGAGTGGCAGGACATATTCAAAGTGATGAATGAGAAAAACCTATAAGCAAGATTACTCTACCCAGCAAGGATCTCCTTCAGATTTGATGGAGAAATTAGAACCTTTACCATATGATCATCTCAATAGATGCAGAGAAAGCTTTTGACAAAATTCAACACCCATTTATGATAAAAACCCTGCAGAAAGTAGGCATAGAGGGAACTTTCCTCAACATAATAAAGGCTATATATGAGAAGCCCACAGCAAACATCATCCTCAATGGTGAAAAACTGAAAGCATTTCCACTAAGATCAGGAACAAGACAAGGTTGCCCACTCTCACCACTCTTATTCAACATAGTTTTGGAAGTTTTAGCCACAGCAATCAGAGAAGAAAAGGAAATAAAAGGAATCCAAATCGGAAAAGAAGAAGTAAAGCTGTCACTGTTTGCAGATGACATGATACTATACATAGAGAATCCTAAAGATGCTACCAGAAAACTACTAGAGCTAATCAATGAATTTGGTAAAGTAGCAGGATACAAAATTAATGCACAGAAATCTCTGGCATTCCTATATACTAATGATGAAAAATCTGAAAGTGAAATCAAGAAAACACTCCCATTTACCATTGCAACAAAAAGAATAAAATATCTAGGAATAAACCTACCTAACACAGCAAGATCCTTTTTGACCCACCTCCTAGAGAAATGGAAATAAAAACAAAAATAAACAAATGGGACCTAATGAAACTTCAAAGCTTTTGCACAGCAAAGGAAACCATAAACAAGACCAGAAGACAACCCTCAGTATGGGAGAAAATATTTGCAAATGAAGCAACTGACAAAGGATTAATCTCCAAAATTTACAAGCAGCTCATGCAGCTCAATATCAAAAAACAACCCAATCCAAAAATGGGCAGAAGACCTAAATAGACATTTCTTCAAAGAAGATATACAGATTGCCAACAAACACATGAAAGAATGCTCAACATCATTATACTTTAGAGAAATGCAAATCAAAACTATAATGAGATATCATCTCACAGTGGTCAGAATGGCCATCATCAAAAAATCTACAAACAATAAATGCTGGAGAGGGTGTGACGAAGAGGGAACCCTCTTGCACTGTTGGTGGGAATGTGAATAGATACAGCCACTATGGAGAACGGTATGGAGGTTCCTTAAAAAACTAAAAATAGAACTAGCATACGACCCAGCAATCCCACTACTGGGCATATACCCTGAGAAAACCATAATTCAAAAAGGGTCATGTATCACAATGTTCATTGCAGCTCTATTTACAATAGCCAGGACATGGAAGCAACCTAAGTGTCCATCAACAGATGAATGGATAAAGAAGATGTGGCACATATATACAATGGAATATTACTCAGCCATAAAAAGAAATGAAATTGAGTTATTTGTCGTGAGGTGGATGGACCTAGAGTCTGTCATATGAGTGAAGTAAGTCAGAAAGAGGAAAACAAATACTGTATGCTAACACATATATATTGAATCTAAGAAAAAAAAAGGTTATGAAGAACCTAGGGGCAAGACGGGAATAAAGACACAAACCTACTAGAGAACACACTTGAGGACAGCAAAGATCCTCAAGGAAGGTGGGTGAAGGGTAAGCTATGACAAAATGAGAGAGTGGCAGGGACATATATACACTACCAATCGTAAAACAGATAGCTAGTGGGAAGCAGCCGCATAGCACAGGGAGATCAGCTTGGTGCTTTGTGACCCCCTAGAGGGGTGGGATAGGGAGGGTGGGAGTGAGTGAGATGCAAGAGTGAAGAGATATGGGAACATATGTATAACTGATTCACTTTGTTATGAAGCAGAAAGTAACACACCATTGTAAAGCAATTATACTCCAATAAAGATGTTAAAAAAAAAAGAATTTTACTTGCTTCATACTACCACCTTATAGTACATTTTATAGTAAGGTCTGCTAAGTAAGCTATCAGTCCCAGACTCCAAGAATGTTGGTTTATATCCTTCCAGTACTAATAAGCCGTATTGTTTTTACTTTCAATTCTACTGGCCGTCATCTCAGGAACCATAGTTGAAGTAACAAGCTCACACTGGTTAATGTTATCCCCATTCTAATAAAAAAATTAACCCATAAGCTATAGAAACATCCAACAAATATTTTCTAAAACAACCCACTGCACCAATACTACTATAATGGCTAAATTATTAATCCAATATACTATGGTCAATGAACATTACAAAAATCTTTAATCCAAAGCATCGACCATCATAATAATAGCCCTTGTCACAAAATTAGGGCTTTCCCCATTTCACTTCTGAGTGCCTGAAGTAACACAGGGCATTCCATGAACAGCGGGCCTGATGCTAGTAACATGACCAACTTGCACCCCTATCAGTTTTATACCAAGTCTCACCATCCATAACCCTAAACATACTATTAATCATAGCTATATCATGAATCATAATTGGAGGCTGAGGGGGACTCAACCAAACTCAACTACAAAAATTATAGCCCGTTCATTCATCAATGGCCCATTTAGGATGAATAACTGCTATTATAATGTATAATTCAACCACAGAAATTCTAAACATGCTAATTTATATCATAATAACATTATCTTCTTACCATTTATGGCCAGCTCATGTACCAGAAACTATCATTATCACACACATGAAAGAAAACAGTTTCCATCACAATCCTTATCCTCACCATTGAAGGATCATTAGGTCTCCCACCACTATCAAGATTTTTACCTAAACGAATAATTACTAGGAGATAAAAAACAATAACATTCTACCAACACTAACAGCCATCCGAGCACTACTTAACATATATTTCTAGATATATACTCCACAGCACCAACTATATTCCCTTCAATAAAAATAAAATGACAATTCCAACATACAAAACAGATAACCTTCCTATCATTACTAATTGTAATAGCTACACTATTACTACCTGTAACACACATTTCTATCAGTGCTGGGCTAGGAATTTAGGTTAGTTTAGACCGAGAGCTTTCAAAACCGTAAGCAAGTATAATTTACTTAATTCCTGAAAATAAGTATTGCAAGTCTCTATCCTACATCAGTTGAATGCAAATAAAACATTTTAATTAAGCTAAATCCTCACTAGATTGATGGGCTTCCACCCCATGAAATCTTAGTTAACAGGAAATACTGTAGTCAACTGGCTTCAATCTATTGAATACTTCTCCCGCCTTCCCAAAAAAAAAAAAAAAAATAGGAGAAGCACAGGCAGAATTGAAGCTGCTTCTCTGAATCTGCAATTCAATTTGCTGACTGAACACAGGGCTTGGCAAAAAGGGGGCTCAATCTCTTTCTTTAGCTTTATAGTCTAATGCTAACTCAGTCATTTTACTTATGTTCATAAACTGCTGATCATTTTCAACAAAGCACAAAGATATCGGCACTTTATATTTACTATCTGGTGCTTGAGCTGGAATAGTAGGCAACACCTTAAGTCTATTAATCCATGTTGAGCTATGCTAACCTGGAGTGCTACTTGGAGATGACCAAATCTGTAATGTAGCCCCTGCATTTGTAATAATTTTCTGTAGAGTTGTACCCATTATGATTGGAGGGTTCAGAAATTGACTTGTCCCACTAATAACTGGGGCACCTGATATAACATTTCCCTGAAAAGTAAGATAAACTTTTGACTACTTCCCCCATCATTCTTATTCCTACTCCTATTATCAACAGTAGAAGCTGGTTCTGGTACTGGTTGAAGTGTATATCCACTTCTAGCCAGCAATCTGGCCCACACAGGAGCCTCTGTTGGCCTAAGCATTTTCTCCTTACGTTTAGCAGATGTCTCTTCAATTTTTGGTGCTATTAATTTTATCACTATGACAACTAAAAATTGGCACTTGCCATCTACCTCTACAAGGATTAAATTATGAGCCGCAGCAGCTGCTGACCTTTAATACCTGAAAGGATTTCCGGGTGAAGATCAGGAATGAGGCACTCTATGCCCTGGGAACAACTGGCAGAACAGGTCTTCAGATAGATATTTTCAGGAGAAGATTTTATGAGCCCAATTCTTGCATCTCCTCGTATTTAGAAAAGCACTAAAATCCTTCATGGGTGACTTTGCTCCTCGTGACTAGCAGAATCCTTCTGCAAAAAAATATGTGCTTGATTGCATGTATTCCCCCTGCACCAAAATCACATATATACTGACCTACCCCCTACCTCTCTGGAGCAGTTTCTCAGACCTGTCTGCAGTGCTGTCTCCCCGGCTATAGTCCTCATTTTGCCCCAAAATAAAACTTAACACAAAACTCTCACTTTGTGCGTTTTTTTCAGTCAACAACTATAATCTTTACTATAAAACCAGCAGACATATCTCAATACCAAACACCATTATTTGTTTGAGCTGCCCTAATTCTAGCCATATTACTATCATTATCACTCTCAGTTCTAGCAGCCGAAATGTTACCATATTGTTAACAGAAAGAAATATAAACACTACTTTCTTTGGCCCTGCAGGAGGAGACCCAATCCTATACCAACACCTATTTTGATTCTTTGGTCACCCTGAAGTCTGTTATTTGTAGCCTACCAGGGTTTGGAATAATCTCACATATTACATGCTATTTAGGACAAAAAGAGCCTTTCGCCTATATGGGAATAGTGTGAGTCCTGTCCACTGGCTTTTTAGGACTTATCTTGTGGACCCATCATATGTTTACAGTAGGGACAGATGTCAACTCATGAACATACTTTACATCAGCTAAAGTAATTATTTCTATCCCGACAGGAGTAAAAGTAGCTGATTAGCAACTCTTCATGGAGGTAATATTACATGATCTCCCAGTCTATTATGAGCTTTAGGCTTTTTCTTTTTACAGTAGGTTGTGTAACAGGAATGGTCTTAGCTAATTCATCCCTGGACATTGTCCTCCATGGTATATACTATGAAGTAGCACACTTCCATTATATAATGTCAATGGGAGCAGTGTTCACTATTTTTGGGGGGGGTGTCACTATTTATTTATGACAAACATTCCACATCCAGGTTCCTCTCTAGGCAGAAGTTCTTTGAGACGATGCCGTCTGCCTTGGCCAGTCAGAGAATGGAGTCATCTCACTCACCCATCCTGCGAATGGCCCTGCAGATAGCGTAGGTTTTAAACTGGCCATTGAACCTGCCTGTCACTTTGTCAATCTCGGCCACGTTCATCTGGATGGACGCATGGTCCCTGGCGCCGATGATGCGGTTGCCTGCGGAGCATCTCCGCAGCATGTACAGGTCCACGAACTCGCTGGCATTGTTCTGTGTGCTGAGGGAGCGTCTGGTGGCACCACAATGAGTGTGAGCGCAAAAAAAAAAAAAGCAGCAGTGTTCACTATTATAGGAGGCTTCATGCACTGATTTCCACTATTCTCAGGTTATACACTTAACTCAACATGAGCAAAAATTCCCTTCATCGTTATATTTGTAGTAGTAAATATGATCTTCTTCCCGCTGCACTTTCTTGGCCTTTCAGGATGTCACTACATTACTCCAACTACGCTGACGCACACACAACATGAAATCTTTCATCTACAGGCTCGTGCATCTCAGTAATAGCAGTACTGCTAATAATCTTTATAATTTGAGAAGCTCTTGCATTCAAATGAGAGTCTCAGTAGAGTAACAACTACTAACCTAGAATGGCTACATGGACGCTGTCCAGCATATCCTATGTTTGAAGATCCTACTTATGTAAGTTTAAAATAAGGAAGGAAGGAATCGAATTCTTTTCAACCAGTTTCAAGCCCACACCATGACAATTATGTCTTTCTCAATAAATGAGATAAAAATAAGTTATGTAACTTCATCAAAGTTAAATCATAGGCAAAAATCTTGTATATCACTATGGCACATCCATTTCAACTAGGCTCTCAAGATGCAACGTTACCTGTCATGGAAGAACTTTTACATTTTCATGATCACACATTAATATCCATTTTTAAAATAGAACTTAACTAATATTGACAACTAAACTGACCCATACAGGTTCACCAGATGCACAAGACCATTTGAACCATTTATCAGCCATCATATAATTGCCCTATCATCACTACGAATCCTTTTCATGATACATGAAATCAGTAACCCTTCCCTAACCGTAAAAACTATGGGCCATCAAATGATTCTGAAGCTATGAATACACAGGTTATGAAGATTTTAATTTTGACTCCTCTACAATTCCCACATCAGATCTGAAACCTGGAGAATTATGACTAATAGAAGTCAACAACCGACTAGTATAGAGCTAGTCATCGAATATTAGTTTCAACTGAAAATGTTTTACACTCATGAGCTATAGCTTCTTTAGGCCTAAAAACAGCTGCTATCCCAGGGTGCCTAAATTAAAGAACTCTAATCTCGACAGGACCAGGCCTATGCTGTGGACAATAATCAGTAGAAGTTTTCCTGTGTTCAAAGACAGGACAGAGGGAGACGGCTGAGATGTGGGGTGAATTCAGAGCCCATGGTGGATGCCCTCTCCAAGCTCCAGGATAGGAATGGGGCCTCTGGGGTCCCAGGCCACCCACCACACCCTCCTGAGTGGGATCTTGGGAACATTCTGTGTCGGTGATGAGGTGGTCCGAGCACTAGTCATGGCCCTGACGCTGTGTCCTATGAGGGCCTCATGCTCTTGGGATCATGCCCCACACTGTGGGTCTGCCCTGTAGGGTCCTTCCTGCCGCAGAAGCAGAGACCCCCCAGCAAGCAGCCCCCTCCCCAACAGGCAGGAAGAGGGCAGGGGAGCAGGGCACCAGAGGAATCTCACTCAGACACCAGCATCCCAGGGGTGCCAGCGGGGACAGCCATGACACAGATGAGGCACAGCTCAAGGGACGGGGCCAGAGGGCCCCACAGGCGACTGGTCAGGTCACAGCTCATCTGTGCCCCGGACACCCTGTCCCTAAATGCAGATTCTTCAGATGCAAACAGGCAGACCTTCAGACTGAAAGTCAGCTCTTCCAAACTGACCCATCAGCAAACACTGCAGGATTCCACTCAAATGGGGGCCCTAGAGTCGACAACTCATGGACCGAAGTGGACGGTGGTGCTGGGGCTGCAGGAGCGGGTGGGCAGTGAGACTTTCATCATTGTGGAATTTTGGTTTTACAAGATGAAAAGTTCTAGGGATGGTGGTGATGGCTCCACAAGGTGAATGTACCTGATGCCTTGGAAATGTGCACTTAAAATGGTGACGATGGTAAGGGGTGTGTGATGTGTGTTTTATTTCACTTAAAATAAATTTTTAAAGTGATGTCTTGTTAATTGAGATTCCAATTCAACTCCCCTTTATACAAATGTGTGAGGCCCAAGCACCGTCCTGCACCTCTGGGGCCATCACTGTACCCTCACATGGCATGTGGGGGGACCATTCTTAGGGACCTAGTCTGTGCTATCTGAGCTGTGTCCAGGGGAACCCAGACAGCGGTGATTCCCATGGTTTGGATATGATATATGATACGCTGTGATAATATGATGCCACTGAGGGTTGCCACGCAGCAGAACATGGAGCAGCAAGCCACTCAAAGGAACCCATCTCCATATGAATGTGACAAGATTAAGAAAAGGGTCCATAGGTTAATCAGGGCAACACCCTCAATGAAGTTGTTAGAAATCTCAGAAGGGACGAGACACACTGCAGGCAAAGAGCAGATATGGGGTCTCCCCCTGCACTCGAGACTGACCCATACAGATGGGGTGAGACCCACACAATCCCGACTCCGCACCTGGGGATACACAACCACAATCTCCAGGGTGACCTCACCTCCCCAGACCCTGCACCTGGGGTCACACGTCCACACTCACCAGGGTGACCCCACCTCCTCGGACCCCACACCTTGGGGTCACACGTCCCCTTGGTCAGGACACCATGGCTGTGCTGGCTGAGCCCCCAACGTGGGAAGGAGCTGGGTCCCCGGGCCCTCCTGGGACTGTAGAAAGAAGAGTAGGGTCTATCTCCTCCCCCGACACCAGTCCCAGAGAAGTCAGTCCCCTCCTCTTTTCATTTGGGTTCCATGCGATTTTCATTGTTTTTAAAACTTTCATGCTAAAGTTGAACATACTACCTTGGTTCAGACAGGCTCGGCCCTTGCCTCTCTCTCTCTGAGGTGTTGAGAAAACTCACGAGACAGCAGCACTGAAAGAGGAGGGGCAGGTCCAGACTCTGCTGAGCAGAGATGGTTGGCTGGAAGGCGATCACAGGGGCACATCTCATATGCTGCCCATCGGCCTTAAACCACGATCCACGTGCCCAGCAATTAATTCACCAGGTAACCCTGCCTCTCTCCTCACCCTGTGTGTGCTGGTGAACCGGAATAATTACCACAGAGCCCACCTGAGGAGTCTCCATGAGCCCCAGGTAAGGTGAACCTCACAGGGGTAAGGACCAAGGCCCCTACCACAGCACTGACCCCGGGGAGGGACATGAACCACACTCAGAGCAGAGGCTGTTACCCAGACAAGCCTGCCTCAGCTCCAGACCCCAGACATCTAAGCACTGACATTCAGACACAGGCACGAAACTTCCCAGAACTGAGGCCAGGCCTGGTGTCTACCTAGAGCTCCACATCCCCCGAGGCTCCCAGAACTGAGGCCAGGCCTTGTCTCTACCCAAGTCTCCACGTCCGCCCTGAAGCTCCCAGGACTGAGGCCAGGCCTGGTGTCTACCTAGAGCTCCACATGCCCCCTGGGGCTCCCAGGACTGAGGCCAGGCCTTGTCTCTACCCAGGTCTCCACGTCTGCCCTGAAGCTCCCAGCACTGAGGCCAGGCCTGGTGTCTACCCAGGTCTCCATGTCCACCCTGAAGCTCCCAGGACTGAGGCCAGGCCTGGTGTCTACCCAGCTCTCCACGTCTGCCCTGAAGCTCCCAGGACTGAAGCCAGGCCTGGTCTCTAGCCAGGTCTCCATGTCCTAGTGCACACAGAACACAGTCAGGTCTAAATGTTCTCACTGCAGACAGCACATGGTCAGATCTAAGCATATTCAGTATAGACAGAACACGGGAAGGTCTAAATCTACTGTGTAGACAGAACTTGGCCAGCTTTAAACTAGCTTAGGGCTGCTCTCCCAGCAGGCACAGGTCACACACATGGGGTCTCTCATTTCTGGACAGGGGCTCACCCTCTTGCAGGAACCAGGATGTACGTATCTTGGAAAACGTCAGATTCCACACTTCACCCACATCAGGAAACTGAACAAAATCTTTCTGTCATCAAACATTTCAATGTGTGAAACAAAAACGATACCAATTTCTCTGGCCACGTGATGGCCAGGATCCTGGAGTAAGCCAGGAACTTCTTGTAGTGCGGCCCAGTCTCCTGCAAGGACAGACCAGCAGCGGCCTGATTCCAGTGCCCCGGGCTCCTATCAGGAGGAGGCCGCACTTGGAAGCCCAGGCAGGACGGTCCACCCTGCCACCTGATTTCAGGTGGAGCACATTCAGGCAGCCGAGAGCACCACACTCAGGTCCTGCTTCCCTGCAGCAGGGAGGGCTGACTGCTCCTGGTCAGGTGGCTTCGTGCACCAGGGATGATGCCCAGAGTGTGTACCTCGCTGTCTCTGAAGGAAGAACAGGGGGAAGAGGTTGGGGCACAGAGGCCATCCAAGTGGAGAACGAATGGATAAACCCTCCTGTCTGGGCGTCGGGACCCTCCGAGGAAAGAGGCGCTAGCCCCATCCAAGTTGGGGCCACACTGAGCAATGGGAACACAGGAGCTAACTTCAGGTCCTGGAGGTCAGGGCAACAGGAGGGGTGCACCCTGGCCCTGGCCGGGTTCTCCAACTGTGACTTGTAGCTTAAAGGGGACCTGGGGCAGATGACTGAATGTAATGGGGGCCTCAGGTGGACCCTGAATGGGACTTAATGAAGGTGTGAAGGACATTACTGAGAGTGACAGCAAGCAGAAGACAGACTCTGTGTTAGGACATTCTGCTCCATTCATTTAAATGCCCAATATCCATGACCTTTACATGGCTACACAGGATCGTCTGAGCAGATGCATGCTGACGTATTTGGGGCCCAATTCAGCCGTAATCAACTTGCAAGTGGTTCTGGCAAACACACACAGGTGTACACACATGCGTGCACAGGCACACACACTAACGTATGCACAGTACAAATATATGCATACACGAGCACAGGAACACACGTGCGCACACACACAGGGAATAAACTAATACTATAAAGCATTAATTCCCGAAAACGAGTGAAGCTCGTATGTATTTTTCCCTTTTTCTTAGCTTTGATGTTTTTCAAAATAAAAAGTTTAAGAAAAAGTTAATGGTAAATAACTTCTGATTCATAGGACTTTCTGAAGTTATTCCACAAATATTTATGATGTGAGAAATTAATGTACCTATTACTTGTGTCTACTGATGGATGAATGGAGAAGCAAACCATGGTCCATCCATACAATGGAATATTCTTCAGCCTAAAAAGGAAGGCAGTTCTGACACAGGCTGCAGTAGGGATGAACCTTGAGGGCATTATGCTCAGTGATGTAAGCCGGACACAAAAGAACAAATGTTTGATTCCACTCATACAGGGCCCCTAGAGCAGTCGGATCCACAGAGACAGAAAGTAGGATGGTGGGTTCCAAAGGGTGAGGGAGGGGAATGGGGAGTTAGTGTGTTTAATGGGAACAGTGTCAGTTTTGCAAGATGAAAAAGTTTGGAGGTGGATGGTGGTCATGGTTACACACAGTATGAATTACTTCATGACCTTGAAATATGCACTTAAATGGTTAAGATGGTAAATTTTATGTTATGTGTATTTGACCACAATTTTTTTTTTTTTTTGTGGTAAGCGGGCCTCTCACTGTTGTGGCCTCTCCCGTTGTGGAGCACAGGCTCCGGACACGCAGGCTCAGCGGCCATGGCTCACGGGCCCAGCCGCTCCGCGGCATGTGGGATCGTCCCGGACTGGGGCACGAACCTGCGTCCCCCGCATCGGCAGGCGGACCCCCAACCACTGTGCCACCAGGGAAGCCCCCTGACCACAATTTTAAAAACTTTAAAAAAAAAACAACAGGAAATAGTCCAGGAATGCAACAAGATGCACAACTTTACTAATAACCCAGGGAATTAAAACCATAAGAAAAAACTACGCATACACGCACCAGACCGGCAAACGTGACAGACACTATCAACTGCCAGCAGGACGTGGAGCAATGCAAAGCCTAATACACGGCGAGGACGCACCCACTTCTGAAACAATCCGGCCTCAGACAGTGAAATCCGTGCACACAGGGACCCCCAGTGCTGCGCCCAGTGAAATACACACCCCCGAGCACCGCACCAGGACACACAGACATGGACTACACAGCCACAGGAGCCAGAGCCCAAACCAACCTGAAGGCCATCACAACTGGATACAGAAATGAACCGTGCACGCTCATACGAAGGAATATTCCTCAGCAATTATGTTTTAATTTAATTAAAAACTATAACAATTATTTTAAAAAACTATATCCACACGATGAAAGAATCTCATGGATACAATGTTGAGCCACCACGAGCCACAAAGCAACATGCACAGTAAACCTGTGTACAGAGCTGGAAACTAGGCAAAGCTGGGCTGCCTTATTTACGGATGTGTGCCTGGGGGTAAACTCTGAGGACAAGATTACTGTCACAGGATTGGGAGAACAGCTGCCTCAGCGTGGGGAGGAGGCTTGACAAGGGAAGGGTACTCCTGGGTGCCCACTCGTCATGTTCTATCCCTGGATCTTTATGATTATTCTTTACTTGTATATATAACAAAATTCTTTTTCTTTTTTTCCTTTGGCTACACCGCATGGCTTATGGAATCTTAGTTCCCCGACCAGGGATTGAACCTGTGCCCTCAGCAGTGAAAGCGCAAGTCCTAACCACTGGAACACCAGGGAATTCCTTACATGTATATAACATAATTCTTAATATTAAAGTTTATCATTTTTGTTTATAAAGAACGGGGGCCTCCCCAACAAAGTAAATGGAGGCCTGCTTCTCCCAGGGAAGCAAAGGAGGATGGTTTCTACCAGTGAAATCCCGATGCCGTGGCTTCTTCAACCATCAAGCCTGATGGCAACTCCTGTGAGTGGGGCATTGGGGCCATGACGCTCAGAAGGAGGCTCTGGGACCTCAGTCCTGGGTCACCGCCTCCGAGGAGCCCACCCCTCCCGGTCAAACCTCTCGGTCATTCTGTGCATGACACCCTTGCTTTCGTTGCTCTGGCACGGTTCGGCTGTCACCGTTGCTGGGAGAGAAAGAAGAAATGTGCAGATGAAAGAAGTGGGCTTCAAGCTGACCCACCTCCTGCTACGGAGCTGACGCCACCGTTTCTAAGAGAGGACGGCGGGGCCACAGAATCCAGCCTCACTGGCTGAGGTCTAACCATGCCAGAGGCCACGTGTCTGATGCCATGGGGAGAATTTCATGAGGTGCCCCCAGACTGCCTGGTTGGACGTAACGGGGCTTTCAGACACGCAGGTTCTGTCTGACCCCACAAAACTGGAGGCCTCCAGGTTTTCACCTTTGATAACTTCGTTGAGATTTAATTCCCATACCACGCAATTCATCCATTTTAAGTATAAAGCTCAGCGGTGTTTTATATATTCACAGGGCTGTGCAACCATCGACACAATCCATTTTAGAACATTTCCACTGTCTCCTCCAAACGCCCACCCCTTAGAGGTCACCCCGCATTTCCCACAGCCCCGACATAACTAATCCACTTTGTCTCTATGGATTTGACTGTTCTGTATGTTTCGTATAAATGGAGCAACACACTAATTGTCCTTTTGTGTCTGGCTTCTCTCGCTGGGCATCATGTTTTCGAGGTTCATCCATGTTATAGTGTCAGTGCTTCACTCCTTTTCATGGCTGAGTAATATTCACTTCCTCTGCTTATAACTCTATAATTAGTTATGACTCCCTGCCCACACTGCATAGGGCTGATGAGAAGTTTACCTTCCATTATTCTTGGGGCATAACCTGCACTTTTAACCAACACCCAGAGGTCCTGTGCAGAGGCCAAAAGCCCAGCCCTACCTGGTGCACAGACACTCCATGTGACCAGATCCCAGGAGGAAGGGTAAGATGGGCCTGCATGTTTAGGGGGCCAGCACCCTATGGTCTCATGTGCAAACACCTTGCTGGTCAGCGTCCTGCAAGAGCTGTCCCCAGGGCACCATGCAGAGAACACAGAAGGGTCAGGGGTCATGGCACCACCTTTTTTTCAGGCCCACTCATGGCGACTGTCTACTTGGAAAGGACTGAGGCTCCAGGGGAGGGTCCTTCCTGCCTCTTCCAGCTTCTGGGGGCTCCAAGAGTCCCTGGACTTGTGGTTGCATCCCTCCCACCTCTGTCTCCGTCTTCATGTGGCTTCTCCTCTGTGTGTCTCCCCTCATCTTATAAGGACACAGTCACACAGGATTAGGGCCACCATAATGCCCTTGTATTACCTACTTACAAAACCAGGTCCTACTTCCAAATGAGGTCACGTCCTGAGGCCCTGGGGTCAAGATGTGGATGTCTTTCAATGGGGGGTACACAATCCCCCTTCACTCTGAAATAACAGATCCCATAGGACTGGTGTCCTTATCAGAAGAGGATATCAGGACACAGAGACACAAGGTGCACACCCAGGACCACACGAGGTGACCAAGACTCTCCTCAAGCATCTCTCACCCAGGTCCCATCCTTGCTGGGCCTGCACAGCTGAGGCCGTGGAGAAATGACGGCACCAGAACACACCACCCCAGAATGGGCTTCTTTGCCATGTGGGTACCTTTGGTCTAAAGGCTATTGAGAAGCAGATGTAAGAAAAGCTCTAGATCAGGGCACAAGCTTTCCTCCTACAAAGGAAATTCACATTTACGGAGGAGACGCCCACTGAACAAACCTCACTAAACACCCTTGTTCACCATGGTTTCCTGGCTGCCTTTCTGTAACTCACTCCCGCGAAAAGAAGCCCAAACCTCTTTCTTTGAACAGCCCAAGATGGGTGACCAGCCCAAGTTCTATTCACCCTTGGGGTGATCATCACTGGTTGTCCCCATGCGTATGTGTGACACCATGAACTCTTCTGTGAACCAACACCATCCTAATGAACTTGTATGTGTCTTTCTCTTGTTGATCTGTCCTTGGCCAGTCTTGTGCATGGGGCCCCAGCCGGAGAAGGGGCAGAGGAAAAGATGCGCTTTCCTCCTCTGCAGAGGACCCTCCCTCGATATCTGGTCAGCCCGGATATCTGATCGGTTCCTCATCCCCCACCTCCCCTAGGTAATGCCTGATCGCAAGGATTCTGGTAGGTCAGTTTAGTCAGAATCCCCGCTGACCCCCGATGTCTACTCTTAGCAAGTGTCCGTCGTGACCCCTTCATTCTGCTCATCAACTGTAAACCCCTTGCCCTTGGGGAATTCAGGATGGAGTCCGGTTCTATACAGGGGCTTCTTTTCCCCCATTGCAATAGCTCCTGAATAAAATCTGTTTTTGCTGCTTTGATCACCGTCTGGCTCAGGTTCTAATTGAAAGAGGACACAGGAGGAAGAGAAGATGTCTGTCTACACACCAAGGAGGGAGACCTCAGGAGAAACAACTCTGCCCACAGCTTGAACTCAGAGCTCTAGCCTCCAAAACCCGTGAGACAATAAATGTCTGTTGTTTAACCACCCGGTCTGCGGTGTCTGTTATGGCAGCCCCAGGAAACTCAGACACCATTCTCTATGGAGAAGTGGTGAAGAGCTGGGTTTGCATCCACCAGTCACCCCAGCATCCATGCCTCGATTTCTCACCTGTAAAATGGGATTGGTAATAGTGCCCATCTCACAGGGCTGGAGGGTGGATTCTGTGAGCTGAAGCGTGTGAGGAGCTCAGAACTGAGGTTCACCATAACCATGAAGTGTGTTGGTCATCACCCCGACATTTTGGACCCTCTCCTCTGAGGGGGAAGAGTTCCCTCTAGTCTGGGGGAGGCCCATGCACCAGGACCATCTCCAGCTGTTAGAAACTCTCTGTATATAGCTGAAGAGGATCAGAATTTGCCACCCCAAACACACCACTTTGGCATAAGGGTCATTTTGAGCCAAAGGCAATTGAGAAGCAGTGAAAAGAAAAACTCTGCCCTTCCCCATCTGCCTTATCCCTTTGTGAGGATGTGCCCCTCCCTCTCCTGTACCAGGAAGGGAAGAAGGAATCTTATCATCTGAGAAGGTTCTGACTTCAGTCTGAGGAACAAACCTCACTAAATCATCTTTGTCTTCCATTATTTCCCATTTACTTACCGTCCCATAACTTACTGCCATTAGAAGCTGAAACCTGTTTTCCTTTGTCTTGTCACTTCTCTACTAACTTATCACACTTGGTTAAAATGGCGCATAAGTCTTTAAGTCTGTCTCTTTGGGTCTCCACTTCTTTTTTGTGAATGGTTCTGTACACAGACATAATAAACCTTTTGCTCCTGTTAATCTGTCGTTTGTCAGTTTAATTTGCTGATCTCTGGTACAGAACATAAGCGGGTAGAGGAAAAGTTTTTCCACCCCTACACGGCACTGAGCACACCAACAGCCAACCCCCCGCTAGTTCCTGCTCTGCCCCAGCAGCAGCAGAGACCCCATACCTCTCCCCATCTATGAAAGAGACTCAACTAGCACCCCGCCTCCATCTTCCCTCACCGCCTGTCCTGTGGCTCTCTCAGCTCACGCCCTGTCTCATAAATGCCCACCCCCTAGGAGTGAGCATGGAACCACAGACCACTGGGGGCATGTGACACTCAGACAGCAGGTGTCCAGGTGGCTGGAGCTAGACTCTGCCATGCAGCACACATGGGAGTGACTGCATCCTGGTGCCATCCAGCCACGATGACCCACACATTCCCGCACACAGGTCTCAGGCCAGGGCTCAGACCACCAAACCCCAACCTCAGGACTCTGCAGTGTGGGATGACTGCACCACAGGGCCCCCATGTGGGAGTGTGGTCAGCTCTGACACAGGGACACACACCTTTGTGCTGTCCTTATTAGGAGAACAGGGGTGGGTCTGCACCCCTCCCAACCACCCACCCTGTCATACCCCCTTCACAGCCAAATGGAGTACTGATCCTCCTAGATCCTATTCCAGTTGGGCCAGGTCTCAATGATTCCAAACCAAGGGGCTCAGGTGACTCCTGGGATCTCACAGAGATTCCCCATTTTGCTTTCTAAGGGAAAACCACTGAGTTTCAAATGAAGGAAACCAGAACTCATCAACCCAAAATGTGCCCATTTGGCATAAGGATTATTCTGAGCGGAAGGCCACTGAAAACCAGCAGATGCAGGAAAAGCTTTAAGAACAAGGCACATCCAATAAAGATGTTTAAAAAAAAAGAAAAGAAAAAGAACAGGGCGCACAAGTTTTCTCTGTAGAGGAAATTCACTTTATAAAGGAAATGCCCACTTGTAGCGACCTCTCCTTCTTCCATAGCTGGAAGAGGAGGCATCTTAACAATTCTCGTCAATGGACACAGCACCGACTTGAGTCTGCATCACAAACGCCACTGAACACCCTTGCTCAGCGGGCTTTCCTGGCTGCCTCTCCATAACTTACTCTCCCCAAACCCCCTTCCTTTGTCCAGTCCAAGATGGTATTTAAGTCCTCAATTCTCACTGCCCCCTTGAGTAACATGTCTTCATAAACTTCCACGTGGACATACGGCATGTGATCTTTCATTGTTAGTCTGTCTTTTCTCAGTATTTTTTTTTTTTTCTTAGTTTAACTTCTGGGTTCCAGGCACTGAACCCGGAAGGGGAGAGGGCACTGGAAGTGGTTGCCACCCATGGTGAAAGCCATATTGCAATCTTCAAGAATGGCGTGAGCGGGTTGTTAAACACAGATAGTGTTAGAAATTAACTTACCTTACAATTGAATACACTATATGAAGAATAAAGGCAGCAAATTCTAAAATCTCACCACTATCACTGCAGACTTTGCTGGCTACGTAATGCATCTACTACTGTCTCTGCTCGGGTTCTTACTCCCTCCCACCCATAGTGTGTGTGGTGGAAACGTTCGCTGGGGTTCTTCCCAACTCCGCTCTCAGGAACATCACATTGGAAACTTGAAACTGGCCACCGTGGGAATATCTACACCACAGAAATGGCAAATGCCACAGTCTTGGTTGATTGTTTTGTTGATGGTCTAGACTTAGAAAGTGATGGGGAAAGTGTGACATGTGCAGACCAGATGCACAGGTGTGTGTCTGTGGTGTTTAGGCAAATAGCAGATTAATTTAAACATGCATCCCTAATAAAACAAAAATGGTAAAACAAAACCGCATTGTAATGACTGAGAGAATATTCTTCCACGTCTGAAACCCAGGATGCAACTCAGTAGAGGCTGTTGACATCACGGAGGAAAAAATGAGGTTCAGCTCAACTGGGTTCATAGTCTTATTCCTTAATTACAAGAAAATACCAAGGAATGTTTGTGACGTCAGGACCACTCTCATCTGTCAACTGGGGGACCACGCATGTCTGGGAAATGGGAGCTGAGCAAACATCCACCAAAGCATCCGTGAGGCCCCAGGTTCTCTGGAATCTACACCAGAGTCCTGTCTACTAGCATATTTGGTGAATTGTGTACTATACAGCCTGTGTATCAGTTTAGCTAATAAACATATATGCCCATATATGCACCTTCTGGGGGAGCCCGCTGACAAGAGGATTGTGTGTTATGTTATTACATGACATCAGCATATCATCACCTTTGTTATCTGTATCACTGTCCTTCACATCAGCTTTTAAACTGTGCACACATGCCGGTTCTTTTCCCTGGAGAGCCAGGTCCTGACCACTGGCCAGCATGTCCCTGCCCTTGACCCTGTCACCACCCCTGACGGAACTTGGACCCTGACACATCAGCTGGACTTGCACCCAAGACATAAGTGTCCAGGGGTATGGATTTTCTAGACTTTCACCTCAATTCCATGACTTGCCGAATTGGATAAACACAGCCATTCTGCGCACTTGGATGTCAGTGAGGGCAGCGGGCAGAGCTCCTACGAGACGGAGGAGGAGGAACACAGCGTGTCTAACCGGCAGGTCCACAGTTACGGCTGTGGTGAAGCCAGGCGCGCTTCTCACAAGAGAACCAGACAACGATGCTGTGCTCTAGCACGTCTGCAACTGGGCACCATCACTGTGGGAGGGAGGATCACCTTAAGAGACCTCAGCCTCACTCAGGCCTGAGTGAATGAAGGAATGAACAAATGAAGGAAGGAAAGGGCAGTGACCCAGCAGGGGGTCCACAGGGACACCCCTCCCCCCAGCAGCCCCTTTGCCAGAGAAATTCCAGAGTCACTCCCAATAGGGAGCTCGCCTGACACTTGCATCGCAGGCCCTTGACCCCAACCACGAGTCTGTTGAGTGAATGAACGTCACCCCCAGATACAGTCACAGGAGTCCCTACATTTAAGGTCACCCCTGTACCTTACAGGCACACAGACACTTCTACCTACAAGATTCAGTGTTCCTCCAAGAAAATCCAGCTAAAACATGAATCTGAAAATGGAGAGATTCCCCCTTCCCTGTACCTACCTCGTACCTCCCCTAGGCCCCCCGATCTGTTCAGCGTCCTCAGGGGCACACACCTAGTCAATCTGCCGTAGCTGTTCCAGAAGTGGGAGTGGTGGTGGTCATTGCTCCATTACTAGCATGTTGCTTTGCAATTTTAATCCTCGACAAAGTAAAATAATTCCTGGGGCCTCATCTACATTGAGACAGAACAGAAAACACCCATCCACAGTGCAGACGAATTCACAAAGCAGGCTGGGGAACTCAGTTCCTACACAGCCCACCTGGGACTCAACACTGGGCAGTGTAAGAGCAAATCTAAATTCAAACCTCGTGTCTTAGTTCCCCCTTGAGAATAAGGGAAGACTCCTCCCCTTCCCCTTTCTTAAGACATTTGCTTTAGAAAATGTGGGGATTCCTTCTCTCTTTGAAGTGTATGAACATCTTTTAAAGGCTGAACACGCCTCTGACACTATCACAGCTCAGAATGTTTCCTGCAGGTCTGGGCATATCTCTGAAATGTGATGGAGAAGGAAATGCCTATCTCCTGGCTCCTGGGAGTAGAGGCCTGGCTCCAAACACAGAACCATCTTTTTCATGAAAAAAATCAGTGACTTTTTATCCAGGAACATGGGCGGAGAAGGGTGAGACTCTTCCGTCTCTGTAGCCTCGCAGCGGGCCACCCATGATGCCGCCTGTGATGCACGCCCCACTGTGCTTTCACGCTGGTTCCAGAGTAAATGGTGTTTTCCCTCCTGTGTTTGTGGAATGTCCCCTCCCTCCTGTCACAGCCCAGGGTCTGGGTGTTCCCTCCTTCTCCTCACAGGCCGAGGGTCCTTGGGGGGGGGGTGGGGTTAAGACACTGGAACCTTGCTTACTGGGCACTGAGCATCCCTTACCCCAACACTGAAGGGGGTCCTGCTTTAACGGCAATCACCCATTTCCAAGGAGACAGAAACTGTGATTGGTGAGCAGAGCTGTGTCTCCCAAACATGCTGAGGACTTGGTGGTTCAGAAGCCTCCCTCCACTGCAGACCCTGGGTCTTTACCTGTCTCCCTGCCTGGACCCTGAACTTGCTCTTGAGCCTCTGTGCCTTGGCTTGCCCACCTGTGAGAGGGACAAAGGCCCTCTCGACAATGTTAAAGGTGACCGAGGGTCCAAACCCCCTCAACCTCTGTGTCTGGGCAACGACTTCCTGTGAAGACCCTTCCCCACAAAGACTCAGCTGAGATTCAGGAGCCCCTGTTTCCTGACCAGGCCACACGGACCCAGTCCCTCCCCAGGCTCATCAGCCAGGAGCTGACCCGCTCCTTCCCGGGATCAGTCAGAAGAAGGGCTGGTTACCCATGCGTTCCCCTCCTCCCCAGCCCGAACTGTGGCCACTGCCTGTCCCCTGGGTGGAAGCCCCGCTCAGGGCACCTCCTGAGTCGGGGCCTCTGATCCATGTGCCGTCAGGCCACCTCTCTCGCCAACCCCATGCCTGGGCCTCTTTATACTTGTGTTTACTTGTCTCCATGGAGAAACCTCCTTTGCTCCAACTCTCCAGATGCTTGCAGACTTTGTCGGGAGTTATTCCTATTGTCATAGTCCCTCCTCTAGAGCAACAGTCCTCCTCTGTTTTTATATCCTCTCTCCAAAGTAACAGTACCCCTTTATAGTAATAGTCCTCCTCAACTGTTATATCTCATCACTACAGTAACAGTCCCCCATAGAGTAATAATACTCCTCTGTTGTCATAGTCCCCCCTCTATAGCAACAGTCCACCCTCTAGAGTAAGTCTTCCTCTCCTGTAATAGTCCCCCTCTACTGTCATGGTCCCCCCTCTATCGTAGTAGTCCCTCCCCCTAGTAGTATACTCTCATCCCCTTGTAATAGTTCCCCTTCCTCCTTGCAATAATTCTTTTGAAATAAAAGTCATTGCAAAGGTGACGTAGAGCGAAACACTTATTGCAGGACCCAGGTGTGAGTGGTACAGAGGCCCCTGTGGATGTGTGTCCCCATCATGTAGGGCACCTGTTGGTGTGTCTGTGTTACCATTGTGGGGACACCTGTGGGTGTGCATCTGCATTGCCATCACAGAGGAGACCTGTGCCCCAAACACAAGTCACATGACACTAAGAGTGTCCTGTCCACTCCTGTCCCCATACCTCTGTTTCAGCAGAATCCGGATCACTTTGTAACAAGTCCCTCATCCTCCCATTTGCCCTCATCTGAGATGGTGGTGGGTTCATCCATGGTGAGGGGAAAATCGTCCCACCACCGTGGACACCAATCCTGTACTTGCCAGGCACTCGCCTCCTCCCAGGTGCACAGGTGTGGGTCACTCGTCCTCGCCCTTGACAGCAGACCCCGCTTTCTGGTTTCCAAGTAGATTCAGGTGTGCTCAGCACTAGGGCAAACCCAGAACCGCCCAGGCGAGCCCCGCTCCCCAGGTGCAGCTCCAACCTCGAGCCCTGGGACAGCACCCTTGGGAGTAAGCTGCGTGCACCTGCGCACCCTGAAGCCTTCCCCACTGAGCAGTTCCTCAGCTGGATCCACTCCACCCTTTGCCTTCTCAGTCAACACGGGGCTCAGGTGAGCACCAGGAGAGGGCTTCACAAAACACACAGGTTTAGGATAAGTTAAGGCTCCAGTCCCACTCACCCACCTTGGCCAGGTGAGACACCTGAGCCACCAACCTGTGACTACGCAAGCAGGCTTCTTCTGTCCCCATGCACATCTGCAGGTGGCGACACACACAGTAGACACTCAGGACATAGTTCTCAGGTAAATGAACGGATGGACGTGCACACAGCCGGCAAACCCACCCGACATTCCTGTTCTCCTCCTCCCCCGGCCCTGAACGCTCAGAGGGCTCCTCAAACGCTTGCTGGGCTCTCTAAATGCTCACCAGGCCCTGAACACTCACTAGGCCCCCACGAGGGCTCACTGGGCTCGCCAAACACTCTCCAAGCCCCCCAAATGCTAGCTGGGCTCCCCAAATGCTCACTGGGTCTCCTTAATTCTCACCGGCCCCCCAAATGCTCACGTATACCGACTCGCCCTGACGGCCCTATCGCCACAGCGTAAGGACAGGACAGGAGACCTTAGTCAACAAGTTCTTCCCCAACCCCAACCTGACCTGCCTACTCGGCCAGCGGCACGGGAGACGGTGGGCTTGTTACAGCTCCGGGAGCTGCAGCCCAGGGGCTTCTGAGGGCTCAGGGCTCTGACCCAGCGGGGCTCCCACCCTCTGTGTGGCGGACACGAGAGTCTGCGAGTGGACGCTTCCCCCGCGGCCCCGGCCCTCCAGCCCCTCCTGCTGCCCCTCCAGCCGCTGAGGCCTTGCAAGGAAGGAGGAGCTGAGGCCTGGGGGAGCGTGGACCAACCTCGACCCCCACCCCACCCGGAGACTCTGAACTCAGACAGGCAGGGGGTCCTCACCGCGACCTCGGAATCCAGCAGAGTTCCCGGCGGCTCCTCCGACCCCCTCTCGCGTCTCTTCGCGCGGGAGCCTCGGGCTCGCACTCAAATACTCTGAGCCCTGATTGGACGTTAAACACCCACTCCTGTGAGGGTGTGGGAGGAGCCACCTCCCGGAGCTGACGGGCCCAAACCCCAGCAGGGCAGCAAGCCTCGAGCTCCAGAGGGAGCCCGTCTGTGGGGACAGCACTGCCGGACTTGGGGTCCATAGCCTGAGGGGACCAGACCCTTACAGGGGATGTGAGGTCATCTTTACTGTGACCATGGCATCCAGTGGTCAGATGATGGGATATGAAGACATTCTGAGTGTGACCCTGGGGTCCAGTAGTCAGTGGACTGGAGGTGAGGATGTCCTGAGTGTGACTTCGGGGGCCAGAGGTCAGAGGATGGGGATGTGAGGACATCCTGGGTGTGGCCCCAGGGTCCAGTGGTCAGGGGACGGAGACATGAGGACATCCTGAATGTGACCATGGAGCCCAGTGGTCAGAGGACTGGATGTGAGGATGACCTGACTGCCTGGCTGAGCTCCGGCCGCTGTCCATCATTGGAGTCACTGGACCCCAGGGCTGGAGCAGACAAGACTCTCACCCCAGGGCTCCATTGCGTCGTGCCCGCAGCGCCCACGCCTGTGATCTCTGGGCATGTTGGTCAGCAGACAATCAAGTCCCCCACTGAAGTGTCCGGCCCTCCCACCCTGGGTGGAAGTGGATCCCCAAGGTACATCCACACCTGCAGACCCACCTACCCTGGTGCTAGCCCTGAGGTGACTACAGCCCAGGAGGGTCAGTCCCTTACCCTCCCCCATCCCTATCTGCTTCTCTTGGTCAGAGGTCCACTCAGTGGAGTGCCTTGTCCACCCGCACCCCCCATACCGGCTGGAGGCCAACAAGGCGGGGTAGAGTGCTTCAGAGGGCTGATTGGGGTGAATGCTCCATGTGGCCTCTCTCCCCCTGCGTTTGGAACCCTCGTCCCTGGGGGTTGGGGAACTCGGGGACGGGGACATAAGGACATCCGAAGTGTGACCACGGGGCCTATGGCTGCAGGTGGACTTGGGGCCAGCTCTTCCGTTATGGGGACGTCCACTCAGCCTCCCAGCAGCATCCAGCTGACTCCTCTTTCCCTCCCTGCATCCGAACTCAGGCCCCATCGGCTCCCTCCCTCCTTCCCTCCACCTCCCACCCCTCGCATTTCCTGACCCCTCCTCCCTGCCTGCAGCCCCTCCCTGGCCCCATGCGCTCCTCTCTGCCCTCCTCCACAGCCCAGGGCCCCAGGTAGAGCTTGTTAAATGGGGCCTGGGCCACCTCCACACTGCCTCCTTCCCGTCTGGGCAGGGCTTCCTGACAGCCAGCCTTCACTCACCTCCCCCAGGTGTGGTCTCCTCCTACCCTTCCCCCTCCTGCTGCCAAGGCAGATCACGGCCCAAAGTTGTCCAAATCCCCGGAACCTGTGACTTCATCAGGCTCCATGGCAGAGGGGAATCAGGTTGCAGAACAGCTGGTTAAATGTCATTTTAACTAGCTCCCCAAGTGGTTCACAGGTCACAGTCTGAGTGTTCCTAAAGATTTTTCACGTTGAAAAAATTCCATCTTCCTCCATGTGGACCAGCTGTACCAGAAATGAGATTTCCTCAAATGATGGACTTGTTTGTGTTCTTTACTTTACAGGCCTTGTCCTGTCTTGACTTCCACATACTCAGAAATGACCTCCCCTTCATCTCAGGTCTCCAAGGTAAGGAGGAAAGAGACTGGGATGTGAGCCAGTTCATTAGCGTTTAAATATTAGCCTCTTAGGATTTGTGAGCCCCTGGCCTCAGCTTTCACACCTGTATACAAGGAGTTACAGATCACACCCTGATCTGTTGTGGACTGAAATGAAATAGTGTGCGTGTGTGTGTGTGTGTGTGTGTGTGTGTGTGTGTGTGTTCCAACACACCACCTAGTACATCGAGGGGCTCACCTGACATGTTCTTCGGGTTCAGGAACCATCTGGACTATGTCCTATGGAATCCATCCGCACACTGCTCCCATCCTGGGTGGCTGAGGTTCATTGAGGAGGTAACCCAATGAACTTTTCCTTTTGACTTTAAAACTATCCACTTATTTTGTAAAAGCATACAATAGGGACAAATCTACATCTGTACTGAACAAAGCATTGGTCTTTTTGCAAACACTTGTTGCTACGTTTAGGACAGACAGACATACAAATCAAACTTGCTGTTTCTGTTTATTAATGATACCTGAGCCTCCAATCCTAAATAATAAGTGGATAAGTAAATGAATAAATAAGTCAGCCTTGTTTAGGTTTTGCACGCGAACAGGTAGCAGATTAACGAAGAAGGGGAGAGAGGAGGTGAGCTGGAGAGACATCTCTTTTATTTTTTTGCATTACACGGGCCTCTCACTGTTGTGGCCTCTCCCGTTGCGGAGCACAGGCTCCGGACACGCAGGCTCAGCGGCCATGGCTCACGGGCCCAGCCGCTCCGCGGCATGTGGGATCTTCCCAGACCGGGGCACGAACCCGTGTCCCCTGTATCGGCAGGTGGACTCTCAACCACTGCGCCACCAGGGAAGCCCGAGACATCTCTTTTGAGACTGCTTCCCAGCAGAAATGCCAAAGAGGTATACGTGAAAGCAGTCCCTGTTTACCCCAATGTGGCGAGCTTAAGTATTACAGTACTATGACACAGAGTGGGGAGAGAGAGAAAGAGGAAGGGAGAACCTTAAAAAAAATAAGGCAGCTTTGTGGAATTTAATCTGTCTTGTTGCATCTCAGCCCAACTCAGTCCAGTTCCCGTGATGGCCAAGAGTGATGAACTGAATATCTTCTAGAGCCAAAGATAATTATGTCCCTGGGCCTGGTTATAGAACGCCTCCTCCACCAGAGCAGTGAGGCCTGACAGATGGATGGGATGTTTTCCCACATGGTTTAACGCCATTGAAAGAATGGCCCCATGTGTCAGGTCCTAGAGCCCTCATTCATCCAATTAACATCTTCCACTGGACACCTTCTCTGGGCCAGTGCTGACACTGAGGCCTCAACGATGAGGAAGAGCAGTCCCAGACCTCAAGGAGCTCCTGATCTAAAGGGATAAGAACAGTGTGGTGGGGCTCTGCCTAAGAGCAGCCCGTCTCCCGTCCCCCCACTACTACTCAGGAGAAGCCCCGTGAGAGCCACCATGCGGCAGTGGCTGTCAGCAAGAAGGCTGTGGACATCCTCCAGGGTTCTCAGTGTGCTCGTATTTGTTCATTATTGCAGGCCTTCCCCCCACACATCAAGGGCTAATCTGTGTGTAGGGACACGGTGGTGAATGAGGCAGACCGACTGGGGTTCTGTTCCCAAAGAGCTCACATTCTAGGGGCAGAACATGGCTTCCCCAAATGAAGAGCGGGGAGGAAGGCACCCCATCACTGTTTCTTGTGACCCTCAATGTAGGTGAGGCATCAGATGCTAGCTATTGTAGGAATCCATTTACCCTTAATGAGCATTTACCCTTAACTACTACCCTTATTAAGTAGTTTGCCAATGAACATCCACTCCTTTGCTTTGCTTGCGCACATATAAATACCTGCCTGGGGCTGATACAGTTTCCCTCACTGTCCCAGATCTGGGATCAACAGGCTCTGTGAAAAAGCAACAAAGTTTTTCTCCAGCTGGTGAAGGTTAAAGGGAAAGTTCTAAGTTAAAGGGAGCCTTTGGATCTCAGCCAAAAACCCTGAGCCTGGCAGAGAGAGGCCAGTTAATTGACATCATTCAATGAACAAATGTTCATTGGTTACGTACTATTTATTTGGCACTTAGAACTGTACAAAAGTTTGTTGGTGATACTGACTTTTGTTGGTAACAATAAAATTAAATTGTTTTTGCCTCCAGAGAGTTTAGGATCCAGGTGAGCAGGACATTGCCACAGGGAAGGGTTGAGTGACGATGCAAAGCAGTGGCAGAACAAAAAACAACATTCCAGGTGGTGGCGGCCACAGCAGCTCTCAGAAAGGCGTGATGCCTGTGTGCTGTGGCATTTGGGGGTTTTTGAGTTGGTGCGACTCCTGGTGGAATCCGAAGGATGGGTAGTTCTCAAAGAGGGGCAGGGCAAGCAGGAAAAGGTCATTTGAGTGAGCAATAGTGTGATTTAGTGATAAGGAAGGAGAGTGAGAAGAGTAGAGGCTGGTGGGAGTGGAGGGCCTGGGAGAGTTGGGTACCCTCCTGGAGTGTGGAGAAGAAAGGGCCTTCCAAGGTCAGTTGCCATGACCCTTGCACTTGACCCTGGAGCAGAGTAAGATACCCAGTGGTTGCTCAAGGTAGGGGCATCTGGACCAGGTCCGCATCACTGTGTCTTGATCCATCAGCCCATAGTGTCCTCATGGATGGGTACTGGCTCAGGAGCTGGGGTACAGTTGGAGCCAGCCTGGAGGGGGAGGGCCTTGGATAGCAGGATGAGGCTTTGACTTGTATCCTGGATGCAATAGGAAGCCACTGAAGGTCTCTGAGCAGGAAGCTATGTTATAATACTGATGTTTCATTAAGAATAATTGGCAAGTCAGTGTTGAAAATTCCCCATTAGACACTTCCTGCCTCAAAGCCACTCTATGGTCACCCTGTCACCTGGGGGTTTTCCTTTTTTCCCTCCTTCTTTTGTGTCAAGGCACATCAACTTCTCTCCTCTCTCCCTCTTCAGGATTTCCTCCTCAGGAAGTTCAGGTTTCTTTTTTTTTTTTTTTTTTTTCTTTTTGCGGTATGCGGGCCTCTCACTGTTGTGGCCTCTCCCGTTGCAGAGCACAGGCTCCGGATGCGTGGGCTCAGCGGCCCTGGCTCACGGGCCCAGCCGCTCCGCGGCATGTGGGATCCTCCTGGACCGGGGCTCGAACCCGTGTCCCCTACATCGGCAGGCGGACTCTCAACCACTGCACTACCAGGGAAGCCCAGGTTTCCTGCTTTTTTTATGCAGAGTAATTTCTTGGTCACCTTTGTGTCTTGAACTTGCTCTGGGAGCCTTACCCTTGACCATCAAGCAGGTTCACAAGGTGTTTCTTCAGCAGAAATGCAGTGTTTGCCCCTGAAAGATTTCAGTGAATAGAATATTCTCCATATGTCTCTCTATATTATATGCAGTACCAAATTTTATGCCTGAATTGTTGTATTATTGGTAAAATCTCTGATGGGTAAAAGACCCCTGCCTCAGGACTGGTTTTCCTTCATCAAGGACTCCAGTCTGTAATTTGTCCCATAGCTCTTTCACTTAAAATCTGTGGCCACAGAAATCAGAAATGAGTTGATGAGACAAAGAATGAGAGATTGCCTTGGGTATAAATGCAGATTCTTATTGTGGGGCTTGGGGATATGCTTTTTAAACTGTGGGTTGGATGTTGGCTTGATTTGGGGTGTGAGATGGTTGATATTGCAAAAATATGAGGGTAACGTGGAGAGGGGGCGGAGTCTGGCAGGTGTGTGTGTGGGGGGGAGCGGGATACATAGTCTTTTGGGTCTCTGGGCTCACAGGTCTGCCAGCATTTCCCGTCAGCAAGTGACTACAAAAACAAAGAGGAGCTTGGATGTTGCTTAGCAGAAGACAAAAATCCTTACAGAAAAGTCCTGGCCTGCTCGCCTCTCTGTCTATATTGGGAAGAATATTGATTCTGGAAAAATTTTGCTCGATCTGCAGAAGTGTTAGTTCAATAACCTACTTCCAAGATTCTAGCCAAAGCCAAGAATTTGAGTTTCACTCTTATTTAATAGAGTTTCAAGATAGCATTAAAAAGAAAGATTTGCCTGTGTTGGTGGCTGAAGAAGGCTTGCTTATTTCCCTTTCTGTATTTATTTATTTTATTCTTTGCACATAGACACTGATTATAAAAAAATAGCACTAAGGTTGTCAAAAACCAGCTTTCCTCAGCCTATTCAGAGTTGCCCTTATTTCCAATTATCCAACTCACTGGCTGCTAAAGTATTGCTCTTTCAGTGCTACAGACAAGAGGAATTAGTTACAGAGGCAAATTGCGTTGTTGTGTTTCTCTCCTGAACCATCATTCACGTGGAGGGGCATAGTGCTTGGACCCTTATTCAAAGTGTAAGTGTACATGAAAGCTCTCTCCCATTCTGGGTCCTGCATGAACTGCCTATCCATCACCTAAACGAGAGCCAGCAAAACGCTCTCACCATCATTTCTGTGGTCCACATACCCTCACATTTTGATGAACCACCACAACTTCTAATTATTTAATATTCCAAATTACATAGTGCCCCAAATACTTTTGCAACTCAGAGCACGTTGTAGGATGTAATGCTCCAAATTATCAGAACATTTTAAAATGGCAGTGAATATTTGGAAGAAGAATTCTCTTTGCTGTCACTCAGATCTGGGTTTGAGTCTTGCCTCTGCCACTTACCAATTCTATTGAATCTCTGTTTTCTCATCTGCAAAAGGGGAAGGAGGCTTATCTTAGAGGGGATACAAGGGCTGGATGAAATAACTCATAAATCACATTGCTTGGTGTCTGGTACCCAGCAGGACCTCAACTAGTTTCCCTCCTTGATTCAGGTGGATTCCACTCAATCCGTCCTACTTACTGAGTGTCTACTGTATGCCAGACACAGAGTGGGGCCCTGGGGATACAGCGACAAGTAAGATGTAGCTCCACTCTCTGGAGTCTTGCATCACTGATTAAGCACAGTAGTATATGCAGTTAACTGTTTAAAGTAAAACTGTCATGGGAATTCCCTGGTGGTCCAGTGATGAGGACTCACCCGCTTCCACTGCAGGGGGCACGGGTTCAGTCCCTGGTCAGGGAACTAAGATCCCGAAAACCGCATGGTGCGGCCTAAAATAAAATAAAGTAAAATAAAATAGTAAGACTGTCATGAAACTTCTCCCTCTCCTGACCAGGCTGGCCCTGTAGGGAGCCAGATTGCTCGGGAAGCAAGGTAAAGCTTAAAAGCCAATTTAGCGTCCTCTTTACCCAGGCGCCTTTTGGTCTTGATTCTGTTCCCGTCTTGCTGTGGGAGCTAGAATAATTCCTTCCTCGTATCTAGCCTCTAGAGTCTTGGGAGTAGAAGTCTCAGAGCTTTGCAAGGCATGAAAGACAAACGATTACAACTACAGTCATCCAAAATAGTTAATTTTTAATCTAAATGGATTTTTTTGGAAAAGAGTTTTAGGTCTAGAATTTTTCCTAAAGGTTGAGGTTTGGGAATTCTGTGAATTTCCAGACGTGGCACACTCTCTTGGCATCGTACCTTATCTCGCCTAATGCTGTGTATCAGGCTCTGGGTTATATCCATGCCAGGTAGGGTAGTTCCTGAGTGTGCATCTTTTGATCTGTAAGATGGAAGAGGTGATGGACAGGCCCCGGAGGGAACTTCTAGCTGTAGGAATCCAGCAGTCCACACGTTTCAAAAATCTCCATTTGCTCAGTATGTGAATGGAGACAGGATGGTGCAAGGGGTAGGTGTGTGGGATTCAGTAGGAGAGGGAGCAGGCTGGTTGAAAGCAGGCAGGATGCTGAGTGCATCCTCATGGAGACAACCTATGGGGGTGCTAAAGCTCCCCCATCATCCCTGTAGCCTCTAGTTTTTACTCCCTAGTATTGTTCTTGCTCGTGACATCATAACCGTATTGCCTGGGATCCCCCAGAGGATAGAGCAAAGTAACCAAGCAGATATGGGGAGTTCACGTTTTCATGAACTGAGAGGTTGCAAAAGAAGGAAGGAAATAACCAGTTTGTTTGACTATCTGGCCACGTAAGAGAGAAAGGATAAGCCCAAGTGGAGGAAAAGATGAGCAATGGCTTATGATACTGCATTGGTACAGACCCTGAAATAAACAAGTACAAGCACCATTTAGGCAAAGTTATCTTTGGCATTATCCTGACTTGGTGGTGTTGCTTTTTAAGCGGGCTCTTCTGAGTAGCTAAGAAAAGAGGCCCGGAAGGATATTAGTATGTAAGCTGCTAGGATGAATCTTAGCGGCTGTCAGTGGTGTCTTGTGCCTTTTGACCTTGATTTTGTCACTAACTGGCTGTGGGAACTTGAACCTTCCTCCATGATGGCCACTGGAGTCTCAGTCTCAGAAATTTCAGAGCTGACAATGGCAAGAAAGACTGAGCAGCTACCATGCATTAAAAACTGACACGAGCTTTCCTTCAATGAGATACACAAGCATTTGTGTCAGCTGCAGGGAGCTTCTCCTTCAGAAGGAAGTATAGCCTCAGCCAGTCCAAGTCATGGATTTTCTAAAATTAGCGTTTGATTTGGGATGGTTACTAGGCTCTGTGTGGCTAGGTAGCCAGGATGGTCCCTACTTCCTCCTCTTCCTCTGGCCATTGCCTCCCTTTTCCTGTTTTGCCTCCTTTTCCTTCTTGCCTTCTCCTTTCCCCTTCTCTTCCTTCCCCTCTTCCACTCTTTGAAAAGAAGCTCAAAGCTTTCTCCTGGGCTCTGCCACATGTTCACACAGCCTCCCAGAGGTCCCTAGAGGGATCCTGCCTCAGTTGCCCAGTGGAAACCTGTTCGTGAATAATACCCTTTATTAGTTTTATTCCCTTCCCTGACTTACTTCCCCACTCCTTATGGGGCTTCCTGGAATTTCCTTCCAATAAACTACTGGCTTCCAAATTCTTGTTGGGGTCTGCTTTTGGGGGAACCTGAGCTTAAACCTACAGATTATTGCACAAAAGGTAGCACTCTGTACCTGCTGCTCTGTACTTTCCTTTTGCTCATTAACAAAATATCATGGTACTTGTATCATGCCAGTATGTTTGTTTATTTAGGGTTCCATCATAGGGCACACATACATACTCCAACCTCTACAGAACTTCACATTTCATTTTCTAGACAATTCTACTTGTTTAGACTCTTAAAGAATCTTACAGACTCTTTTTGTTGTTTCTTGAATTACAAATGTTTATGTGCTAGGTTGGGCCCTGGGGTGTGAAAAACACAGGCTCTGGGTGATCCAGGACTGGAGTCAAGTTCAGCTCTCCCATTCCAGCTACATGACGTCAGACAGGTTACCTAAGCTCCCAGAGTCTCACTTTCTTCTCTGTAAAATGTAGAGAGTAATGCCTACCTATCTCAGAGCACATGAGATAAAAAATAAGGCGATGGCTGTGAAATACCAAGCCCATGATAATTGCTGCATGATGGCGATCTCCATCAGACCTCTGACCCCAGCCCTCATGGTTTTCCGAATATGTTGTAGCATGTGTCGCCTTGCTCTCTAGCTGGTGAATCTATCTGGACTATTGTGGGACGCAGAGGAGGGAGGGTAGAAGGGATTAGATTCCGCTGAAAGCATCAGGCAGGGCGTCCCAGGGGGAGGTGACATTTGAGCTGGGTCTTTGGGTGATTAAGATTTCACTAAGACAAGGAAAAGGGAAGACAGACACTTCGGGCATTTTTCTGGGTAATTCCAGCTCACCTGGTTGGAGGTGAAAGGGCTCAGGAAGTCCCACTTAGGGCATTCACTGCAGGAGGCTGGGCACTTTGCTTATATTAATTGCTTGAGCACTAATCCTCCATGTCATCAGGTGGTTCAAATACAACACTGGCCTTGGTACCTCAGACGGGTCAGTCCTCAGTCCAGTGGTGACAGCTCTTTTGTTCCTTCAGTCCCTGAGGTCTGCAGAGAACTTGGAGTCTCCTATGTCACCCTAGTCTTTAGGGCAGAAGTTGCAGCCTCTACACTTAGAGGGCTGGCCAATAAGTTCGTTCGGAGTTTTCCATAAGATGTTGCGGAAAAACCCAAATGAACGTATTGGCCAACCCAATATTTTATTTACAGCATCATCTGGGAAGGGAAGATCTGGCAAAGCCCGGTCCATGTTCCCGTATGCCAGTGGGCCACCTGCACCCTGGAGGAGCCGTCCCCCTTGTCAGGCAGGACCTGAGCTCTCCTGCTTGTGCCAGGCCCCTATCCCTCCTCACCGCTGAGCCAGGGGCTCCTGGCTCTTTACCACTGTACTGGCACTTTTTTTTGATAATAGAGGAACAGTCCTCTGTATCCATGTCTCTATCAAAAAGCTGCTTGGCCCAGTCCCGCTGGTTGCTTTTCTGGCCTGGGGTGGAGTGGTCAGTTTTCTGTATTTGCAAATGGGCTGTGGAGAAGCAGCTCCATTTTAAAGAGCCCTTTGATTTCTTTCCTCTTTAGGAGGAACTTTTTAAAAGAATTGCCTTCTCTCTCTTTTAATTAGGACTCAGCCCCAGCAAATGACTCACAGAAGAGACTTCATTCTCGTTGCTGATAACACAGTGTGTCAGGCTGGCTTTTCTATCTCCTCCCTCTAGACCTTGTCTATCCCCACCAACATCTCTGTGCCAAATGGTGTTTCCCTTAAGAGTGAAGGTAATTCTAAGTGGTCCAAGGAGTGTCTCCTAGAACGCGTGGTAAGAACACTCTTCCTGCAAGAACCAATCGCTTTTTGCTCCCGTGGTACCAGACCTGTAAGTGTGGCAACTACTCTTTAAAACTAAATCACTTCTCTGGGTCCATTAAGCTCCCTCCTGAGAGGGCATAAGTCCTCGTGGTGGTTTTGTGGCCAGTCACACCTCAGGAGTCACTGTCTTGACTGATGGAGGTGAAAATTGCTTCACTTGTTGTGAGGTCATCCAGACAAATGAGGTGAAGTTGACTCAATTGGGGACCAAAATCTAGGCTGTCCAATTGAAGTGAATGGGTCAGAAGTGAGAGAGCTGAGACATAGTGCTTCCCCTCCCCCGTTCTGGGCCTCCCCTCTTCCAGGCAGCAGGCAGTCCATGAGGTGGCCTCTGTCTTTGGAAACACCTGGGAAATGGCTCCTGGGATCAGGGAGGGATTCTCTAGAGGATACTTGGGCATTTTTCTGGTATCTGGGAGATCAGTTGACAGTTTTTACACCTTTAGTATTTTCTGGGAAGGGAGGGGTTATGCTTGTGACCCCGGGAATAGGCTTGACCTCTTGGCGGAGGCCACAGCTCCACCCAAAGGACAGAGCTGACTCAAGGTAGAAATCAGTCCCCGGGGTTCCGCACAAAGCTGGGCCCCATAGGCAAAGCTATCAATCAATCCGGAAGCAGAAGAGTCACCCGTGGCCCTTCTTAAACACGCAGGTTTCAGGGCCCCAGTTGCTAACATTTTGATTTGAAAAGTCCTAAGTGGGACCCTGGAATCTGTATTTTAACAAGTCCTGGGCAATTGTGTTGCAGATGCATGCCAGATCACACTTTTGCAGAACCCCAGCTCAGTGTTTCTCAAAAGCCATTTCATACATTTTTTTTCAACTAGTAGTTAGCAAAGTGCTTAAGGATTTATGAGTATGTCCTCAAAGTGTGGACTTCGGCACTGCTTCAAGAGACAGGCTTATTATTTTGGATTTAACACAATGGGATTATAAATTATTCATTCCCATTTGAAAAAAGGAACTTGACTCAACATTTGGGGGCTGAATGCCGCATACAGAGCGCTTATGCTAGTTCTATAAAAATGGAATTCGGTTTCCATCGAGGCACGTACGCTGCTGCCTGTTTTTCCTTAACTTGCAGGTCGCTCTGCCCTGCTGGCTGAGTGCCTGCAGAGAGGTCGCTGTGGGGCAAAGTTGGCCATTCTTACCTTCCCCGTACATGGACCCAGGTCATTGGTTCCCAAATGTTGGTATGCAAATGATCCCCTGAAGAGATTATTAAAAATGTATGTTCCAAAAGTTCTAGTTCACTAGAGTCAAGTGAGGCCTGAGAATCCACATTTAAAAAAGAAAATTTATTGAAGAATTGTTGATTCACAATGTTGTGTCAATTTCTGCTGTACAGCAAAGTGACTCGGTTGTACATATATACATTCTTTTTCATATTCTTTTCCATTATGGTTTATCATAGGATATTGAATATAGTTCCCTGTGCTCTACAGTAGGATCTTGTTGTTTAGCCATCCTGTATATAATAGTTTGCATCTGCTGATCCCAACCTCCCAATCCTTCCCTTCCCCACCTCCTCCTCCCCTTGGCAACCACAAGTCTATTCTCTATGTCTGTGAGCCTATTTCTGTTTTGTAGATATGTTCATTTGTGTCATATTTAGATTCCACATATAAGTGATATCTTATGGTATTTGTCTTTCTCTCTCTGACTTACTTCGCGTAGTATGATAATCTCTAGGTCCATCCAAAGAATCTACATTTTAACCAGCATCCCTGATGGAACACTACTCTACCATAACTCTGGGAAGGGGGCATCCTTGGGGCACCTAGTTGTTTATCTATTGGGCATTCTAGGCACACTGTCTGGGGCCTAAAAGCTTTTCTGGGCCTGACAGAAAGAAATGTTTGAAACCATAGTTTGGAGCCCAAACTGTGTTGGCTGCAAAATAGGAAGAGACGACTACAAAATCAAAATTGTTTACCAAATATAACATGCCAACTTATTCATTATTAAATTTAGTATTCATAAAAATTTCATGACATTTGAGAACAATTTGTAGGCTAGATTTTTTTTCCACTTCACAAGAATTCCTGAATAGGCATGGTAATCATTAAGCCGCCTTAGTCAATGGTAAATGACTTGTAACCAAATGTCAAAGGCAAAATTGTAAAACTCACCTTCAAGATATTTTTGTGGCAAGTACTTATTTATAGTCACGTGTATACTTATGTTTATTACAGGAAGTTGCTATGATTTAATTAATAGGTTTGATGTGAAGCCGGGATGGGTCCTTCAGAAGTGAAGATGCTTAGTTCTTATAATAAAAGGTCTGCAATGTCCTTAAGGATACATTTAGGATTTTTCTGGTCTTTGGGTCACTGAGTTTATAGTAACCCATTTACTTATGAAGTAGACAGAGCCATAATGCCCATTTTACAGAGGAGGAAGTCAAGTAGTCTACTGATTTACCCAAGGACAAAGAGGCAGTAAATAACAGAATTCAAACCTAAGTATTAGTACTAAAAATTTAGTATATCTTATACTTCAGTGTCAGGAACCATACCTCCAAACACCCTACATACTGCTATCCTGGGAGAACTAGATCTTTGCATCCATGGGGAACTAATCATAACAGTACAAGGCAATTTGGAGACTCTTGACCAGAGTAGAAATGAATTTCAGATTTTGGGTCAGAAAGAAACATATTGACAATAATCCTTATGTGTAAATGAAGCCAGCTGGCAGAGAGCTGGCTTTGGAGTCATGATAGTACAGCTATTTCTGCTGAAGGTAAGGAAGGTGGAGAGCGGGGCTATTACTTGGTATATATCTGGATCTGCTTTTCGAGCACATTAAAATCCTGGCAATCTTGAAGGGTTATTCCAATAAAGCCAGGGCAAGATAGAACATGGGTCTTATCACAAAAGCAGCAGGGTTGCTTAGAGGATAAGTAGTCAAAGTAGAAAAGAACCATCTGACTGTGGAGTCTGTGCTTCTGACCAGACTGCAGATACCACTCTCCCCCACAACTTCAGCAGAGGGTCTGGGCTCTTAACAGTTACCCACAGCGGCCTCCCTACTACCACTGCTCACGTTTGTCATACTACCATTTCTTCTGGAGCTTGAAAACCTTTTTAAAAAGGGCTTGAAGGAAGAGAGGTGTTGATCATGTTATTTTTCTCCATCTGTGAACAATGAGAAATACATGTTCATTGCAGAAAACTGACAAAGCATGGGTAAGCCAAAGGGAGGATAAAAGCTCTGAAATTTCCCCATCTAGCATATCTGCCATTAATATCTTAGTATATATCATTCTGGAGTTTTTTTCTGTGCAAAGACACGTCTCTTGGGCTTCCCTGGTGGTGCAGTGGTTGAGAGTCCGCCTGCCGATGCAGGGGACACGGGTTCGTGCTCCAGTCCAGGAAGATCCCACATGCCGCGGAGCGGCTGGGCCTGTGAGCCATGGTCACTGAGCCCATGCGTCCGGAGCCTGTGCTCCGCAACGGGAGAGGCCACAACAGTGAGAGGCCCGTGTACCAAAAAAAAAAAAAAAAAAGACATGTCTCTTGATACTACAATGGGAGCACTTCTGTTTCATAATGCTTTTCCTCCACATGACACATTGTGAATGTTGTACCATATAAACAGACACACATCTGTGGATACAGTTCTTGTTTGATTCACAACCTTTATTATAGGGCTGTACCACAAATTTATCAATATCTTATTATTAGGGAGTTCAGCAGTTTCTAAATTTTTACAGTGATAAACAATGCTGCAGTGAACATCATTTTGCATACACCTCTTATTGTTCTTAAGGAGGAAGAATTGCTCAGTACGTTTGCATAGTTAAGGCCCTATAGAGAAACATAGAGAACTAAAAGAAAGTGGGCATTTTAGCTCTGAATGTTCAGCAAAGCACTTTTCCTTGGCAGAAAACTCTGATAGGTTGGCAGTCTGTGTCAAGAAATGTGAAAGGTCTGAAATTTCACTCTATTTGCAAGATAAGAGGTTAGCCTGCCATAGATTCATGGAGGCTGGCTGAAGAGATGAGACTCCTGGGTCAGAAACAAAGGATGGTTTATTACTCATAGTAATAACAGTAACCCAAATATCAGCATTTTCACCAGTTTGCTGAGCCCCAATTCCCACAGTGTCACATGAAGGGAGCCTGATGACAACTGCACACACAGTGGAGTATGTTATAGCAACAGAATCCCTAAGTTAGGCAACCCAAATGTTTATTATTCTGGACAGTAAGCAAACCTACCCTCTGCTATGGAGGGACAGAAACTACCTCTATTTTCCAAGGCTGTTCACTATACAAATATTCTTGAAAAGATAGTCTAGGACAAGGGTAGTCAATGTCTGTCTTCTCAAGATGTTCAGAAATGTGATAAACCCACAGACTCATGGAGAATTGTTTCCCAATATTCTGTCTATCTGCAGGTAGGAAACTTACAAGGATTTTTGGTATAAAGTGTAATATTAGCAATTACATATATGTTTTGGACTGAAAGTTTGTGTCCCCCCCAGATTCATATGTTGAAATCCTAACTTCTAATGAGATGATATTAGGAGAGGGTATTAGGCGATGGGGGTCTTTAGGAGGTGATTAGGTCATGAGAGTTAAGCCCTCATGAATGGGATTAGTGTCCTTATGATAGAGACTCCAGAAAGCTTTCTTGCCCCCTTCTGCCATATAAGGACATACCAAGAACACAGCCATTTATGAACCAGGAAGAGGGCCCTCATCAGATCTAATCTGCCAGAGCTTTGATTTTAGACCGGGGGTCCCCAACCCCCGGGCCGTGGACTGGTACCAGTCTGTGGCCTGTTAGGAACCAGGCTGCACAGCAGGAGGTGAGTGGTGGGCGAGCGAGCTAGACTTCATCTGCCGCTCCCCATCGCTCCCCATTGTTCACGTTACTGCCTGAACCATCCTCTGTCAACCCCCATCCATGGAAAAATTGTCTTCCAGGAAACTGGTCCCTGGTGCCAAAAAGGTTGGGGACTGCTGTTTTAGACTTCTCAGTCTCCAGAACTGTGAGAGACAAATGTTTGCAAATGTTGTCTATGGTAGTTTTATTACAGTCGTCCAAATGGAGATATTTATATCTATCTATCTATCTATCTATCTATCTTCATTATGAGATATGGGATGATGGATGCTGACAGAAGTACTAAATAGATAACTTTATCCAAAACAGATATCTAAAATTCTCCCTGAGAGGTCAAGCCAGTCTCCTGCCTTCACCAAGAATATCTTTTCCATCTATTATTTCCATCTATTCTCTTGCTAGTACCAGTTTGTGCCAGGTCACAGTTCTGGAATAATAAAAGAATGAGAATACATCTTACTCTCAAATATACCGTATCAGAGCTAAGATCATTCTTAAGCTTGATCCAGCAGTGAAGTATCTGAAATTCATGGTACATTTTGGAACATCATGAAATATACTACTTTGTGATATATTGAGTTTAATAAATCAGATATCTATGAGTAGAGAAAAGTAGTAAAAAATATACCCATGGCTTAAAAAAATTATGGGATAAAGCTTTTAAATTGAGAAAATATCATACTTTAACTTAATCATATGTGACCTGGAAGACTGCCTGATTTTAGTAGTGGAATAGCTCTATATACTCATGGAATATTGGTTTTACATGGGCCCTTAGATTGAGAAACTCTGATTCCTGGGATCACCTTAGTCTAATCACATCTGTTGTTTTCATCTATATCAGGATGCAGCCCCTATTAGGACCCAGGTTCCCCAACTCCCAGCGCACTATCTTTAGTACAGCACCACACTGCCTGACCCAACTGCTCTCCATCACCCTTCCTGATAAGAAGGTTCTTCCAAGGTCTCAATTAATTACTTAAGTCTTAGCAAATATTTTTTTACTTGTTCTTCTGGTATTATAGGAGGACATCTTCCTTACATAGAATCACAAAACAAAACAAAAAGCATACAGAAACAAAACAAAACACAAAACAAAAAGAACCAAACTGATTTTTGTGTGATTTTTTTCTCTTTAAAGATGAAGACTCATGGCATATGAATACTCGCATGACTTTCCTCCCTCCTGCCCTACATTTCTCCATAACCCTCTCTGCCCTCTCTCTTTTACACATCTTTTGGCAAGAGGTAGTCTTGATTTTTTTTTGAAAATCCATCTTCCCTTTATGATTTTTTTTCCTCTTAAGGTTTCTGTTTGATTTCTGCCTCTGTGGGATGAAGATTTATTTCAGCCCTTCAGATTCCTTGGATTTGGTCCCATATCTCTTCAGATGGATGATGATGGACCTTGCAATTATCATAAACTAGTCAAGTAACCTCTTCATTCCAACTTCTTCATTTTTATTGCTGACTACATATTTGGCAATAAATGCTGTTGGAATTTTCAAAACATGGTCGCAAATTCTTAGAACTTCTCTCATTGAGAGATGGGATCTGTGTCCCTTATTCTTAAATCTGGGCACTCCTGCACCTGCTTTGACAATACAGTCCACTGTAAGTACAGCTATGTGACTTCCCAGTCTAGGTCATGAAAGGCTTTAGGCTTCTGGGAACACTTGTTCCTGGAGTCCTGGGCTGCCCTGGAAAAAATCCAACCCTGAGACTGTCATGCTAGAGAGGCTAGAAATAGCTTTTCTCATAGTCAGTCTCAGCCAAACCTGCCTTCCACCATTAGAGCCCAAGCTCCAGTCATCAGAGTGAAGAAGCTCTCTTGGAATTGAATCCTCCTAACCTCCAGCTGTTGAGGCCTCTGTAGTCCTATGAATCATCTCAGCTAAGGACTCAGACACTGTGGACCAGAGAAGGGCCACCACTGCTGTGCCATTTCCTAATTCCTGACCCATAGCATCCTTGAACATAAAAGATCAGTGTTGTTTTATAGCACTAAGTTTTCGGTAGTTTGTTATATGACAATAGATAGTTAGAACATACTGTGGTACCTAGAAGTGGGGTGCCACTGTAACCAAAACCTAAAACAAAACCTAAAAGAGAAGCATTGGGACTAGATGGTGGGTGGACTCTGGAAGGGCCTTGAGGAACTTGTTAGCAGAAGCCTGACAGACTTGTGGAGACTGATGTGAGGGCTGGAAGGAAAATATGCACAATGTTACTGAAATCTGAAGCAAAAAGGGGCCTTGTTTTGTAATGGCAGAAAGCTGGTCAACACTGTGACCTGTGATAATACGGGAATCGATAACGTACTTAATGGACTCGATATGACTAAGGAGAATTCTAGGCAGAATGTTGGAAGGGCCACCTGGCTTCTTTGTTATGCTTTTGATCAGATCAAATGCGGGTGGAGAAAGATGAGTTAAAGAATAAACTGTTTAGTTTTTGAATGGAATTTGTAGCAAACATAAAAGACTCTGGACAGTTTTTCCACCCAGAGAAATGTTCTCAAACAAAGAACCCCAGGGGAAAATTTAAATCCAGCCCACTGTCAGGAAAATGTGGTCTCAGGTCAAGAATGTGACTGTAAAACCCTCCCTTTTTGGGTAAGACTTCAGAATGGTTTAACATGATGCCTCATAGACACTTTCAAATAGACAAAAATCTGCTAAGGACTTTAGGGATGTGTCTCACAGACCCTAAGAATATTAATGGCTTCATCCCACAGTGACCTTATAGGGAGCCCAGGAAAGAGAAATGTTTCTCTTGAAGATATGTGTAAATGTAGCTTCTGTCTAATGGAGTAGATTTTAAATTGATCATAGGAGACCCATAAAGTTTTTAACGGAATCATACCAGATTGGATTGAAAGGAAATGAAAAAGTACAAAATGAAAAGAGACCTTTGCCCCTTCCCTCCCCAACTCTATAGGCAGGAGGCAGATGGAGAAACTACTCAGCTATAGTCAATGGCAGCTTTGATGGACAAGAAGGATGACTCAGAGGGCAGAGTCAAAAGCTCGGGGAAATCACTCCCAAAGAGCAGGACTAAGCCCTGGAAAAGGAACTGGCGACATGTGCCTGGCTGGGTTGCAGAATTGCCATGGACTGATCAGTGATGGCTGTGTGTCTCTAGTGTTCCCCCTTTTTGAACAAGAGTGTCTATATTCATGACCTCATGCCTGTTTCACCATTATGTGTGTGTTGGTGGGGGAGCATGGAGCATATAACTAGGCTCTTTTGTTAACAGGTTTTCAGGTCAAGAGAAGCTATAGCCAAGGCACTGAACTTGAAGAGCCTCATTTGCATGTGCCCCTGATTTAGAAGATAACATTCAGCACCTTGAGCTTGAGGATGATGCAGTAATGGGATGAAACTCTGAGGAGGTCTTACGAGGGGGCTGAGTGTATTTTGCACGCGGGAAGAATGTAAATAATTTGTGGTTAGAGCTAGAACTGCAGTGATTTTAAAACACGACTGAAAATTTTCTCACTCCTTTCATTGAGAGGTAGTGTCTATGTCTATGTCTCTGAATCTGAGTAGGCTTATGACAGCTTTGACAAATAGAATACAGCAGAAGAGATAGCTTCTGAGTCCAGGTCATAATCATCCATGCAGTTTCCTCCTTGTACTGCTGGGAACATTTGCTCTTGGAACCCTCAGCTTCCATGTAAAACGTCCAGCTACCCTGAGATATCTGGCAAGGCCACATGTAGGCTGGCAAGGCCACATGTAGGTACTCTGGTCAAGAGTTCCAGCTTATCTGGTCCTTTCACCATCTCAACTCAGGTTACAGACATGTGAATGAAGAAGCAATCATAGAGGAGGATTTCTGTTTCAACTGTTCTAGCCCCAGCTGTTCTAGACTCCTCTGGCCATTGGAGCCAGCAAAGCTGAAGGCTCAAACACCATGGAGCGAAAATAACTTTTCCTTCTGTGCTCTTTTCAAATTCCTGACTCATAGAATCTGTGAGCATCATATGATTATTATTGTATGTCATTAAACCTTGATGCCGTTTACTATGCAGCAACAGATAACTTGCACAGGCTGTATCATTTAATTTCTTGCTCTTAATTTCCAGACACGTCAGGTGGTATAAGAGCCTAAGGGTTGTACTTGGAGAGAAGAGATCTGGACCAAAGGGATTCCTTGGAGGAAACTAGGGCGAGCCTTTTGCTTGGCTCATGGATGGATGAAGAGATTTGGGCATCTAGAGGGACTTGCCAAGTATCAAAGGAGAATAGAGTCTCCCAGTTATGGACAAAGACAAGGAAATGCCCAAGGCTGCCTTCTACTCCAGATTTAGTGAGGTGCTGGGGAGGAGTATGTGTCTTTGGGTGAATGGTGGCCTTAGAAGAAAATCCTTCGCTGTAAGGGTGAGAAAGATAGTTTACGGTAGGAAGCATGGCCTTAAGATTTTGCTGGGGCATTAAGCGGTGCAGAAAAAAGCTTTGATCCATAACATAAAGGAAGTTCATGGGGACAATAACCCAAGACCTTCCTTATCAGGAATCTGGGACATTTGCTTTTATGACCCTTCATGTTGTATATCTTTAATTTTTATTTTATTTTATTTTTTACTTTGGCTTCAATATCTTTCTTAAGAGTAATGACTTTTAGTACCACCATTGAAAGTCTAAAGTTCTCAGATATAAAACTGTCCTCTTTTGAATTCTTTGGTACATGAAATGGGAGCATCTCAGCATATTAGGCTTGATAACAAGCAGTCATCCCTGCAGGAGATCTGGGTAGGCTGGGCTTGTTCCTATTGCTGTAAGGTCTAGAAATCCTGTGGAAAAAAATACACTCTTTCTGATTTTCAGAGCAGGGGTTGGTCCTTGAGTTATCTGATGAGATAGTTTGTCTTTGAGCAGACACTTGACTTGACAAAGGCACGTGGTGACGTTGGCTCTACTTAAATGACTTGGTCGATATTAACTGAGATTTTATTCTGTGCCAAGCATTGCTCCAGGCTCTGCCTTAAGAAAAAAAGAAGTGGTCTGAACCCTGGTTAAACCATTAGTTGCATGATGAAAAAATTTAAGTCCTCTAAGCTTGGTTTGCTCTCTTGCTTATAATAATACCCCTTTTACAAGTTTCTTGTAAAGATCAATTGAAATCAAAGAAGAATAAATGGAATAAGATTTATAAAACACTTGTACATTCCGTAACTCATCAGGAGAGGATGGTATCTTATTCAGTCGTTTATTAATTCAACAAACTTTTACTGCATGCCCTCCTAGAACTTAGCACAGAGCAGACGCTCAATCTACATTTGCTAAATGGATGAATATATGCAAGAGTGATAGCTGTTAGGATTTACCTGTAAGATTTGGCCGCATAGCCTTCAGTCCAGCTGGAGCAGAGGCTGGTGTGAGATTCCCTTGCTGCTGTTGCAGAGCTGAGGCAAGTGGGATGCCTGGGGACCATGGCTCTCTCTGTGGGATGAGATGACCCCCGTAGCAAGGCAAGGTGAGTAGAGGTGTGGGGTTGGGATATTCATGTTGGGAGGTTCTGCTTCCTTAAGCCAGTGAGTGGACATAGGAAAGGGCCCCTAGGGGTGATGATAGCCCATGGTTCTTCCACCTTCCCTCCCTGCTATGCTGGCCTTGCTGGTTCTTTGGTTGTCACACTGCTGGGTCAGGCTTGTGCCAACCTCCAGGAAAATGGAGATTGTCAGGTTTCCCTTACTGAGATGACCAACCCACTCACTCCTTGCCAGTCCGAGATTCACTGGATTGGAGGGTAGTTGGTAGGGGGAGGGAGCCAAGGAGAGAAAGTGGAGGAGATGAAAAGAAAGGGAACAAATTGTGGAAAAAGAAAAGGGAAAGAGGAAGGTTTTCTCCAGGAAATGTGCGATTCAGGTAATCTAGATGTTGGCTACTGCCTTCTGCCTCTCAGAGATCTAGATAAACGTGCTTTGAATCCCGAGATGTCTGAACACTTTCCCCTGGGTATCAGAGAGCCCCACACCCTGCTTGTGCAGGCTTCTCTCTGCTGTGGAGTGTCTATGCCCCAGGACGCAGACTCCACCTGGTGCACTGTTTCCGATAAAAAATTCAGCCACAAACAGATTGCACCTCTCCAGTGAAGGTGTCGGCTTCACAGGCTCGGATGCTCTGAGGGGCAGTACACGGTGCTGGGTACTTGGCTACAGCTCCTTCCTTCTCACTCTGGCCCCATAACCTCTCTCTGCCCACCACCTTCTGCATGGGGGAGTCAGGCCCCAATGTAAATGCATTTCTTGTAGGAAACAGCTCTGCAGTCTGCCTTCCTCTGGTTCCTCTTGGAAATCTGAGAAATAAAACCATGAGGAACAATGAGTCCAATCAAGAGAGATTTGATGTCATTTGAGTGCAGCTGTAACAGCCACTCCTGTCTTTCCCCAAAGACACAGAGACACCCACCCCATGGTCTCGTTGAGTACCTCCTCTGGGCTCGGCTCCAGGCACAAAAAGAAGTGAAGACATCTGAGTGAGGAGGTAGACACAGGTCTCAAGTGAGTTAATAGTGCAGACTCTGGAGGGCGCCTTCCAGTCATGGCTAACAACTCTGCAGAGGAAGCCAGGAGGGTCTTACATTTGTCCAGGGCCTCAGGGTTAGACTCTGATGTCATTGCCACATGTTTCTACACGTAATCCTTGAGCTACTTTGGTAAGACTATAAGAAGACATTCATCATATAATATTAAAATTATACCCCTTGATCTGTTGACAACTTGTGAAACATAAGCATTTAAAATATGTTATAATTTTGTAACTATGGTACAATATTTCTTCATTTTCAACACTCTGAGAGCTGCAAACCAAAAAACAAATACATATGGCTTAGCCTTCTCTTTCCTCTGAAAGACCATGACAAGTGGCAATTTCTATGTGTTCAGAAACTTAGAAGGAGCCTGAGAAGTCCGTGGGGCTGGTGTCTGCATTATGTTCTGCTCACTGGTTGTGTATACAGCAGAAGAAACAGCAAAGGCAAACCTCGTATCTCCAAAATGAGGTTTTTAAGGATCACGGAGCTGTCACAAAGCTGAAATGGCAGACAAGTGGGTGCTCCCATATTTTTTTGGCTATCAACCATGGCAAGTCCGTTAGAGGCTGCTGGAAATACATGCTGAGCTGCGAGAGTCAGCAGAGAAGGGATCAGCTCCTGTTGCCCAGATCTGGCTTGAGAAACGATGACCTTTTCGTGGCCATTTCACCAGGCTGCTGTGTTCTTGCTGTCTTAGTCAATGGTCCCCTTGTTGCCGTAATTTCTGCTTTAAACGGCCGCTCTGCAGCCTTGTTCCTTTGTTCCCTCTTCAAGTTTTGCAAGCTGCACGAACCTGCCATTACATAATGATTTATACACTTTGCCTTGTATCTGCAAAAAAAAAAAAGAGCCTATGGAAGAAGCAGGATAGCAAGTGATCTGGTCCTCTCAATGTGACTGGAAGAAGAATAAATAAAACCTTAAAAGTTTGCACACTGACAGAGTTGTAGCTGTAATGGATACTGTCAAGAAGAGGCAGCCCTGTGCTACCCTGTTATTAATGCTCCCCCAGGAGAGAAGGGCTTCCTTCCAACAGTGTATCACTTTCTGAGATGCAGGGAGGGAAAATTGGCAAAGGACACCATCTCCATGTTTCCTTAAAGGAGAGACTGTGAAAGTTTCTACTGAAATTGTCCTTTCCTTCTGGGTGTCTGTCCACCAGGACTTGAATGAACCTATGGCATCCAAGCCCTCCCGCAGGAGTTGGCTTTGACGATGCTTCTTTCTTTAGAATAGTGGCCGTATCTAATTCTTTATGTCCTCAGGATCTAGCACAGTGCCTGGAGCTTGGTAAGCACTCACTCCCTGTTTGTGGATTGATTGAGTGATTGAATGGGAAGGAGAAATGAATGCATGCCATTTAGGGCTGAAGAAAGAATGGGCTGCTGAGAGCTATCATCTCTCTCCTCCTTCCTCCAAAGGAGTCATTTAAGTTGAACTTTCACCAGATGCCACCTGATCAAGTTTTTGTGCTTGTTGAGCAGATGCAGAGCTGTGACCAGTGGTGTCAGTCAGCCTTCCTAGGAGATAATGGCAAACGACGAGCATTTATGGTTCCTTTGAAGTACATAGTCAATGGCTTCATTAGTCATGAGTATTTGAAGTTTACCAGGAATAGTCTCAGAAGTTTCTGTGGAACGTTTGAGAATTTACTATGTGCCAAGCACTCTTCTAAGCATTTCGGCCACAATTGCTTAGTTAATCCTTCTTTTCTTATGAGGTAGAGTCTAATGTTACTCTCAGTTCTACAGAGAGACAAAGGCTGAGCGCTTTGTCTTAGATGACAGGTTTTGTAAATAGCTTCACTGAGACTGGAACCAATATATTTATGGCATCTCAAAGCCTCAGGCTGAGCTTGAAAGAGGTATTAAGTTGTGAAGACACTTAGGATGTTCCCACGTAGCCAAGATGGGGAGTGAGTGGAACAGAAAGAGGCGTGTCACACCGTCTGTGGTCCTGGGGGTGCTGAGGTTCTGGAGAAGGTTTACTGAGTCACTGTATTTAGTAAGTAAACTGTAAATCACGGTGAGCCCTCTGAGATTAACCACTTTGGTTAAAAAAGGGAAATGCTTTAGTGAAGCAGATGAATTGAAAAATTGAGAGGAGTCATCAAATAAATCATCTGATCGCAGAAAGAACGTAATATACTAGTAGGTCTGGAATAGATAGGGGAGATCATCTACTTCAGTGGTTCCCAGATGTTTTGATTTCACAGGCCAGTCAAAAGAGTGTTTGGGGCTGATTGAGTTGACAAGTTTAAATTTTGTTAGAAAGAATATATACACATATACATATTTCTACAAAGCAACTGTGTACCATCACCAACATTTCTTAAAAGGAAGGGCACTTTAGCTTCAAAAAGTTTAGAAAGATGAAAGATTCAGAACAAAGGATGTTTTCTCTTAAGAAAAGAGATGTGGTGACTTTATGTTGGCATTTAAAGAGAAATGATATCCAGTCTTTTTTCACTTCCAAGGTGCTCTCAGTTACAAAGCATACCATCAAGTTAAATGCAAGTAAAAGGGTGCATCTGATTTTGGAAACGTTGAAGTAACACAAGTTTTGTTTTCTTCTAAAAAATGAATGCTATCTTTCCTCAATTCTTTGATATCATGTGGCATGTTTTTGATGTTTTGAAGCTTCCATATCCAATGGTGCACTGAGAAACTAGATTTCAAATTTGGGTAGTTTGTCGAAAGTCAGTTTCACATAGAGATGCTAAGAAAAATGGACTCCATATTGTTCAGTTATTTTCACTTCGTTTGTAATGTTCTGGATGATCTGAGAGAAATGTGAGAGCAGCCCTCAGCTCTCCAGTCTCTGTTCCTCCCTTGCAGGTGTGTAGAGCGAAGGTCTCTGTGTTGACCTCTGGGTCTGTGGAAAATGACCGTGGTTAGTTCCCTGTGCTATGCAGTAGGACCTGGTTGTTTATCTATTTTATATAAAGTGGTATGTATCTGTTAATCTCAAGCTTCTAATTTATCCCTCTACCCCAACACTTTTCCCGTTTGGTAACCATAGGTTTGTTTTCTATGTCTGTGAGTCTGTTTCTGTTTTGTAGATGGGTTCATTTGTATTGTATTTTTTTTCAGATTCCACATATAAGTGATATCATATGATATTTGTCTTTCTCTATGTGATTGACTTCACTTAGTATGATAATCTCTAGGTCCATCCATGTTGCTGCAAATGGCATGATTTCATTCTTTTTTTATGACTGAGCGATATTCCACTGTATATATGTACCACATCTTTATCCATGTTATCTGTCAATGGACATTTAGATTGCTTCCACGTCTTGGCTACTTTAAATAGTGCAGCTATGAATACTGGGGTTCATGTATCTTTTTGAATTAGAGTTTTCTCCGGATAAATGCCCAGGAGTGGGAATTGCTGGATCATATGGTAACTCTATATTTAGTTTTTTAAGGAGCCTCTGTATTGTTTTCCATAGTGGCTACACCAATTTACATTCCCACTGAGAGTGCAGGAGGATTCCCCAAAAGGCTCTCTTTTTGATAGTTTTTTTTCCCTAATATGGTGATATGCTCTGTACCCTAGAAATATACTTCCTATTCTTAACTTTTGCCTTGGCTGCAAGGAAGCTCAGAGGTTAATTTATTGATTGATCAATGTAATTAAATTAGCCATGGTTTTTGATTAATTTTTTTCTCCCCTCCTGTCTTCCAGTTTTAAAATGTACATTTTATGATCTTAATTTTATTTTTCCATTTATTATATAGAACTATTTTATTTAAAACTATCTCAAATTCTCTTGAGAAGTGGCCAGAGTGGCCATTTCAATAAAGAATAAGTCTACAATCTTCTCTTCCACAGTTTTGAAGCAGTGAGAGAAATGTTAAGTAAAACTTTCAATCTCTCTACACATAGACATATATATGTATGTATATAATTCTTTGAATACTTATGACTCATTGACAATCAAACAGTGTTGACTCTTTTTCTTTTCACTATGCTTTTCTTTTTCTTATTTCTTTTTAGTGGCATGAACCCTCATAAATCATAGAAGGTATTAATGAGAGTTCTTTATACTCTCCTCAATTAATGAGAGTTCTTTATACTCTCCTCAATATTTAAAAGAAGTTTAACCGAAATAGCCCATGAAATCTAACTGTGGATAAGTATGCAAACTAAAATTTTTCTTTGCTTTTGGCTGAAATTACAGCAGCTCAGTGTGGTAACAGCTCATGCTGATTAGGTTGTTTAATTTGCAGTCAGACATGTCTTTGATATAGAAAAACCCAGGAAATAAATTGTTAATTAATAATCAGTATTATTATATTATAATAATTATAATATATAATATATATATATT
>NW_020174301.1:2234313-2279937 GCF_003031525.2 Neophocaena asiaeorientalis asiaeorientalis
TAATAATAATAATATATAATAATTATTATAATAATAATAAACAGTATATTTGGAAGTCTAAACTCTCAAAGCCTAGTGTTCATGGAGAAAAAAAATAGAAGGGGCTTGTTGCAGTGAAGATGTTGGACATGTGGATGTTCACTCTACTTCTGGTCATCTTGGAGGGCGGGCCCAGCACTAGGTGATACTACGGAAAGGATTCTTCCTCTGTGGCTCCCACTGAAGGGGCTTCCATTTTCAGTCTGAATTGAAATAATTTTCCTTGGAAATGCAGCAGCAGTCTTGTACCTTAATCTAATGGGGCTCCCTATTCCTGTGATTTATTATTCTTCCTTCCTCCTGTTTGCTTATTCCTCAGGTTCGTCACTGGGGATGGATCTATTAATTCATTGGGCCGATGGATTCCATGCATTCACATGGAGGCCCTGGAATGGAGGAGAGTGTGATGCTGGTCGTGTGCCTTGGACATTGGCTAAGAGGCTCGACTGGCCACCCGTCTTCCACTTTGGATAGAATAGCTGTTATTGGACTGGATAACTGCCTCCTTATCCCAGGACTGCTTTTAAGGAAAGAGTACTAGACATAGATCAGAAGTGTTAGATTTGAATTCTGGCTTTGCTATATAACAGCTCTCTGACCTTGAGAAAGACTTGGAACCTCTCTGAGCCTTGGTTTCCTCATTAGTAATATTTGAATACTTGATCTTGTCACATCATTGGATAATTGTGAAATTCAACCAAGATATTTACTAACTGTAAAGTGCTATAGCGCAGTAGTAGGCATTTATCTGTCTTCCCAGACCAACCTCTCTGCCCTGGGAAAAGCATCATCCTTCTTTTGGGGGAATTGCTTTTCCTTATCTTTCACTCTGACATGTGGTCCAAAAGGACCTGACATCTTGGAAGATAAATCTTTTTCTCTGGGCACAGGGATTGGTCTAAAGATAGGCATTTCTCCTCTATCAATTACCTATGGCTGCATAGCAAACCACCCCCAAACTTAGTGATTTGATATAACAGTGACATTATTTTCACGATTCAGTGGGTTACCCAGGTGGGTCTTGTGCTGGTCTCAAATACATTCTCTCATGTTGCTAAAGTCAGCTGGTGGCTTGAATGGGGCTAAAGGCTCCATGATGGATCCACCGTATATTTAAGGGCTTGGTGTTGGCCAGTTTCTGGGCCAATCTCTCCATCCTGGGTTTCCTTTCATGGCAGTGGGAGCACTCTATGAGGACAAAAATGGAAGCTCATGGTCACTTGATGCCAAAAGTTGGACACCAAACAACATTACTTCTACTGTATTTTGGACAGAGTAAATCACAGGGCTAGCTTAGATTTAAGACGAAAGGAAATATACTTCACCTCTTAATGGAGGGAACGACAAAATCATATTGCAGGGGTTTTTGTGTATAGGAGTGGAAGGAATCACTGCAATAATATTTGCAAATCATCTACCACATTATTAAAGCTGGAAAAACTTGGGGCCAAGACTCACTGGCAGCCTTTGTTCCAGCCTTGGGAAGGAATTAGCGTGAAGTAGTTGAAAATGAAACTGACTTCTGGAGAGAAGCAGAAACAAGAGCTGGAGGGCTCTGAAAGGATCAGAGCCTTTAAGACCGCTTTATGCCCGTTCTCGCCGTTTGGATCACATGAGCAAATTAATCCTCTTCCCCTCTCGCCTAACCTAGTTTAAGTTGGGTTTTTGTCATGTGTTCTCCGGAAGACCAGCTGAATAATACTTATTCCTTTCCCTTTGCTTGCTTCCCCTGGAAAAAGGATGAAACGATGGAGAGTAGAGATCTATGAGTTTTAAATTAATTATGTACATGGGCACAGCAGCCCTCCCTTTCCACACTCCATCCTCCACCAGCTCAAAACTGAATTGGCTGGCAACTTCCTTGCCACCATTATTCACTCTTTTCTTTTTTTTTAAGCACATAACTGGTCTGCTTATTATGGAACAACAATCAACAATGAATCAACATTTTTTTTCAAGTGGGAAAATAACATCGTGTGTCATAGTGTCTTGGGGATTCCATTTTCCTCCTACCTATATATTATGAACCCTTTAAATTGGATAAGAGTAATATTCACTCTTATTCTGAGGATTAAAGTGACCGTGAGCTCCCAGCAAGCAGCATTCTGGTGAGAGATAAACTTTTGAATGGCACCATCCGAAGAACAAGAGAACGTACACACGCGGGTTCCTTCATCTCTTCTCAACAACGATCTTAAAGTTTGGACCTGGAGAAGCTCTGGTAGCATCTGTGTCAACAGTACGACAGAATCTATAACCTTGTTGCCAGTTTGGATTAACTACTTATAGCAATGAACAAGCCAGACTTGATCTCAAAGAGCTCTCAACAAATCAATTCCAGCCCCTCCCTCCTCTGGGGTCATCTTTTCAGAATAAATGGGTTGGTGGTCTTTTGAGACTGTAGATTTTAAAACCTTGTAATCCTGTGCTCCAGAAATGAAAAGCAAACTGCAATCTTTAATAACCAACAGAGGAGTGGATGATCATTTTCTGCAGTTAACTTACCACATATACCTTTTCATCTTCAGACTTCTTTTGTTTTAGGTAAAATGTCATTATCCAATTATCTTAGCAAACCTCTCCCCAAGAATTTGACCTTTTCAGTATTCTATAATTTAATTCTCTAACCATATTACCTTGTCAAAGCGTTTCTTGGTCCAACTCATAAACAGTAAATATTTCTAAGCACAAGGTCTTTGGCTTGACCTTGGATAGTGTCCCTGTTTCTTGGAAGAGGGTCACCAAGAGCTCCCGTGTAGGGGAGGTGATACTGGGATCTCCTCTTGGGTTGGCCTTTGGAAGCCTTTTTCTCTGGAAGACAGAGGAAAATGGTCTAGTGGGATGTTTTATTTTTCCCTTTATGAGCCTTTGTCATTAAACACGTTTCCTAAGCCATTTCCCACTGGATTAGAAGGGATGTAAGATGATTGGGAACTAATGTTGTGTTGCAAGGTTTAAGCTCTGGATTTAGACAGACTTGAGTTTGACTGCTAACCTTGCCATTTATCATCCACATAACAATAGGCAACTCACTTAACTTCTTTGATCCCCAGTGCCCTCATCTGTAAAATGGAGATAATAATACCTCCTAGGATTGTAGTGAAATTAAATGAGAAAATGTAAGTAAAGTATTTGGCACTGTGCCTGGAACATACTAAGTGTCCAATAAATGCTATCCATTATTTTTGCAGTATTTAATGTATATAATTTAATTAGATACAATTTAATTTATCTAGGGAGGTTTGTATGCTGTCATGGGGCAGAAGAATCAGCCTGGATTTCTAATGTAATTCTTAAATCTTAAGGCAATCTCTACTTTTCCAGAGTGAGCAATAATGTAACTTTCAGAAATGTCTGTATTAGCAGGTCATTTATGTTGAGAAATTGAAGACAGTTGTCCTAATGTTGGACTTTGAACACGGAGAAAAGTTCATCCACATTTTGTTAAGAAGAAATGGTCATTGAGAAGCCCTGGTCATTTTCTACTTTAAATCAAAATAGAGAGGGATATTTATAGGATTTTGGATAATTATCAAAGTCATCTGAATTAGTCATGATGTTGGATAAATGTCCATATTCTTTTTTTAAAATTAATTTTCGTTAGAGTATAGTTGATTTACAATGTTGTGTTATCCATATTCTTAAGACGACTGTTTAAGAGCAAATGAAACTTCCCTATCTTCTGAGTTAAGTGCCGAGCAGATTTTTATGGGGAGTATAGAATTTGCTTTGGGGTTTAGGCCTAATTTTTGAGAATGTCTCTTTAAAGACATAGCGTATTGTGCTGAACCCAACTGCATTAACTCCAAATTAAGGCACTATCACAAGTCCTAGAGCTAAGACAAACATATATCCCAGTTTGCATAGAACAGACCTAATGAACATAATTGCCCCAACAACATTATTAATAGCACTCATTTCATTTTTAAAAGTGTGCTGATTTAGGTAACAAATTATATGGTCACACTGTCTAAATCCTCATGGTCTATCTACCTTTAAAATGTTTCAGCTTTTTATTTTTATGGACCAAATTATCATTACCACATTCATACTCTCAATTCTTAGAGGTAGGAAGATATTTGTCTGTCATGATGAAATGGCATTTGTCCTTTTATGAGACAATGGTAAATACATAAGCCATTGGATTTCTCTCTTTGCCTTGGCTGCCAGGCAGCTCGAAGCTAATTGGGAGCTCAGTTGTAGGACCTTCCTTAGCCTAGGATTTTTCAAGCAATTATTCCCTTCCTTGGCACTGTTACTTGGTTCTTGTTTTAATTTTTATTGTGTCTGGGATTCCCCCCACCCCCTGTGGATGGTTTCAAATCATTTTTAGAAATAAGTAGAATATAAAAATTGAAAAATAGAAAATGTTATGAATGTCTTATTTGTAATATTTAAAGTCTCATGCAAATTCATATTAATACACAGGGCTGGATTGATTAAACACACAGATTCCCATGTGGATATCTAGAGTTCCCTTTTCTACATGGTTACACGTGACGACGTGTGATAGTTTTTTCTCATGCTGTGGTAGACTGTATCATTTGGCCCTAATGCTTTATCCCTTCCTGTATTCATGATTTTCCCCAGGTAACTGCAGTGGGTGTGGGACAATAATCTTGGCTTAGTCCTGACCTCGCTTTGGGCTGGTTGATTCTCTGTGTGGGTATTGACAGAACTGAACAGTAAGAGCTGCAACCTTGGAGTCGAAGCATGGGAACCTTGAGCAGGTTTAGCAGCGAAGGAGGGATTTCTCTTCCCTCAAATAACCATAGAAGCCTGTGTGGGAACATCTACCACAGCAAGGAATCTTAGCACCAATGGGCAAGCACTGCACTGCATGTGTCTGGTTTCCAACAGTAACACCCCATGGCAAGAAGAAGCTATACCAGTGGTGACTCAGGTCCAGCTATCTCCCTTTAGATACAGACTGGAAAGATCACTTTTGGACTACGTAAATTCCAAGGGAGAACATCTTAAAGGAGGAAGACGCACACACCACATTTCCTACTAATAATACAGGTGGAGGATTAAATTATTAATTGTAAAAACAAGAGACGTGACCGTATCTGCCCGCTTGTGGAACTGTTCACCCCAGTTTTACTGTCATCCTCGATGTGTATGGGATGGAAGGATGAGAAAGAAAGTACGGATCTTAATGTATGATATGGATTGGGGATGAGATGAGGTTAATAAGGCAATGCTTTGAGGGAAAGGTGAGCCCTGAATTCTGATTTAAGGCCCACTAAGTTCAGAATAAGTGTAATCTAGACCCAGGTGGCATTTATCATGAAGCCCTGCCCTGCTGTGCTGATTTGCACTCTGAGTCAGCGGTGGCAGGAGCTGCTTAATGAGACATGAGAAAAGTGTGATGCAATGGAGAGATCAACGACCAGTTAGTCACATAGATACAGACAGCTTTGGAAGGTGAGCTGAAGCCATAGAACCCTGCAACCCAGATTTTAGTCCAGCAGTATTGTGTTAGAGCAATTTTAAGCAGATGCCTTCTGTGGGTTTTTAAAAAAAAATGAAACAGAGATGTCCCCTAGAGGGCATTTCAGATTCTTATTTCTTGTTTCACTTCCCAGGAAATAGAGACAAAAGGGAAAAATTCCCTGGGAGGGAAATATAATTTGGTGATAGTTGTTTATTTGCTTCATTTAAGATTCAGCGAAACCAAGACCGACCCTGTCCTACAGCTTTCCTCCTTTGGCTGTATCAATTTCCCTTTATTTTCCTTTGGAGCTGAGCTGGAGGAAGCAGTAACCTCGCTTTGTTTTGCTGCCTCACGCTTTGTGCTGACATCAATCACTTGCTCGACAGAACATTTATTTGACCTGTTTTTCTCTGAGTTGAGCATCTGTTTTGTTTTGTTTTGTTTTTCCTTTTAATGGATTCTCAAAGCCCTTCTGAATTTATCCTCTCATACATAAACTGAACGTTGGAAAAGTTGCTCTTTTGTAATCTATAAAGATAGCCGATATCTACGCCCAATATCTACTTTCTTACAGAAACATTTCTCCATAGTTCAAACTTGAACATCAGTCCCAGGTCACTTGGAAAACATCCCCAGCCGTGATAATCATTAATGAACAAAAAAATTGGCATGCAAATAAAATATTGGAACACCCGCGAAACCAAATCCATTTCTGGGTTTGTACTTAATGATCGACAGCAACAGTAAAAACAAATGTAGCTTTTGTGCAATGTCAGTTTTTGTTAAAGGCAGCAGATGTACACAGGGGCTGTGTGATGTGGGTTAATTTGAATCTCATTGGCTATTTACTGACTGAGTGACCTTGGGCAAATTTCTTAGCCTTTCTTGTGCCTGATATATAATGTGGAGCTGCTAACAATGGTTCACATTTATGGGGCACTTTACTGAGTGTCAGAGCATGCTACAAGCTCTTTACATTTATTCACTTAATAATTCTCCCAACAACACTTGAGGTAAGTGCTGTTCTGTCCATCCTCATTTTATCAATGGGAAAACCAAGGCACAAAGATGCTCACTAACTTGCCTAACGTCACAGAGCTGGAAAGCAGGGGAGCTAGGATGGGAAACCAGGAGGTCTGACTCTAGGGGCAATATACTGCTCTGATGATCATTGTAATAATAACCCACCTTGTTAACACCTTGGGTTGTTGAGAAAAGAAAAGGAGACTTGTGTCTATAAAGCACACACCACACTGGATCTGGCCAGATGTTCTTTGGTGTTGTGAAGGCTAGACCATTCAAACTCCTAGAGGACCACCCACTGCCCAAGTTTGAACTTGAACTTTTGAATTTGGGGTTCAGCTCAAATGGCTCTGGTTATTCTGGTGCTTTTTTTAAATATCATTTTGAAAAGGAAATTCTGGAACAAAACCAGAGTTACCTACTGTAATCTCCACATCAAGGAAACGGGTATAAATGAGAATAGGATGCTTACCAAGGAAGTAGCTGGTGAGTGATGGTCAGCTCCTGTCCACTTTGTGACATTGAGAAAGCTGGACTTGAACGTGCCATCCCCGACCTTTGAACTTCTGCCCACCCCCTTTGCCATCTTTGTCTTGAGAGTCCTCCCTTCTCTGTTCTTGGAATTGACATCACATCAGTAGAGAGCTGGAATCACATTTCATTTCCTCTCGCTTCCTCTGGTGCTGTGATCGCAGTGAAGCACTGCAGCCCTAGAAGAGACAGAATTTAATCTGTTTTTATTAACAAAGTCAGATCATATGTAAATGAATTTCCTGAAGAGCCATTTAATTAGAAGAGGTTTGTTCCCTCCCCACTAGGTGAATCCCTGATGGAGGAAGACCTTGGAAATGCCCCACACCTCTATTAAAGTTCCCACATGCAGGATGCAGGAGGGTGTCCATTTTGGAATTAAAATTGTAACCTGAGTCTGGCCTAATTCTCCACAGGGGAGACTTCCTGAAGGACATAGAAGACTAGAGCTGAAGGGACCCCTGGCGTTGGCCGTTATGATTCCAGTGAATTTGGGGTTCTTGCCTCATTGCAGAAAGAATTCAGAGACGAGACAGGGAGGTCAAGAGAGTAAAGTGAGGATGTATTTAAGCAAGAATACACTCTCAGAGGGAGAGTGGGCAGACAGGTGAGTAGCTGCCTGGGTTTCTTTGGCAAGCTGGTTATGAGGGGCATACCAATGAAGGGGCAGAATATTCATGGGGGAGGAGGGTTTTGGGGGTTGTATTCCCTGACTTTCACCCCAGCTCCACCTTCCCAAGGGGAGAAGGGATTTTTGTCCTCATTTAGCTTTTATTGGAAGCGTCATGGCATTGGTGCCCGATAGATACTTCCTATCTGCCAGGCTAATTTCATTGTAATTCCCGTCTTTCCCCACATTTCTTTGTGTGCCTCCAGGACACACACCACCTAAAATGTGAGGTTTCCTGTCAGTCTGGAGGTTCCTGCTTTTCTTTGTCTGACCATGGACCCCCGCTGTTTACAAGATGCATGATTTCCTGCCCCCTGGCCTGTGCCCCCCTTTCTTTGGTCATATCTAGCTACCTGCCTGCTGTAACAGTTACAACTTCCTTAACACGGCAGAAATGGACACTGACACCCGTGTCTTCCGAGAAGATTCCTGAGTGATGTTGGTGTTTTAAGGAAGTGACCAAAAGACTTAGTTAATTGGTGAAATTTGCTGCTTTTATTTTCTCTCTGTGTGTGTGTGTATGTGTGTGTGTGTGTGTGTGTGTGTGTGTGTGTGTGTGTGTGTGTGTTTGTGGGTATTTCAGCTGTGGGTACTGCGTGAATTACTATTTACTTAACATGTATCCCAAATGCTGTTACTACATAGCCCTTATGTAGGGGACAATTATTGTTTTATGTGCCCAATACTCCTGGCACCTTCTTCTTCTGATTACTGCTCCTCTCAGCCCCCAGCCCCCCACAGGAGGAGTCATCTTATTAGCTGGCTGGATCCTTTTGTGCACAGTTTATTGAACCAGTGGCAGACACATGACCCAAGTTGGGCCAGCAAATTCTTTCATGTTAAGGCCAGAAAATTAATAAAACTGTATCTCTTGTAGGTGAAACTATATGGTGAAAAGTCTGGGTGCCGTTGGCTGCCATGTATTGCATCACATGCAGAAAACTGGTTGGAGGGAAAGAGAAAAGGTTGACACATACAGAGAGAAGCAGAATGGAGAGATGTCATGAGGATGTCTGAGTCTTTAGACATCCTTTAGACTGTATCTCTGTCCTTCCTTCTTCTAGTTTACTCTCTCACTGGATTCCTTGAAGCCCCCAAACCCCTTTTTTACTTAATCAAATTAAATTCATGTTACTTGTAGCCAAATGAATCCTAATATACCTAGGAATGCAGGAAGTGTCTTTTCATCCAAGGGGCTGCAGCTAGGCCAGAGGCTGGAGTAGAAGGATTGAGAGGACAGGAAAAAACTTCCAGAGGGAATGACATTGGAATAATGTGGAAGAGGCTTTCAGACAGCTGAGCACAGAAGATACCTTAATGCTTGCCCAAGGAGGAGGGTGATTGATAGACACACTAGTATAGAACAGAGGACTTTCGAAGGCATCACCAGAGGCATATGGTGCCTCTGGCTGTGTGGGCACAGTTATTTACAACAAAACCTTATTTCTTCTTATGAAGCTCCAAAGGAGACCCTTTGGGTAGTGTTCATGGGAGTTGTCCATACTGGATGGATCACACATCATTTGCTATCACTCCCTGGGTGTCTACATTAGGTTAATCACGTAAGTACACATTCATACCAGAATATTGTCCATGAACAAGGCTAGTAAATGTTTGAGAAAAAAATTGCTGCAACGTATCTCTGTACAATGTGAAAATTGATTTTAAGCCCAACATGCTCATCTCTAGGTCTTCAATACCTACATAGCCAGTACATATCACAGGCTGTGAAGTGAGATGTCTGAAAACTGTGGCATTTAAGACTTTTTTCTCTAAAGCAACTCTTCCACTGAAATCTCCTCTTCATCCGAGCTGGCAGAGTTGACACTTATTAATTATTTCAGTTCCTGATGCTCCCTGGGGATGTATAAGAATCCAGGGGGAGTGGCCAAGATGGCAGAGTAGGAAGACCCTGAGCTCACCTCCTCCCACCGGCACATCAAAATTACAACTGTTTACGGGGCAACTGACTGGGCAATCCACACACTTGAGGATAATCACAATTGCAGATGTTCTCCCCAAGGAATGAGGGGTCTCAGTCCCACACTGGGCTCCTCACCCGGGGTCCTGCACTGGGAAGATGAGCCTCCAAAGTCTGGCTTTGAAGGCCAGTGGGGCTTGTGCGTGGGAAAGCCAGAGGGCTGCCGGAAACAGAGGTCCACTTTTAAAGGGTGCGTGCAAAACTACACATGCTCTGAGACACAGTGAAGGGGCACTGATTCGGAAGGAGCCTGGGTCAGACACAGTTGCTGATCTTGGAGAGCCTCCTAGAGAGGCAGAAGGAAACTGGGACTCTCCCTGGGACATAGATGCTGGCTGCAGCCATTTGGGGAGCTCATTCTACCGTGAGGGCACTGGTGCTGGAAAATGCACTGGAGTCCTCTCTCTAGCCTGTTATTGCTGAGGCTTACCTGCCCACCAGCTAGATAGTCCCAAGAGCCCTCCAGGCCAGGCAGCCAGCCATGCCAGGACCTGACCCCACCTACCAGTGGCCTGCAGCCTCCACATGAGGCTTACCAGCACACCTACAGTAGTTGGCCATGCCACAACAGAAGGGCACACTCAGCCCACATAGGGGGCACCCCTTAGATCATACAGATCTGGTGACCAGAGGGGAGTGTGCTGCTGGGCCCTAATAAGATGTATCCTACATAAGGCCACTTCTCCAAGATCGGGAAATATAACTGACCTACCTAATTATAGACATAAACATAGAGAATTAGGCAAAATGAGTTGACAGAAGAATATGTTCCAAACAAAGAAACAAGAAAAATCTCAGAAAAAGAATTAAATGAAAAGGAGATAAGCAATATACATGATAGAAAGTTCAAGGTAATCATCATGAAGATGCTCAATGAGCACAGGAGAAGAACAGATAAACAGAAGTTTAACAAAAAGTTAGAAAATATAAAGAGAAAGAAAACAGAGCTGAATAATATAAAAACTGAAATAAAAAATACACCAGAAGGAAGCAAGAGTAGAGTAGATGATACAGAGGAATGGATCAACAAACTGGAAGACTATTAGTGGAAATTACTTAGCTGAACAGAAAAAAAAGGAAAAAGAAGAATTAAAAGAAATAAGGACAGTTTAAGAGACCTAAGTGAAAGAAGTCAGAGGAAGACAAATACCTTATGATTTTACTTATATGTGGAATCTAAAAAACAAAATAAATCAGCAAACATAGCAAAACAGAAACAGAATCGTAGATACAGAGAACAAACTCAGGTTTGAGTCATCTTTATAACATGTTACTCACATGGTAAATGAATAATTTTGGACGAATCTCTTAACCTAAGATATTAGTATCTCCCCTGTAAACGGAGCCTAGGATACTTAACTTGCAGGGTTGTATGAGCTGAATGAGATAATAACATTTCTCGTGATACCCAGCTACACCCCAGGGTGATTAAATCATACTCTCAAGGTGCAATCCAGGCATCAGTGCTTTTAAAGCTCCCAGAGAATTCCCATGTGCATCCCAGGTGGAGACCCACTGATTCATGGGGGCTCACCTCATGACAGACATTGTTTTAAGCATTTTATTCATATCACTGTTACTCATTTTGATTGGCAATTCACGTAGCCTGAAACCAAAATGTCAGTGAATATTCATAAGTGAAACCATATGTGCTCAGATTTTCTTTGCCTGGACAGAAACTACCAGGTTGCTCCCTCTTCTTTTAGTTTCAACTATCACCGGAATTTTTGCCTTGATTCCTCCTTTCTCCCCTTTGTGTGGAGATCTGCTAGGGCAACTTCTACAGGGTAACCATTTTCCTGCCAATACTCATGGGTGAGTTGCCAGGGAGACCTCAAGGCAAGAGAGAGGGCTGAGTGAGATCCACTGAGTTCCTCAAGGTTTAGAAGACGACTGCTGGCATCCTTGGGAGCCATTTCGGCACCCGTCTAACCTTCTTTGCCTCTCCCAGAGCCCGTGGACAACTTCCACAGCGGTTCCCACAATTACCCGGGCCTCCTGGGGACTTCCCTCATTCAAAGCCCAAACCCAAGGGGGAGCTCCGCTCAGCAGCAAACCAACAGCGGCATCTGCTAACCGCAGACCTGCCCTTTGGGGCTCCTACTTGGCCTCTCTCTTGGCCATTATGTTCCTCGTGCAAATATTTTCTTAGCTGCAGGCCCAGAGACTGACCTTTCCCATATCACAGGACATCTTCATCAAAGCGATGAGACCAGAGATTCCAACGTTTGAAACGGGTGTAAGTGAGAAAGGAGGGGGTGTTTGCTTGATTTGCTTTGTCAGGTCCTCTGTTTTGCTTTATTTGGTTTCGTAAGAGAAACACTTCTAACTTACCCTAATGATGCTTGGCCTCTTTGCATGACCTTTCCTGATCATTCTTGGCAGTGATCCTCTCACTTGTAGAAGCAGTAGTTAGCTGAGGGCCACAACGTGTGGTCTGGGACCATTAGCATTAGAATTACTGGAGCTATGGGAGGCTTGTTAAAAATACAGATTCTTGGGCTTCCCTGGTGGTGCAGTGGTTTAGAGTCCACCTAACGATGCAGGGGACATGGGTTCATGCCCCGGTCCGGGAAGATCCCACATGCCGCGGAGCGGCTGGGCCCGTGAGCCATGGCCACTGAGCCTGCGCATCCGGAGCCTGTGCTCCGCAACGGGAGAGGCCACAACAGTGAGAGGCCCGCATACCGCAAAAAAAAAATACAGATTCTTGGGACTTCCCTGGCGGTCCAGTTGTTAAGACTTCGCCTTCCAATGCAGGGGGTATGGGTTCAATCCCTGGTTGGGGAGCTGAGATCCCACACGCCTCGTGGCCAAAAACCCAAAACATAAAACAGAAGCAATATTCAATAAAGACTTTAGAAATGGTCCACATCAAAAAAAAAAATCTTAAAAAAAAAAAGCAGATTCTTGAGGTCCACTCAGACTTAACAGATACAGAAATTCTATAAGTGGGGCTCAAGAGGTTGAATTTTTAACCAGCACCCTGTGTGATTCTGAGGTGCAATAAAGCTTGAGAATCATTGGTTTTAAACTCAGTATTCTTACCTTTGTGTGAAATTTTAGCACTTGGGTTTATATTATCTTTCTTCATTTTCTCTTTGAAGAAAGGTGTTCCATGCATGAGGCAATAAGTATATAAGGTTCCTGAGGGCTTGCATCCCCCATTGCATCCAGCTCAGCACCAACACACAAAAGATGCTTGGTATAAACTATCCTGGATTGACTACAGTTGCAGCTCAAAAAAAGAACACGATTAGTGCCAATTTCCATTTGATGGCCCAGTGCTTGGAAAGTGCTGGGCTGAGGCCAGGTCAAGGGACTAGCACCCTCTAATGATGCCAAGAACAAAGTTTCCTTCTTAAAGGAAATTTTTTTTTGGGGGGGGGGGCCCAAGTTGGGTGAGTGCACGGGCTTAGTTGCTCGTGGGATTGTCCTGGACCAGGGCTCAAACCCGGGTCCCCTGCACTGGCAGGTGGATTCTTAATCACTGCGCCCCCAGGGAAGCCCTTAAAGGAGATTTTTAAAAAACAGATTAAGGACAGCAGGTATATTGGACCTGGGGCTGCATCCAAGGTCTGGCTTAGCCTTACTTTAGCCAAAATGGTTGAATTACTTCTCATAATTTCCGATACATTTTAGAAAATGAATTGTAATTAGGGTCTCTTTTTCTTCCACTGTTTCCTGTGGCTGCCTTTGAATTCAAATTACCCCAAATAAAAATAGCTACAGTCACCCTGAGATAGAAAATGAAATCTATTAGCCCAGCAGATTTTCTTGGTGTTAGTTACTGACGGTGATAAGTTACAGTTTATGGTCAAGGTATAATTCTAGTTCTGGGCTTGTCAGCTGGATCAGTATAGTTGAGTTAACAGTTGCAGAGACCTGTCTTGCACAGCTGTTGTGAACTGCTGCCTGATTTACTCATCTGATTCTGCTCTGGGATTGCTCAGGGTGGAAGAGGTAAAGCCTTGTTTTACCTGAATCTTCCCCTGATTTTTGCATATTGTCTTTTCTTGCCAGCTGTTAGCTCTGCAGCTGGGCCCCTTGAAGGCTGAGCCCTGACCCCTTTTTAGAGAGTGTTTAGTCTCTCCGAACCTCTGTTTTTGCAGATGGAGCCCATCTTAGAAGATTTCCATACCTTTTTTTTTTTAGTGTGGCTTCTTTCACTTGGCATAATACATCTGAGACCATCTGTGTGATCTGTATCAGCAGTTCATTCCTTTTCACTGCTGAGTAGTATTCCATGGTAAGGAAGTAATACAGTTTGTTTTTCCATTTAGTCACTGAAGATATTCGGATTGTTTCCAGATTTTGTTGTTAAGTATTTGCCATAAAGGTTTGTGTGTAAACTTCATTTTCCTTTGAGAGTGGGATTCTTGAGGAGCATTTCTGAGGATGAGTTCTTTGGAGAGTTCTGTGTTGAGGGCTTCTCCCATTAACTGAAGTCAAAGAGTGAGGATCCAGCAGGACCACTCGGAGAGCTTGATATTTGTATGTGCAGTTAAGGGGATAAAATTGACTGGTGTTTGGTGTGAGTGGCTGGCTGATACATGAGTGAGAAAGGCTGTGATAAGGTCCCTTGGTTGGTAGTGTTTCTTGGAACACAACCACCCTTTTTCTTTGTTCAAAGTAAGTCCTGTTTCAAATGGAAAGTGTGACCTCTCAGGGCTGTCAGTGCTCTTGCTTACTCTATCTTAGGTATAATGTGTTTACCTCATATTCACTTTAGGTCTTGCTAAACTCCCAAGCATCTTGGGTCCACTGGATTTCTGTGCTCATGGGGCATTGAGATACTATATGCAAATGGCAAGAAAGGGTGGGCATGCATTCTGCATATATCTTCTTGATTCATTCGCATGCTCCATGGTCCCAGTGGATGGAGGAAACTCCATAGTTCCAACCACAGAGATGGTGAATGCTGAGATGTGACCAAGGGGCTTCAGTGGCTGTTGTGTCTTTGAAGAAATGAATCAAGTGTGGATCCACGTTTAACCTGTTCATCCAATCTTTTTTCTTCCATCTTTCTCTTACGATGTTTATAATAGACTTGACTTGTGCTGAGAATGTGGGATAGAGCATCCTCTTGGTTTCTTGGGACAAAAAAAGATTTCTCTGAGGCCTGGTATGGAAAGCCCAAGGCTTGGGTTCAAATGTTGCTCACACATTGTGCAGTCTTGGGCAAGTTAATTCTGAGTCTCACTTCTTCCTTTTAATATGGGAATTAAACAATTTTTATGTACAGGGCAATCATGAGCATTCACACAAGGGAAATAAACCTGGCACAGAGGAAACACGGTAACTGTTCAAATCCTGGGGACAGACATCTGCTTGGGGCACGCCTCGCATCTTCTCCGTCTCCTTTCCCTTCCTGGGCCCTTCTCCCCACTGTGCCCTGCAGACCTGGCCCCTCAGTTGCCCCGGCCTCTACAGAGAAGGGGCTTTGCAGATGTAATCTGCTCGGTAGGGCTGGAGGTGGGTGTGTGTGTGTCTTGATGTGGCAGCGTGCAATGAACTTCATCAACAATTAGGAAAATCCTTTATGTAGATCAAAGAAGTGTTGATGGAAATTATTTGGTGGTTTGAAGACCCACTCCCTACCCGCACGCCCCCTTTGACTCTGCCATTGCTGCCACCTCTGCAAAGCACTGGGCTAGGAGTCAGGTGACCTTCTTCAGCTCTCTTTCTCTCTCTGCAATTCTTGTTTCACGTCTTTGAGCAAGTCATATGGCCTCTTTGTTTATCCTTTTTTTTTCCTTACCTGATTCCTGGAAATTTCTAAAGTGGAGCTGATAGTGTTGTCAAATTTGAAAAAAAAATATATGGAACACTTCATAAATTTGCGTGTCATCCTTGCACAGGGGCCATGCTAATCTTCTCTGTATCGTTCCAATTTTAGTATATGTGCTGCCGAAGTGAGCAGCATATTGCCTCTTTGAACTTCAGTTTCCTTATCTGTAAAATTTTGGTTAAAGAGTGCTTATTCTACCTACTCGCCAGGGAATTTGGAAGCTATAACACGCTGTATCAACATAAAACATTATTATTACCATTATCTAACACATTGTATGATTTCAGTTTAGTGTTTTATCTTGCTCAAGAAGGACAGCTCCCTCCCCCATCTTTTAAAAGTGGACTAGAGATAATAAATCCAAAGGAGTGAATTTCTAATTGTAAAATTTCTAGTACTGTGGCCCTAAGATAGTCTTGCTATTTGAGAGTAGGGAGAACTTCCTGGTATCCCTAAAACAAGTGTAATTTCAGCAGTTGAGTATTTTGCTTACATCTCAGGCTGCCTCTGATTCACACTCCTGAAGGCTCACTTCAGGCCTGTGGGTGGCTTACAAATTTGTTTTAGAAACAAGGTTTATGTGTCAATTGCACTTCATCTGTGGTTCTCTCATTGTCTATTTCTGACAATATTTGCATGAAACCAGATATTTGATTTCGAGAACATCTGTTTTTACAATTCGTTTCCCATCTGAATCTACGGTGTTCCGCCTGGGCTGGAAGAGCTGCTCAGCAAGATTGGGGATGCGGGCAGCAGGGGGAGGGGAGGCTTGGTGGTGATGTTTACGAATACAAACAAGTTTGCCGGGGACATCCAGCCTCAGAGGAAGATGTGATGAGTGTGGAAGCCTTGGGTAACTAGTGCTGTGTAGCCCAATTTTTCAAATGGGCCGTATTCTTTTATACATTAAGACTTAAAATGATTTCGCTGTTTTGGTTAGAAATCTTTCTCAAATGTGGGGCTTCTCCTTAACTCCCAAATTGGAGCATGTGGAATTCATTGAGCTCTTCTTGCCTGCTAGGCTTTGTTTTTTGTCCTCTAAATGGAAAACATGGAGTCTGATCCCTAAATGTCAGCACCTGCGCTGTATTATACTGTTTGTGATGCTTTTTGGGTTTATTAAGGTCAAAAAGCTTTATCCTTGTACTAAATGGCCCTAAGGCCCGAGGATGTGAAGGAGTGGCCGAAAAAGGAGGTCTGTGGCTGGTCTAGTGAGATATGGGGTGCTTGACATGAGCTGGGCCACAGACAAGCAGGGGGTCCTGCCTGCATCCCCGGGCTCCCTGGCCTGGTCTAAAATCCTCACAGCGGTAGGAAATCACTGAAAGGTCTTAAGCAGGGGCACGAGTGATCAGATTTGTATCTCCAAAGGTGTCTCGGACTGCAGGTGAAGAACAAAGTGCGGGGGTGCTGAGGAGATGTGTGAGTACAGGGGTCCAGGCGGGGGACAGGGGTGTGCGAACACCCTTGAGATCTTGCGTCTGCCCTGCTTGCCTTTCAGGATTGGTCTGCGTGCTTTCTCCCTTCTAGCTGCTGCCTGTGTCCTGCCTTGCTGGGTTGTGCTCAGATCCTTGAGTCAGACTTGCCCCTCTATTTTCCCATAGAAACTCTCTTCTACCTATTAAGCACTTCTGCTCATCTTGCCTTGAGTCTGAGCAATCCTGCATTCCCAGTGGATTATCATTTCCTTGAGGGCTGGGCGCAGTCTCACTTGTCTTTGTGTTTCCTGTAGAAGCCAGCTCAAACGTGGGCGTGTGTTAGATTACACATTGTTCTATAAATGTTAAGTGCCATTTGAAAATACAGGAGGCAATGGGTAAATTTGTTGTTGAATAAATGAAAGAATGGATGGATAGTAAATGAATTGGTGGAGTCAGTGAGGGAATTTTTGTGATGTGGTTCTTGATAAGATCCTATAACCAGACCCTCAGGTTAGAATTGTGTGTAAACTTAAATTGCCTAGATATAAATTCTTTGTATTTTAGTATATTGGATTCAAAAGTTCCATTTTGTGCCTGCCCTGAAGCCATTTTGGTTTACTTCCTAGTTCTTAGCTATGCTCTTGGTGGATGAAACTGTTAGAGAACTGAATGCATCTATTTTGGAGATAGAAGAGGGAGAGTTTGAAAGACACCTGTTATCAGGTTACTCCTGGGACTGCTCTTGCTTGCAGAGTTAAAGAGAGCAGTCACCTACCTGCATGATGTCACTTCAGAGAACTCTGGAGGGACTCCTAATTTCTCCTCAAAATAATCCTTCTGCTGTTACCGAACGCAAGTCCGTGTGCCTGACGCACAGTGAGGCCAAACAATAGGGAAACGTCAGAGTTTGGAGCAGAGAAAGATTTATTGCAAGGGCCCTGCAAGGAGACGGGTGGCTTATGCCTTAGAAACCCCAAACTCCTTCCTCGAAGGCTTTCAGCAAAGCCCTTTTACAGGAAAGGTGAGGGCGAGGCATGGTTATTTGTTGCATATTTCTTGGTGTTGGATCCTTTGCTATTGATGCTGTCCATGCAAATCAGGTCACCGTGTTCCTATAAATCTCCATAAAAATGTTATTCTCTGTTCTGCAACTTTTTATCTAAAGGTGTAATACTCTCAAAGGTCATAGGCTTGAGAATTACACAGGAAAGGGAAGGGGAGGCATTAAATTCTGTCTCCATGTCTGCTTGCTGCTTTTAACATTTTACAAATTACTCCTCATTTTACTTGTTCAAGGTCCCAAGTCTCGACTTTCACCCTCAGAGATCCAGACCCTGGCTAAGAGGAGGGGATCTCTGTGTGGGATGTTGCCCTGCCAGGGAGCGCTGGTCCAGCACCCAGCCTGTGCCCTCACGCCAGTGCCCAGGCCCAGCCGAAGGGCCAGGTGCCCAGACCCTGCCCACCTGTCATCACTGAGGGAGCCAGGCGCCCAGGACCCAGCCGGCCCTCAGGCTCCTCAGGCCGCGCAAACTGGGGGCTGGGTTCGAGTACTGCACGCAACCCAGGGTGACTGCTGCCGTGGGAACAAGTGAGATGCTGACCATTGGCTGAGTGGGACCCATAAGGGCCAAGTGCTACAGAGGAATGGCGCCCCCCCCGCCACTGGTACACTCCCTTTTCATGGAGGCCTTCTTGAGTGGGGTCTACAGTTTTATAGCCACAGCCTAATGTTCCTGGAAGAGGTCAAACTCTGCCTCAAATGGGTTTCCTACCAAGGTACGAATGACCGTTGGCAAATCTTTTCTTGAGAGAATTGAGGGTCCACGGGGGTGGTGGGGAGAGTGGAAGGGAGAAAGGGGAGGTTGGGGAGTGTGGACAAGCTCTGTGGATTGATCATCGTGTCTGGTTTTCCACTTTACACGGTGTTTCAGTCAGGATTGTTTAGGTCAGGGGTCAGTGAATGTTTTCTGTAAAGGGCAGAACAGTGAGTATTTTAGGTCGTGTGGACTGTTCTGTGTGTGTCACAACTACTCCAGCCCTGACCTTAGTGTGTGAAAGCAGCCGTAGGCAATACATAAATGAAGTTGGGGGTGGTGAGGGTGACAAGGGGAGCTGTGTTCCAGTAGAACTATTTACAAAAACAGGCTTTTTGTCCTGCCAGCCATGGTTTGCTGACCCTAGTCTAGGTCATTCTTAATTGAAAGGACAAAAGCAAAGCTCATAGCTCATGGATTAACACGTAAAAGGATTATTTCTGGCTTATACTAAATGTCTAGTGTAAGTCAAAAGAGTGCTCTCATGGTCATTCAGGGACTCAGAATGACAAAGTGTCCATCTTAACAGAGCTTCTACAATCACCTTGGCAACGAGAAGACAGATGGTTGAACTGCATCCTGGCTCTTGAAGTTGTTGCTTCGAAGAGACATGTGTCACTTATATTCACTTTTCATTGGGCAGTGCAAGTCACATGGTCACATCTAATTTTAAAGGGATAGAGAAGTGCAATCTTAAGGGCACAGAGGAACCCTAACCAGAATTCTGGGCTGGGCGATTTGCACTAATGAGAACCACACATGGGGAGATCAGAGTTCACAAGGATGCCTCTATTCTCTTCTCACTCCAACAGAAGGGGCAACTGTGGCTTCCTGCCCCTCATTCAGTATCCTCAGGTCAGCACGTCTCCCAACGGCCTGGCCTGAGTCAGCTTTTCCATACCATTCCCACCACCTACTGGATGCTTAGGGTGGTGCCCTCTACTCACATCTCATCCATGCCAAAGCTCATCTGGCATTTCTGATTACCAGAGCCTGTTAGGATTAGAAGATGAGTTACTCGAGCTGAATGAACTAACCTGTTGAAGATCTTCACTTTCCAGTTTCTTAAAGAAGCCTCCTAACTCAAGTTCTCAAGTTCCAGACTCTGTAGAGGAATTTTTTTTGGCTTGGCTGGCCTTTTAGTAGTTTCCAAGAAATAGTCTGAAAAAGAAATTTTTATGTATATTAATCTCATATTAAGCAATGTTTGGGCAACCTTTTATTACCTGGGACTAGACTTCCTGTCCTGGTTCATTTCCTACTGCTTCCCATACTTCACTGTACACTTCAGCCAAGCCACGCTCTGAAAGGAGCAATGTGGTTACATGTCTTCATGTTATTACCCATGCTGCTCCCTCTGCCTAGAAAGCCAACCCTTGGGTTGATCACCAGACCTAGGCCAGTTTTGTTAATAATGTTCCAGATCTTGGGTGGGTAGTCAGTTCACTAGTCTTCGTTGTGTTATTAAAATCAATCAATAACTCCAGTAAAAAACGGCTATCATCAGCCAATGGTGAGAGTGTGTTATGAATTAAGGATTGTGATTAATCCAATTCTGGGAACCTGAGGTCAAATGAATAAATAGATAAAATCCTATTGAGCAGGGGTTGGCAAACTATGGCCTGAGGGTCAAAATTGACCCATCACCTTTTTTTGCAAGTAAAGATTTGTTGGAACACAGCTACACTCATTTGTGTATCATTTATGGGGTTTTCACAGTGCAATGGCAGGACTGAGTAGCTGTGATAGAGACTCAGTAGCCCATACAGCCTAAAATATCTACTTTTTGGACTTCTGCAGAAAATGTTTGCTGTCTTGTGCTGTTGGTATGGTATGGTGAGCACTGGATCCTAGCCGTGGGGTCAGCACAAGAAAACATTGTCACCTGAGTGCATTGGGGTTGAAGAGATATTTCTAGTGAGAAGGGATTATGCAAGAGTTTCCCTAGGAGAGGTCACCCTGAGTTCTGTTTTTGTCTCTGGTGTTTTATTTACTAGTAACAGAATCCCAAATCAAAGCTGGCTTAAGCAAAACTGAGGGGGTGGGGTGGTGGGTGGAGGCAGAGCAATTGGCAAATGTAACCAAAATTCAGAAAAGGCAGGGGTGGAGCTGACCTGAAGCTTGGTTTGTTTCCCGGAGTTGGAGGCACTTAGTCTCTTGCTCACTAGTTTTCCTGTCTGTGTTTCTCTATGGATTGTTTCATTTTCTGTTGCAAATGGACTAGGAGGCAGGGAAAATGCCACTGGGGGGCTCCGAACTTGCATCTTCAGATTTTGGGCTGGAGGAAAATGCTTCCAGCTTCCAATACAAAACTCACAGGGCAAAGGACATGGAAGCAACCTAAGTGTCCAGCAACAGATGAATGGATAAAGATGTGGCACATATATACAATGGAATATTACTCAGTCATAAAAAGAAATGAAATTGAGTTATTTGTAGTGAGGTGGATGGACCTAGAGTCTGTCATACAGAGTGCAGTAAGTCAGAAAGAGAAAGACAAATACTGTATGCTAACACACATATATGGAATCTAAAAAAATAAAAAAGTCATGAGGAACCTAGGGGCAAGACGGGAATAGAGACGCAGACCTACTAAAGAATGGACTTGAGGATATGGGGAGGGGAAGTGTAAGCTGGGACAAAGTGAGAGAGTGACATGGACATATATACACTACCAAATGTAAAATAGATAGCTAGTGGGAAGCAGCCACGTAGCACAGAAAGATCAGCTCGGTGCTTTGTGTCCACCTAGAGGGGTGGGATAGGGAGGGTGGGAGGGAGATGGGAGAGTGAGGAGATATGGGGATGTATGTATACGCATAGCTGATTCACTTTGTTATACAGGAGAAAGTAACACACCATTGTAAAGCAATTATACTCCAATAAAGAGGTTAAAAAAAAAATCGTAGGGCAAGACTCTAATTGGTGGGGTTGGATTTTATGCCCACCTCTTGGACCAGTCACTGAGGCCAAGCCTGAGAGATACTATGTTTGGCCTGACAGTGCTTATATGCCCACTTTGGTGATGTGAGGAGCAGACGTTTTACCAGAAGACATGACCATTGGGAAAACTGTTGTAAATTGCTTCTCCAGTATGTCTTTTCTACAGTTGGGTATTCATGGAATTGACGGGCAGGCGCCAGTGGATCAAGACATTTCTAGATATACGTTGTTTGCAAACAAATGAAGGAATCAGCGATTTGAAACACTATCCATTAGTTCTGAGACTTTTTAAAAGGGAATAATTAGTTGAATTTTATGCAAACACCACCACAATGCAATTCTAGAACATTTCCATCACCCCAAAATATCCCCTTCACCCATTTGTTTCCATCTCCAGCTCTAGGCAACCACAATTCTGATTTCTCTTTCTGGATTTGCCTTCTTTGGGCATTCATATTAAGTGGAACCATGCAATGTGTGGTCTTTTGTATCTGGCTTCTCACGTTTAGCATAATGTTTTTGAGATTCATACATGTCATAGCACGTGTCAGTATTCTGTTTTTCTTTATTGCTAAAAAATATGCCATCGCATTGATATACTACATTTTGTTCCATCATTTGATGGACATTTGAACTGTTTCCAGGTTATGCTATTCCAAATAATACTGCTGTGAACACTTTCCTGAAAGTCTTTGTGTGGATAGTTGCTTTTATTTTTTTGTGTAGATATAAAACCTCTGTGACTTTTTTTTTTTTTTTTTTTTTTGCGGTACGCGGGCCTCTCACCGCTGTGGCCTCTCCCGTTGCGGAGCACAGGCTCCGGACGCTCAGGCTCAGCGGCCATGGCTCACGGGCCCAGCCACTCCGCGGCACGTGGGATCTTCCCCGACCAGGGCATGAACCCATGTCCCCTGCATCGGCAGGCGGACTCTCAACCATTGCACCACCAGGGAAGCCCTCTCTGTGACTTCTTAAATTTCTTTTCTTTTCCTTTTCGTAGTTCTTTTCCATCTAGTAGTTTTTGAAAATATATAGGGTCACTTCCAATTTGTTCTGGTTCATTGGTTTTAAAAAAACTTTCAATTCAATTAGAAAGTTAATATTTGGATTCTCTGTGGGATTTAGCAAATGAGTATATTCATTCTAGTTTCTGATTCATGTTCCACTTTAGTTCCCGTCCCTAATGGCAACTTAAAAGTCTATAGCAGATTCTGTGCTGGAAATAAAGGCAGGTTAGTGTACAAGGAGAAAACCCATCGCTATATTAAACTCAAGCTTTGCAGTTAAACTGTCTTCTCTCCTTCATCCTCCAACCCACATCCCCACATCCATCCTTGGGTATAGAATTGTATTCATTTCATAAAATGTCCCACAGTCATCTCTAGAAGGTTGTGGATTACTGCCCTAGAGGCCGCTAGGAGCAGGCTGTCAGTGTGTGTGAGACAGTGATTCAAGCTTCCAGAGCATAATTCTGTCTGGCTGCGAGGGCAAGGGTGTCTCCTACAGGAATACAGTTGTACCTCTGGGAAACAAAAGGCAAGGTCAGGACTGGTCCTTTCTTCTCTTTGACCTGTTGCCCTTCAGACATTGATCTTATTTTAATGCAAGCTCCAGCATTTAAGGGTGATTTCCTATACTAGTAAAAATGTATTTACAGGTAAAGGAGAGATGATTGTAAAAATCTCACCTATGTCTGGCAGCTTTTGGTTTTGAACTACAGAGGTATCTGCTATGTATGGCCTATCCTTCAAGTAATTGCATTCCTTTTTGGGTTCTGGGATAACTTAAAATGGAGAGTTGGCAAATGATCTAAGAAATTATATTCGTGTTAACTGAGAGCCAGCTGGCAAACTGGTTCATTGTATAACACTGAGAGTCACTCTTTCAGCTAAACTTCCCCACTGTCCTTCTAAATGTCTACCCTGTCCCCTCATATCACCATAATGCAGGACGAGAGGGGAAGGTCAGACAGAGAATTATTGGGAGAGATGGTTTCTTGTGCTTGCTGTAATGACCTTGGCCTTTTGACCTTGGAGTTCCCCATCCACCTTCTCCTTGTGAACTCCTGGCATCTCAGTATCTGAGCATAAACACCAAAGAACTGACATCTTGGCTGTGGACTTCTCCTTTTCTAGAACTAATATTTCAGTAGTCAAATATCCAAGGTTACCCAACATCTGCCTCTTGAATAGGGGAGAAGAGGAGATAGTGGTACTAATTCAGCGGTTCTGTTCATTAAATAGGGAAAGGCAAGCTAGGGCATTATAGGATTGCTTAATCCACAGTGCCAGGGAGCAGGGACAATTTATGACCTTGGAGAAGCTGTGATCTTGAAGCCCAGAATCTTCCCCTAATTCTACTAAAGCCATTCTAACTATACTGTGTTCCACCTTGGCATGTTCCTGTGAGACAGTACACAGAGCACTTTCCAGATTTTATAGAAGACGCAACAAGGTTAGTCATGTGAAAGTGACTAAAATCCATGTGACCCAACACTTTGTTTCAACATTCTTTCCTCTTCTCTGAAGAGTGCTTATCCATTATCCCCAATGAAATTTTTATTTTTGTTTCTAAGGGTTGGAGGGGGCAGGGAGCTGGACAAATAGAGTATTTGAATCAATTCCAGTCTATTACTAGAGCTTTCCCACCTGGCCCTGGGATCCTGGGAAGAGATAACATTGGTCTATTTGCACACAGTCCCCTGAGAAAACCTGCTGTTAGTTTTGACACGGCAAGGAGAGGGCAGTTGGAAGTTTTTTATCTTCCTGTTCTTTTTTTGGCTAGCATCCATTACCCTTCTGGTCACAGCCCGCTTGTTTTCCTCTGGGGAACACTCTACCGGGAGTCTAGGTCCATGTGGTCTGAATGTTGTTAATTAGGCTCCCTGCTCTTAAGTGATCCTAAGACTCAGGTGTGGCCAATAAGAGCTTTTCACTCCCCTCCTGGATCAAAGTTTAGGAAATGGGCATATGACCTAATTTGGACCAATGAGAATCAGAGTAGAACTTTTGCTTCAACTGTGAAAAAATAGAGGTTCCTATTTTCTGTTGGGTTGGCTGCCAGAATCTTCCAGATTTGTATTCTCACAACTTCATCCTGCCACCACAAGACTCTGTCCAATAATGGAGCAGAGAAAAACAAAGCTGAGAGACGTAAGAAACCTGATCCTGATTCCTTCTTCTCTTTACCATGATTATTATTTTACTCTTTTATTGAAGTATAACATAAGTACAATAGACTGCACTAATCTTAAGAGCCCAGCTCAATATATCCTGACATATTTGGAAATATGTATACATTTGTGTTACCACCACCGGATCACAACGTAGACTATTTCAAAGGCCTGGTTCTCTCATGCCCCTTCCCAGGTAACAACTTGCCAGAGAGGACGAGGAGTCCATATGTTCTCAATGGGGTGATACCAACCAAGGGGCTGAGAACTGGTTCTTGGGGGAGGGAGGCAAAAAACCCTTAGCTATTACAATGGTTTGTGTCCTACCAAAGGGCCACAGTATATAAACAGATATGCAATATACCTGTGATATTAACATTTGATGGGGGAGGTGTTTTAGGGAGAAAATGTCTGAAAAGGCTCCCTGTCACAGGGGTTGGGGGGACAATAAAGGATGAAAAGACTGAGATACAGGGCACTAACCTGATTCTATAACTGCTGATTTATCTTGCCTGTGCTTGAACTTCATAAAATGCAATCATACTGTGTGTGGCTGGAGTTTGGACCCATTGATGGCTGGCTTCTTTTATTCAGCACATATTATTGTGAGCTTCATCTGCGTTGTTGCATGTATCAGTTGTTTGTTCCTTTTTGTTTACTGCTGAATTACTTTATTGCATAGATATGCTACAGTCTGTTGATCTTTTCATCTCTTGAGAGATATTTGTGTTGCTTCTAGTTTTTGGCTACTGTGGTTGCAGCTGCTATAAACACTTTGTATATGCATTTTGATGGGCTTATGTCTTCTTTTCTCTTGGGTAAATGCCTAGAAGTGATGGTGCTGGATCACAGAGTAAGCATATGTTAAACTTTACTAGATAGTGCCAGTTTTCCAAAGTGGTAGTACCAGTGTCCCGAAGCAGTATATGAGAGTTCCAGTTCCACATCCTCCTAACAGTTGGTATTTTCAGTCTTTTTAATTTGAATCATCCCGGAGGTCAAGTATTGGCAAATATCATTGTGGTTTAAATTTGCCTTTCTTTGATGTTGAGCACCATTTCTTAAGTCTTTTGGCCACATGGAGATCCCCTTTTGTGAACTGTTTTTTCATGACTTCTGCCTGTTTTATCTGGATTGCTTGCCTTTTTCTTATTGGATTGTCAGATACATGTATTGAAAATGTCTTTTTCCAAAAGCTATGATTTGCTTTTAATTCTCCTGATGATTACTCCTGATGAATAAAAGTTCTTAGTTTGTCGAGGTCCAATTTTGTTGTGCTTAAGAAATCTTTGCCTATTCCAAGGTGATAAGGAGTTCTTCTGTGTCTTTTCTAGAAGTTCTGTGCATTTTGCTTTTCCACTTAGGCCTATTCTTGAATTAATATTTATATATGACATAAATAAGGATTACGGTTAAAGTGGTTTTTTCCATTTGAATATCTAATTGCTCAAATGCTATCCATTACCAAAAAACCCAACCATTCCCCCATTAAATTGAAGTTATGTCTTTATTATAAATCAAGTGACTATATGTGGTCTGTTTCTGGATTGTCTATTTCATTACATTGGTCCATTTGTCTAACTGAAATAATAGCACGTTAATGTAAGGGCATTTTTAAGAAGTCTTGCAGTTAGGGTAAGTCCTCCAAATTTATTCTTCTTCAAAACTATTTAGGTTATTTTAGACTTCATGCATTTTAATATAAATTTTATAATAAGCTTGTCAATTTCCACAAAAACTTGAGATTTTGATTGGAATTAAATCTATAGATGTATTAGGAAGAACTGACATCTCAAAAATACTGATTCTCACAGTTCATGAAAATGGTATATTTTCTCTATTTAAGTTTTTAATTTCTCTTGGCAATGTTTTGCTGCTTTCAGTGTAGAAATTATGCACATTTCTTTATTCTTAGACATCTGGTGTTTTAAAATGCTGCTGTAAATGGTATTTATTTTTAAGATTTTAGTTCCCAAATTTCTCTTGTTAATGTGTAGCTATTGATTTTGGTATATTGACCTCACTCATGAAACATTGTTAAATTTACTTATAAATTCTAATGATGTGTTTGTAGATTCTGTGGGAACTTTTACATATCCAATTATATCATTGGCATAAAATGATACTTATATTTCTTTCCTTCCAATTTTATACTTTTAATGTTTTTTGTTGCTTTCTTGCACTACCTAGAATTTCTAATACAATCCTGAATACACGGGGTGATAGCATATATCCTTATCTTGCTTCTGGTATCAGGGGGAATTTAAAAATATTTCATCCTTAAATATGATATTAGGTAAAACATTTTAACTTTGAGAGATAATTTACAAAGAATAAACTGCATCCATTTGAAGTATACAATTCAATGGGTTTAACCATTGTGAAACCACCTCTATAATAAAAAAAATGACCGTTTCCGTCACCTCCAAAAATTTGTTGGTAGGCAGAATTCTAAGAATGATCTCCAGTGGAGCTCATCCTAGTAAAAATCGCCTCCCCTTTGAGTGTGGATGGAACCTGTGAATATTATGAGATGTCATTCCCATGACTATATATGTTATATGGCAAAAGGTAGACCATTCAACTTGGCCTAACTTAAAAAGCAGAGCATTTTCTCTGTCTGGGAGAAGCAGAGAGATTTAAAGCATGAGAAGGACTTGACCTGCCTTTGCTAGTTTAAAGATGGAGGAGCCACATGAGAAGGTAGTTTTATGAAGCTTAGAGTGACCTCTGACTAACAGCCAGCAAGGAATCAGGGACTTCATTCCTACAGACACAAGAACATTCCAACAACCTGAATAAGCTTGGAAGCAGATTCTTCCACAGGACTTCCAGAGAAAAGCCCAACTCCACCTTGATTTTGGCTTTATGAAACCCTCAGCAGAGAACCCAGTTGAGCCTGCTTAGACTTCTGACCTAAAGAACAATGGTGAGATATTAAAAGAGTGTTGTTTTAAGCTGCTGTGTCTTGTGGTAACTCAGTAGGTAGCAGTAAAAATCGAAAACACATTTTGATACCTGGAAGTGGGTGCTACCATAACAAATACCTAAAATGTGGAGTCAGGCAGATGTTGGAAGAATTTTAAGGAGCATAATAGAAAAAGCCTAGATGACCTTGAGAAGGCTTCTAGTAGAAATATTACATAGTAACAGGTATTGAGAATGAAACATGTTATTGGAAACTAGTGGAAGGGAAATCCTGCTATGTAGTGACAGAGAGCTTTGCAGAATTGTCTCCCACTGTTAGGTGGAAAGCAAAGCTTAAAATCACGAACTTAGACATTTAGCTGAGATTTCCCAGCAAAATGTTGAAGGTACAGCCTAATTTCTTCTTGCAGCTTCTAGAAAAATGTGAGAAGAGAGATATAAATTGAGTGAAGAACTGTTAACAAAAAGGAACAAGACTTGATAATTGGGAAATTGGCAGGTGGCAAAATGTGATACAGTGTAAAAATGGCTGCTGAAAGCATGGCATAGAGAAAAGGCTGAGGATGTAGTTATTCAAACTTTTGCTGAAACCTCAGAAAGATCAAAAGATCAGAGTATTCAGCTACACAAAAGACCCTTCTAAGAGATTATACATCTTCTAAATCAAATCAGAAAACTTCTAGGACACTTAAAAACATTGTTCCTCCACCATCTGAGTAGAAGCCGAAGGAGAAATTCTACCTGTGAATGACAGCTTTAGCTGTGAAGTTGTGGAACTATGGAGTTTCATCCTGCCTGGGGACCCGTGAGTGTGATGAGATTTCACTCCTGGGAATGTGTTATGTTATATGGAACAATTTACCTTAAAATAAGGAGATTATCCAAGTGAGCCTAATTTAATCACAGGATCCCTTAAAAGCAGAGAGGTTTCTCTGGCTGTTGGTAGAAGAAGAAGGCAGAGGAGAAGTCAGAAATATTCAAAGCATGAGGACTTATTGCTCTTGCTGGCTTTGAAGATGTAAAGGGGCCATATGAGAAGAAATGAGTGCAGCCTTTAGGACATGAGTGGTTCCTACCTAACAGCCAGAAAGAAAATGGGGACCTCATTCCTACAGCCACAAAGAACTGGATTCTTCCAACAACCTGAATGCACTTGGAGGCACATACTTCTTCCTGCCTGCCCCCTGCCCTCTGCACACACACATGACCTGCAGGTAAGAGGCCAGTCGGCTGATACCTTGATTTTGGTCTTGTGAGACCTGGAAAAAACAACCAGTCAAATCCACCTGGACTTATGATCCTCCAAATTGTGAGAGAAAATTTTCACTGCCAATATTGTGGTGTTTGTTACACAGCAAAAGAAAACTAATAAAGCTAGTCTTTTAAATTTTAGCCATTCTCGTGAGTATATAGTGGTATCACTTTTTGACTTTATTTTTAATTTCTCTAATGATTAATGATGTCAAGCATCTCTTCATATGCTTATTCTCTATCTGTATATTTTCTTTGGTGAAATAACTGTTCAAATCGTTTGCTCATTTTTTAATTGGATAGTTTGTTTTCTTATCCAGTTATAAGTGTTCTTTATATATTTCTGGATATAAGTCCTCTGAGAGATATATGTGTTGTGTTTTCTGTGGGTCGCCATTCTGCCTTCTTAATGTTATTTTTTCAAATAGCAAAATGTTACAAATTTTAATAAAGTTCAATTTATCAATTTTGTTTTTTAAGGTTCATGGTTTTTCTGTCTTGCTAAGAGATATTTTCCAGTCCCCCAAATTTGCAAATATTTTCTCCTTTGTCTTCTTCTAGGAGTTTTATAATTTACTTTTTCTATGTATGGTGTCATGTGAGGGACAATATTCATTTTTTTCCCATTTAGGCAGCTACTTGTTCCAGCACCATTTGTTAAAAGGTTTTTCTTTTGTCCATTGAATTTCCTTGGTATCCTTGATGAAAATCAATTGACCATATATGTATGGGTCTATTTCTTGACTCTATTGAGTTCTGTTTGTGTATATATACACACATTTATATTTAATTTTGCAAATACCACATTGTCTTGATTACTGTAATGTTACAGAAAGTCTTAAAATTAGGTAGTGAAAGACCTCCAATTTTGTTCTTTAAAAAAATTGCTTTGGTTATTTTAGGACAACATCTTACCGATTTCTACAAGAAAACCTGTTAGAATATTGATTGGGATTGCATTGAATTTATAGGTCAGTTTGGGAATACTTGACATCTTTATAGCATTGTCATTCAACTCATGAATATGATATTATACCTCTCCATTTATTTAGATCTTTAATTTCTCTCCAAATTTTTTCTTTTGTAGTTTTCAGTGTATAGGTTTTGTACAATGTTTGTTAAATGTATTTTGTATTTTAAAATGTCTATGGTTTATGGAATAGTTTTTCTTAATGTCACTTAATGATCATTCATTGCTACATATAGAAAGATTACAAAGATATTTTGTATGACACTGATCTTGCTAAAGTCACTTATTAGTCCTAGTAACTTTTTTGAAAATTCCTTAGAATTTCTAAATATAATCATGCAATCTGCAAATAAAGAAAATTTTACTTCTTCCTTTTCAGTCTATGCCTTTAAACTCTTTTTCCGGCCTCATACTTGCTATGATAACCATGCCAGTGTTGAAAGAAGTAGACACCCTGCCATTTTCTTGATCTTAGACAAAATAATTTAGTCTTTTTACACTAACTACAAGTGTTTTTGTTTGTTTGCTGTCTCTTGTTTTGTTCTTGTTTTTGGTAGATGCTGATTACTCATTTGGAAAATTCCTTTCGATTCTTAGTTGACTGAGAGTTTTATCAGGAATGGCTATTGAATTTTGTCAAATGCTTTCGCTTCATTGGTTGAGATTATCTATTTTTTTGATCTGTTAGCATGTTGAATTCTATCAATTGCTTTTTGAATGTTAAATCAATGTTGCATTCATGAGATAAATCGCACCTAGTCATGATATATTATCCTATTAATATATTGCTATATTCAAATTGCTAAAATTCTGTTTAAGGTTTTGGCATCTATGTTTGTGAGGGATATTGGTCTCTAGTTTTATTTTCTTACAATGTCTTTATCTGGTTTGCTGTCACTGTTATGCTGGCCTCATGAAATGAGGTACAAGTATTCCCTCCTATTTTGTGGAAGAATTCTTATTGAGTTGATTTCATTTCTTCTTTAGATGTTTGGTAGAATCCTCCATAATGTCAACTGGGACTGGTGTTTTCTTTGTTAGAAAGGTTTAAACTACACATTCCATTTCTTTAGAAGATACAGGACTATTTATGCCTTCCATTTCTTCTTGAGTGAGTTTTCTAGTTTCTGTCTTCTTTTTTCCCATGATAAATTTGGCCAGACATTTATCAATTTTACTGATATTTTTTGGTTTCATTAAATTTCTCTATTGTTTTTCTATTTTCAATTTTATTTAATCTGTAACCTTGTCTTTATTATTTTTCTTCTTCTGAGTTATTAGAATTTAATTTGTTCTTCTTTTTCTAGTTTCCTAAGGTGGAATCTTAGATTATTGACTTGAGACTTTTTAACATAAGCGTTAAATGCTATGTTTAATGCTTTTAAACATAAGCATTAATGCTCTGTTTCCCTTTAAGCACTGCGTGAGCTGTATTCTGTAAGTTTTGATATATTATGTTTTCACTTTCACTCAGTTAAAAATATTTCCTAATTTTCCTTGTGATTTCTTCTTTGACCCGTAAGTTAAAAAGAAGCATATTGTTTAATTGTCAATGATTTAGGGGTTTTCCAGGTATCTTTTTGCTATTGATTTCTAGTTTAATTTTTTAATGATTAGTGAACATAGAGAACATTTTGTATGATTCCGTTTTCCTTATATGCTTTTTTATGGCCCACATTATTATCTACCTAGGTGAGTGTTTCTTGAACACTTGAAAATAATGTGTATTCTGCTGCAGCTGGATGGAGTATTCTATAATTATAAGTTAGGTCAAACTGGTTGGTAGTGTTTGTTCAAGTTTTCTATGTGCTTACTGATTTTTTGTTTTCTTGACCTATCAGTTCCTAAGACAGGAGTGTTAAAGTCTCTAAGAATAGTTGTGGATTTATATATTTATCCTTTTTATTCTATAAGTTTTGCTTCTTGTATTTTAAAGTTCTGTTATTAGATACATACACTTTTGCAATTGTTACAGCTTCTTGATTAATTGAATTCTTTATCATTATGAAATGGTCTTTATCTCTGGTAATATTTTTTTTGTCGTGAAGTTTACCTTTCTGTTATTAATAAAGCTACTCTGAATGCTTTCCCACTAAGTCTAGCCCCACAAATTCCCAGATACCTATAAATCTTATTTTCAAAAATAACTTCATGCGTAAATTATCACTTCGGCATTGATCCTCAAATAAATCAAAACAAATTCAAAAGGAAAATTTAGGAAGAAGGGAGGATACTCTTGTCTAATAATTTTAGACACAAACACCAATTCGTACTAAGCCCATGAATAAATGTGAGAAATAGACAAACTTTTGGCAGTAGTACACCAAAAAGCTTCTCTTTATCTCTAATAATGTAAAGAGAGATCAGCCTACTGATATGTTTCATATTAAATTTGAATTTGTCTGTAATGACAAATTTGTCTGTAATGACTATCACTTTCTGTGTGCATCCGCATTCCCTCCATGGCTTTTATTATGCACCAAACTCCAGTGATTTGAGATGTGGCATTTTGCCAGTAAATTGGCCAAGATCCTAAATCATACAATTCCTGTGATTTTTGGTCTATGAAAACTCAGCATCCCACAAAGACCTGGTATATTCCACTGGACAGCAATGAGCTAGGGTGAGTTAAGCAGTGTGGTGATTGCTCTATTTCTATAGATGACTAGTTATAAAGCTTGACTTAAGAATGGCTTTGCTTGTTTCTTCTGATTGTTTCCTGATGTGGGTGGTGAAGCTGGAGCTGGCTGGAGTGGATGTGGGGTGGATGGGATCAGGTATTGGGTTAAATAGACGTATTCATCAATGTGAAGGTGTTATTGGTTCTAACGGATGGTTCTGCAGTAGATGTTACATAGCCTTACTACTGCTGTTTTCCAAGCATCAACTTTTTATGGACAATTGCGGTTCTTATCTATCTGCTACTGACTCAGGCAGTGGGAAAACTTATATCAAGTTGGTTGGAGCACCTCTTTAGTTTCTCTCCTAATCCTCTCCATTCTTCAGAACCCACCTCTATTTTCTGAGACGCCTCTCCTGACTACTTTAGTCTTCATCAGTCTCAGATGTTCTCTGACATTATTGGACATTCCATAATTCAGCATCAATTATGCATGACCTTCTGCACTGTAGTTTTGAGCACTTGCTCCCACAAATATAACAAGAGCTAATTGATTGTTGAGATCAACTCCTACAAGTAAAAGTACCCATAATTTCTGTTGAATGAGTGAATGAGTCGAAATTTGGGATGTTGGGTTTGGGGAGAATTTTGTGGTTTTGCTATATATGGGAAACTGTCTGCAATATTTGGTTTCTATATCAGTATATACCAAGTGAAATTTCTTATAATTATAGTATAACATCACCAAGACATTACCAAGTCTCAGAATCTGAAAACTTAATACAATGATTTCAAATCTGGCTCATCATCAAAATCACCTGCATAACTTTGTAAACAGTTAAATATCCATGATCAGAGACTCTATTCAATACGTTTGAGAGGGAACCTTGAGACTGAATTTTCAAAAGTGCCCAGATAGTACTGTTGATCAGCCAAGCTTGGGAATCTCCAACTGCTGGCTAGCCCTGTGATCAGAGCCTAGCCAAGGTGAGCTGCAGTGTTGCATCAGCAGACATTGTGCTCCTTTGAAGGAAAGCAGCAGTGTGGACATGACCCAGTTGCCCCTGTTGGTGGTCGCACAGCTAAGGATGCAGAATTTGTTTACGTTACAAATTTTATCTACATGGTTGATTCTATGAGTGATCAGTGCTAGGCTTCATTTCACGTTCCAAGGCTTTGTGGCTCTTGATGTAAGAATAAAGGAAGAAAAATTCCAATAAAAATGTCTAATAAAAAAAGGCAACCAAGCAAAAACTTTTAAAAATATTTTTTTCATGAATGTATATAAGATGAGAGAGTAATCATTTACATGTGCTATCTAGGACAGGTAAAATTTTAAAAGTAGGCATTGGTATTTTTGAAAGGACATTGTTTTGTAGCCCTTTGTTAATTACCCATGTGAATTCAGGCTTCAATCTTAAGAAGGGTTGGTGGCCCTCATCTAACTTTAGCCCCAGGCACTGGTACCTGAGTTGAAGGGGAGCTGGCAGTTCTCCCTGGATGAGCTGTGCTGAAAAGATTCTTCCTGCATTGTTTCAATTCCTCCGGCTTCCTCAATCAACTGAAGCCATCCTGGGCTGCAGGGGAACGGCTAATCTGATGCCCCAATCAGATGAAGTTTCAGTATCATTGGCCTCTGCCCCTTGTGAACTCTGGCGAATAATAATCCTTTGAGCTGGCCCTGAAAGATAGGTGAACACTGCCTCGAAGGGCAGATCTGCAGGGTGGTCATAAGGGAGTTTTTTCTTTGTGGCATTGGCATTGTGCTCCTCACAGCATCATAGAGTATGTAGCTCCACTTGGAACTACATCAAAACAGTGTTCTTCAGAGTCCTATGGAACACAAGTCCTACCTACTTTTTTCAGCTAAAAAGATCAGGATCTGTGAGAGGATAACCCCCAGGTGAATGCCCCTGTGACTGTGTTACGTACAACATTCTAATTCCAGAATTTAGCACAAGGCTTGGTTAGAGTAGCAGCTCAATGCACTAGACCAGTGATTCTCAGTCAGGGATGTTCTGCTCCCCAGAGGACTTTGGCAAAGTCTGGGGACATTTCTGGTCGTCACAGCCGAGGAGTGGAGGAGGAGAGTGCTACTGGCGTCCAGTAGGGAGAGGCAGGGATGCAGCGAAACATCTTACAATGGCCTTCACAAACCTGGGTGTGCTGCACAGACCTGTCAGAGAGGTGCATTCCCTCCAATGCCTTTGGTGGATGCTGTTACAAAATGGATGTGCCGGTTTTCATGGTGCAGCTAGGAATAATTAGGGAGTCAAACCTGCCCCAACAAACTACTGGCCACCTGGAAAAGGCCTCACAGGGGAGGCCTGTACAGCAGGAGCTCAGGGGCAGGGGGGCTGGGCTGGCTCTAGGTGTGTCTCAGGGGTGGGACCACTCTGTGACGGAGGCATCCATGCATGTAGGGCAGTCTTTCAGAAACTTTGCTCATCTTTTAATTTCTTCTTTGGTAAAGCTAACTGGCCTCTACTAATATCTCAGATTTCTCACTGCTCTGGTTCTCTGAAGATCAAAGATATAAAAAATTAAGAGAGAAAAAGCACCTGACAAATTTGGACAGGTATCAGACCTTGCTCACATATACTTTATCGTTTTATAAAAATGGCAAATGTCCATCATATATAAGATTCAAGCAATGCTGACAAGTGAAAAAAGGCTACAAAACTCCTCAGATACCACCACCCAGAAATAACCAGTGAGCATTATTACGGATGTCTGCCTTCTGATTCTGTGGTGGGCAATGTGAGCGAGAGAGAGACAGAATGTTACAAAAAGAAGGGTAACGAGATGGATGGATGGGGACAGAGGAGCAAAGGAACTTGCTGTAGGTGACGCAGCTGGCTCTGATTCTGGTCGCCATGGGATCCAATCCAGTGTTAAAAGCTAATTTAAAAAAAGTAAAATCATGATGACGCTCATTCAGATATAAAATAAACATGTGTTAAAGATCATATTTAACTCATCACTAATAAGGAAACTGGTAAGATGTTGTAAGTGGTTCAAAGAAAAATCCAAAGAACAGACACATTGATAGATCAGGAAAGTGGGTGTAGGGAGGAGTGGGACTTGTCCCTCTACCAGAAAAACCTCTGATTGCACGTCTATAGAAAAAAACTTTTTGCATTGATTGATGTAATGCACAACTTACAGAGTTGTAAAATTGCTCAGAGGCAATGAAAGACTAGAACCAGATAATCCTGAGGGTATGAGGCAAACAATGCATAAGTTTCCTTTGGAGACATCCAGTAATCTATTCTGCTTATTCTAAATTTCCTTATACGCAGATGTTCTTACTTTAAGACCCAGATGTCTTCTGAGGTTTCTATTTCTTACTCTTGCCAAAAGGAAAAGGAGTTTTTGAGCACTGCAGGCACAGCTTCAAGAGTCAGAAAGAGCTAAAAGATCTTTGTGCATTTATACTTTTTATCCTTTATTTTTAAAAATCATATGCTTTATTTGAATAAATGAAAAAAATCCAAAAATATGTAAATAAAGTATAATAATTTCTGCACTCCTCCCCTCATACCTCCCATAGCCACCGCCTCTGGAGGTAACTAATACAATTTATTATATAGTCATTATGTTTCACAATAACAGATAAACATTTAGACACATGTAGGAATTTTGGTTGTGAAAGGTTACACAAGTGGAAACATACTATATATATATATAACTGTATCTAGCTTCTCTCATTTAAAATAATACATTGAGGCTATCTCAGATACACAGATACTGAGCGAATGCATTCATGTAAATAGCTGTAGGACATGCTGTGACATGGATGCCAGTCTCCCAGGCTCTGATTCCTGGAACTGAGTGAGGAAGAAATGCAGACGGTTGTGGAACAGGAGAGAAGTTGTCCTTGCAACGGGCATGGTGAGGAGTGGGGAAGGAGCCAGGCTTGGGCCAGGATGGAGGCACAGTCACTCTCCAATCATGCTGGCGTTTCACAGTCAGTCAGGGTGCGAGTGGGGAGCACCATTCATTCATTTTAAAGAAAATAATTATTTCCTTAGTAACAAAAGCCAAATAATTTTCAAAGAAAATTGATATATTTACTATTGGGAAAAGCAGTTTCCCTACCCCACCTTCTAAGAAATACTGAAAATCTATCACAGCAATCTTAGGACATTGGAGGAGTGCTTGCTACTAGCAGATTAAACATTCCTATTCTATGAAATAATGTCATTTGCAGCATCATGGATGGACCTAGATATTATCATACAAAATGAAATAAGTCAGAAGGGGAAAGACCAATACCATATGATATCACTTATATGTAGAATCTAAAATATGACACAGATGAACTTATCTATGAAACAGAAACAGACAGACATAGAGAACAGACTTGTGGTTGCCAAGGGGGAGGGGAGGTGGGGGATGGATGGGTTGGCAGTTTGCAGTTAGTAGATGCAAACTATTATATATAGGATGGATAAACAACAAGGTCCTACTGTATAGCACAGGGAACTATATTCAATATCCTATGATAAACCATAATGGAAAAGAATATGAAAAAGAATGTATATATATATATATATATATATATGTATAACTGAATCATTTTGTTTTACAGCAGAAATTAACACATTGTAAATCAACTATACTTCAAATTTTAAAAAAACATTCCTATTCTATAGAAAACCCCAACATTAAAAAACTAAAACTGAAAGTTGTTTGTGTGTTAAAAATTAGTGATCAGAAAGAAACTCCTCATTACTAATACAAATTTATGTTACCTGGAGCCAAGAAAAAAATGTTTGGTGATTGAGTGGGAAAGAAAAGGAGTGTAAAAAAACCATTTCTGAAAGGGCATGCTATGAGATTTACTTGTATAAGACTGCTTCCTAACTAGAAGGAGGCAAACCCTTAAAGCATTGTGAGCTTGTTAACCTGGAGGACATGGAAACCAAGAGCCCTGAGAGGAGGGAAGGTCAGCAAGGAGGGCCTTAAGCCAAAGGGCACCTGAACTGCCTTTCCTACCTGTCCCCAGGCCTCAGACCAGCAGTTTTAAAAAGCCAGCTCCTTTATACTATCAGGGGTACACTCTGTCCACACTGGCCTTTTGTTCCAATCAATCAACACGTTTTATTGATCATTTCCTATGTGCCAAGAGCTAAAGGGGCTACAACTTCCAGATACGATAAGCTTCTTAAAGGTAGAAACCATCTCGTTGAAGACAAAGAGCATAAAAATAGAAATAATATACAAGGCAGCATGTAAAGAATTTTTAATAGCGAAGTCTTAACACTTGTTGAAAAGTTTGGAGGTTTTCAGCTGAGAGGAATTCTGAGAGGCAGAGAAAAGTGTTTCTCACGCAGCAGGAGCTAAATACACGTGTGAGGTTTAGAAGGAGAGACTCCTTTGAAACTGGGCTCTCAGAAAGGTGTCAGTGAGGCAGTAAGGTGTCATAGGAATGAAAATAGCAGTAACTATGACCGTGGTAGGAATGACAATAAAAGGGACTTGTGTTTATTAACCGCATCATTTCATTAGATGATGAAACTAGATATTTTGATTATTCCCATTTTAGAGATGAGAAAAACAGAGGCTTAAATCAATTTAGGGAACAAGTGAGACTGTGGTAGAGTGACTAGAAACCACAGGCTTAGCCCCCAGGAACACACCTGTAATTGAGAAAGTTACTATTACTCATTACAATGGTGGGAGAACACACGCTATGGGGAACCGTGGGGTATCTCAATAAGGGGTGTTAGAACTATTGCTGGATTTGGGATTTAGATGGGTAAAATTGGGGAGTAAGTAAAGAAGTGGATTCTCTCTTGATTGAGCAATTCTATGATCAATTAATAAATCTTAGCTAGAAGGAGGGCAGACCAGAGAGGATAAAGTAATAATTGGTACGAAAGTAGCAGCCATTCATTCAGCCAAGGGGAGGAGGGGTGTTTGATATTTTGTTTGTGTAGTGACATCTGAGTGGATGTTCTGTGAGACTGTGGCCAGGAGGAGGAAAACATGATTTTGCTCTAAACATCAGCATTCCTAATATCATTAAGGCTCAGCTATGAGTTGCCAGATGTTAGGGACTGCCTTTTCCTTTGCAACACGTGATTAGTTCTGGTAAGGGGCTGAGCCAGTTGACTTCACTTTCATTGTCTGTAAACTAGAGCTGTGAGAATTAAGTGTCACACAGACAAAGGACCTGACACCTAGCCCACAGAAGGCTCTCCATCACTGGGTTATTTCTGGGGGCAGAAGACCAGAGACGGTGAGAGGATGGATGGGATTTCCCATCACTGAGGAGATGGGGGAAGGGCATCTGATTGTGCCATGGCAGGAGTACTGGCAGGGATGTGGGGACGATGTAGTTTCCCTTGAAAGTCCCATGAATTGGCTAGACTCAACTTTCAGCTTCTTTTGGCCCTTAGGAGCTCTGTTCAGTCAGGGTCATTTTTTTTTTTTTTTTTTTTTTTTTTTTTTTTTTTTTTTTTTTTTTTTTTTTTTTTTTTTTTTCCAGAAAAAGGCAAAGACATCCTCACAATTTCCCCAGCAACATTTTCCCTTTGTTATTCTGGGCATAGAGAGAACAGCATCAGCCTCTGGAGAAAAACTGTTTTACAAGAAAATGTGCTTTTGTTTTTTCCTTTCCATTGCAGATATTGGTGAAATAAAGCTGAGCTCATCATTTAATCTTTTCCTTTTACATAGTTATAGACATTTGTTTCTTAGGATCGTAGAAAGCCCTGATGCAGCAAAAATGTTTGCTGCATAATTAATTTCCAGAACATCAGGTGATGACTGAAGCTCAGCTATAGTTACAAGGAAATAATTTTTTTTCAAACCTGAAGATGAGAAGTAGAAATAGCTGTTCAGTTTTAAAGTGGATCTTATATGTTTCTAATGAGTAAACTAATAAACAGCACTGGTATATGATTTGTTTGGACATTTCTAGTTAACGGTGAGCCCATGGTATGGAATATCCTCCGAGTGACTCTCAGGTAGGTGGGGAAGGGTCTCCTTCTACTGTTTAAGGGTGGGCACATTTCATTAGAGCTGCTGTTATGGTGTCAGGGAAAATAGGGCATTTTGCCCTTTTAAAGGCAATTGCTATTCTTACAAATGATATCATTAAAGGAAATGACAGTGTTTAGCAACGTAAGCAAAATGAGAACTGCAAAAAAATGCAGCACGCCTCTGGATGACAAATTTTCCTTTATAAAGAGAGAAGATGGAGAATTTGAAACATGAAAATACTTGCACAACCGAAGAGAAAACCCTAGCAAAATTTCAGTTTCACACTTACAGGATGATATCTAGACCGATCTAGATGAATTTAAAAAAAGGAGAAAGGGAGGCTTTTCTGGAGGCTTTAGGTTCTTTTATATCATGGGACTCACAGATTGTTCAGGATATGATTTTGTGCTCTTCCAGATAGACTAACTTGGCCAAGAAACTTGCCGAAGGCTAGATTTCTCATCTGAGAATGGTGATAATAGGTTTCTTATCATGTTCTTGCTGTCATTAAAGGAAATCTGAGATTTGGGGTCTGTTTGTCTCTAGAAAAGTTTCCTTTTCTTCATTTTTGGTTGCATCCAGCACTTTTTCATCTTCAAAGATTCACATACACTTCCTACCATGTAAGCTCAGTGATTTATATTACACTTGTGGAAATTAAAATCCAAAGAAGATAACCAAAATTTAGCCAGGATTGACCAAATCATATCTGTGTACGATGCCAAGATTCAGTCCCTCTAGCTTCTCACTTTTCTCCATTTACATATCATATTTATTAATGTTTAATCATGTTGCACATTTTAAATTAGTTTTCCTATGATTTATAGTTAGAACCCAGAATCAATCTAATAATTACAGACTTACTTGGAACTTGATTTTCTTTTTCACATTTTTATGGGAGTCCCTGTGCTAGGCAGGCTCTAAGGAGGGAGCACAGTGTACCATTAAGTCGATTTGCAATCAGGTAGGCCTGGATGAATACACGTTAGCAGCTGTATTAGTTGGGCCCTTTTTGGTTGCAAGTGACAGAAACTTAACTCTGTCTCTTCCTACCATATGTCGCCAACTCTGTGGGAGGCACAGAGTGCAATGGGGCTTCAAGAACCACTGGAACTCAGACCCAAAATGTGCTGGTGAGAACAGTGGAAGGACCACGGGCTTCGGAGGCAGACAGCCTTGGGTTCAAATCCAGCATCTGCACTGCTCACCACCTGTGTGAGCTCAGCATGGTTAAGAAGTCTCCCATGTTCAGTTCCCCCTGAAAAATGGAGGTCGTAGGTATGTTCTTGTGAGGTGGGCATTCAGTGAGATAAAACAGATCTCTGGGGTTAAAGGATGGAGGGCCAGAGGCCTGGGAAGGCAGGCAGTGCCCAATCTTCTTTCTGCTGTAAAAACAACAGCATTGGGGATGGAGGACAAACTCAAGGTCACACCTCCCCACTCACTTCATTCTGTTTTGGTTTCTGATCCAGCTTCTCAACAGCCATGTGGTTTTACTCTCTTATTGTAGGGGGAATGATACCTTAACCTGGAGGTTCCAGCTAACAGTAGGACAGGTGGGAAAAGCCATCTTCATAGAGAATGAGAAAACACTACTAGACCAAGGTGGCCACATGGAGGAAAGTGTGCTGACTCCACCAAATAGGTGTAATTATTTCACCCCCAAATGGGCAAAGATATAAATGGACAAAAAATACCTTAGAAGAGTTAGATGCAATAGTATCTAGCATCTAGAGTTGGAAATTGAGAATTAATTTCCTTGAAAATACTTTCAACCTTCAGGGGACAAATCTACCCAGGCTTTTAAGCATAAAGATAGAATAAAATAGTTCCAATTATTATGTAAGAAAAAATAATAACTAATATAATTGCAAAGAGTACATGAAAAGATTTTTTATATATATGTATAGATATTAATATTTTATTAATATAAGATATAATATTTTACTTGGGATTTGATTTGGGCATCTGTAAACATCATAGCAAATAGAATCCAGCAGTATATTAAGAGAAAAATCAACCATGACAAGGTTCATTTTAGGACTGCATTAACTATTTAATATTAGGAAATCAGTAGAATTTAGTTTGTTAATAGCAAAGAAAAACAACCAGTGTAATTGATCATCTTGATAGATGCTTAAAAAGCATTTGATAAAAATGAACATTCATGCCTGACACAAAACCTCTCAATAAAATGTCAATGAATAGATATGTTCATAGTATTAAACGTGTGTTTATAATCCATGGCTAGCCTCATGCTCAGTGGTAAAACTCCCACTGAAGTCAGAAACACAAAAACAATGTTCATTGTCGTAACTATTACCTGGCAGTGTTTTTTTCCAGACATGACAATTCTATTAGAAAAAGAAATAAAATGAATAGAGGAGATAATACCATGATTTGCAGAGTGTGAGATACTGTGAAGCCATTAAAAGGACAGTAGGTTCTCCATATACTGACTCATAAAGATGTCTACTCCATACTGGGGGAAAATATAGGATATGAACAGTAAGTAGGATATGATGTCATTTTTGTAAAAGCAGAGTATATGAGTGTATGTAGGGAGGTGAAAACATAGAAAACACTCATGAATTGTATTTAGCAAATATTAACTCTTTTCCTTCTGAGTGATGGGCTAACAGGACACTCTCATTTCCTTCTCTGTGCCTTTTTGGAATTGCTTGACTTTTTAAATTTTTAATAAATAATTTGCCCAAGGTCAAATGCAGTTTGACTTTAAATCCTATGCTTTTGACCACTCCTCTATTACTCTTATTATTAGAAAAAAAGTCATTGTCATTTCCAAAGCACAAACATAAGTTTTATGTATATAACACACATATATATGAAAAATTTTAAATCATGACGTAATAGGATATCTAGCACATGGTCAATAAATTGTATTTATTAACCTCTCTAAACCCTCCTTACCTTACAGATGAACAGGGACTATGCTTATTCAGCTTTGTATCCCCTAGCAATAAGCAGGTGTCCTTCACAGAGTATAAATATTAAACAGACATATTTTATACATGTAAATATAACAAACACTAGGAATTTGGATTATACTGTACAACGAGCAGCGGAGCCTCCTGAGAAACACCCGTGACCTTCCTCTATGATGAGCAGCCATGCTGGCCTGCGGCCTCTACGTGGACCAAGTTACAGCCACTGGCAGGGGTCCAAGGAGTCGTGGATTCAGGCCCCGGTGTTGAATGGGAGAAGCCCATTGAGAGATGACTTTCAGATGCAGAAAGATATGCATTTCCTCTTCACGGAAATCTGGCCCCTGCAAAAGCCTGAACAAAGACCTCATCTTTCTGCTCAATGCCATCCTTCGTGGAGGTTATGGGGAGGATGAGGCTATGGTGAGCCTGTGGGGTAGGTGAATGCTACTTATAAGACTCAGTGGGTACCGACAGACCTGAAGGCCCTAGCTGAGTTGTCTGGAAAATACCGCTGTTCAGTTTTCCTCAGCTAGAATACAGCACCTTGTGTTTTTTCCACGTTCTGGTTTCTGAACTCAGAGAACATGAAGAAAGGCTCATACTGACATGAGTACTGGCCGTGGAGGGATCTAGATGTCCCAACAAATGGGTCCTGTCATGTGGTGCTGGGATGGATGTTGCCAAATCTCCTTGCAGGTGCCCTTTCTGCCTTGGATGGGGAAGGCTTCACGAGAAGACCCACTGCAGGCTGGAGCGTGTCCACGCGGAGCTGCTTCTTAGAAGCCTGTGAGGGGCCAGCGCCACCTGAGTGGCTGTTCAGGGAATGGGCAACTGGAGGGTGTCTTTGCAGTATGGTGAGCTTCCTAGAGCTTCTCCCCTCCTTTGTACTATACCCATTACGTCCCCCGCCCCCCCACCATCTCTGCTCAGGACTGTGTGGTCCTGCGCTGACTATGGGGAATAGATTAAACTCCTCTCTCAAATTAGTTCTCAGGGGGCTTCCCTGGTGGCACAGTGGTTGAGAGTCCGCCTGCCGATGCAGGGAACATGGGTTCGTGCCCCGGTCCGGGAAGATCCCACATGCCGCGGAGTGGCTGGGCCCGTGAGCCATGGCCGCTGAGCCTGCGCATCCGGAGCCTGTGCTCCACAATGGGAGAGGCCACAACAGTGAGAGGCCCACGTACCTCAAAAAAAAAAAAAAAAAAAAATTAGCTCTCAGGTACCCAACTCTCTTTACGAGTTACTTTTCCCTTTTATTGGATGTAGGTTTTGGGTTCTTCCCCTTAAATCTATTTATCTCATCTCTCACTCCCACCTCCTCAAAGTTTCCATGATCTAGGTCTCCAGTGTTGTGAGGAAGAACTAAGTGATTGAGGACCAAAAACTCCTTCATTAGGTGGGGAAGATTGAGAATAACTCAGTGTGTCTCCCCGCCTCCCCCGCCATGGGTATTTTCATATTTGCACTGAGCTCTGGCTTAACTTGAGGAACTAATTGGTAAAGAAGGAATTACAGGCAGGCTGATGGGGTAGATGGATAAATGGGCAGTTTTCATTAGCATTTTTCTAATCAATGAGATAAGTGACCACAATGTACATTCTACCTTATGGAGGACACATACAAATCCTATTTGTGCCTTCAAGGAAGTAGCAACTCACAACACAGGGACATAGATCATAAACATACAGATTAAAAGTATAGTCACACAAGGATTAAAAAAACTGATAAAATATAAGGTGTGACATAAGATGTGCTTAGCCAATCAGGGAATACGATGAACTGGAAACAGTACTCTTTGAGCATCTGTTGTGTGCCAGACACTATACCAACCACTTTCATATATTCCTTCTACCTACTCCTTCCCAAACTCTTTAAGTTAGGTTTTATTATTTTTATTATGAATTTGAGAAAACTGAGGTTCAGAGATGTGAAGTAAATTGTGTTGAAAGTCACCCTGACTGCAAGCTTCTGTGAGATCACGAGTTCTCAGCAGGGGTCAGCGATGAGGTTGGCTTCTCCATCTTTTAGAAACACAAGACTACAGAAAGGAAGCATGTTCCTAGGCCCACCTTCATCAGAAATATCTGAAGATTTTGCTGAATAAACAAATTTCTGGGCTTCACCAGAGAGCCATTAAATCAGAATTTCTGGGAGTGAGATACAAAATCTGAACTTTTGAGAAATGTAAAAAATAGAAAAGAGGATAAAGAATAATATATCTTAACCTTGTTGTGATTACTGAGAATTGACAACTGAAAATATCTTTTTAACTGTGAGGTTTATTGAGGTATAATTTAATGCAGTAAAACTTACCCTTTCTGGATGAGCACTTCTATTAATTTTGGCAAACACAGAATTATGTAACCACCAACATAATGGAGAATATAGTTGATATCCATCACACCATTAAGTATGATGTTAACTATAGTTTTTTGTAGATACTCTTTATTTTTATTTATTTATTTTTTACATCTTTATTGGAGTATAATTGCTTTACAATGGTGTGTTAGTTTCTGCTTTATAACAAAGTGAATCAGTTATACATATACATATGTTCCCATGTCTCTTCCCGCTTGCATCTCCCTCTCTCCCACCCTCCCTATCCCACCCCTCCAGGCGGTCACAAAGCACCGAGCTGATCTCCCTGTGCTCTGCAGCTGTTTCCCACTAGCTATCTACCTTACGTTTGGTAGTGTATATATGTCCATGCCTCTCTCTCGCTTTGTCACAGCTTACCCTTCCCCCTCCCCATAGCCTCAAGTCCATTCTCTAGTAGGTCAGTGTCTTTATTCCTGTCTTACCCCTAGGTTCTTCATGACATTTTTTTTGTCTTAAATTTCATATATATGTGTTAGCATATGGTATTTGTCTTTCTCTTTCTGACTTACTTCACTCTGTATGACAGAAGTAGATTTTGGGTCATCATGTTTCCATTGTCATTTGTTTCTCGGTATTTTTTAATTTCCTCTTTCATTTCTTCAGTGATCACTTCGTTATTTAGTAGTGTATTGTTTAGCCTCCATGTGTTTGTATTTTTACAGAATCTTTTCCTGTAATTGTATCTAGTTCTCATACCGTTGTGGTGGAAAAGA
>NW_020174301.1:2279966-2428330 GCF_003031525.2 Neophocaena asiaeorientalis asiaeorientalis
CCTTGCTGCTTTTAATATGTTTTCTTTGTATTTAATTTTTGACAGTTTGATTAATATGTGTCTTGGCGTATTTCTCCTTGGATTTATCCTGTGTGCGACTCTCTGTGCTTCTTGGACTTGATTAACTATTTCCCTTCCCATATTAGGGAAGTTTTCAACTATAATCTCTTCAAATATCTTCTCAGTCGCTTTCCTTTTCTCTTCTTCTTCTGGAACCTCTATAATTTGAATGTTGGTGCATTTAATGTTGTCCCAGAGGTCTCTGAGACTATGCAAAGCTGTACAGCATAAATCTTGCTCTCAAAGTCCACCTCCTCAATTTGGGATGATTTGTTGTCTATTCATGTTTTCCACAGACATCAAGTTGATTGTGGAGCTTTAATCTGGCGCTTCTGAGGCTGCTGGGAGAGATTTCCCTTTCTCTCCTTTGTTCTCACAGCTCCCTGGGGCTCAGCTTTGGATTTGGCCCCGCCTCTACGTGTAGGTCACTGTAGGGCGTCTGTTCTTAGCTCAGACAGGACAGAGTTAAAGGAGCCACTGATTCGGGGCCTCTGGCTCACTCAGGCCGGGTCGGGTGGGGCGAGGGGCATGGAGTGCAGGGCGGGCCTGCAGCGGCAGAGGCCAACATGACGTTGCACCAGCCTGAGGCGCGCCGTGCGTTCTCACGGGGAAGTTGTCCCTGGATCCCGGGACCCTGGCAGTGGCGGGCTGCACAGGCTCCCCGGAAGAGGGGTGTGTATAGTGACCTGTGGTCGCACACAGGCTTTTTGATGGCGGCAGCAGCAGCCTTAGCGTCTCATGCCCGTCTCTGGGGTCCACGCTTTTAGCTGCGGCTCGCGCACGTCTCTGGAGCTCCCTTAAACAGCGCTCTTAATCCCCTCTCCTCGCAGGAAGAAAATGTCTCTTGCCTCTTCGGCAGCTCCAGACTTTCTCCCGGACTCCCTCCCGGCTAGCCGTGGCGCACTAATCCCCTGCAAGCTGTGTTCACGCCGACAACCCCAGTCCTCTCCCTGCGCTCCGACCGAAGCCCGAGCCTCAGCTCCCTGCCCCACCCGCCCCGGCGGGCGAGCAGACAAGCCTCTGGAGCTGGTGAGTGCCGGTAGGCCCTGATCCTCTGTGCGGGAATCTCTCCGCTTTGCTCTCCGCACCCCTGTGGCTGCGTTCTCCTCCGCGGCTCCGAAGCTTCCCCCTCTGCCGCCCACAGTCTCCGCCTGCGAAGGGGCTTCCTAGTGTGTGGAAACCTTTCCTCCTTCACAGCTCCCTCTCACTGGTGCAGGTCCCGTCCCTATCCTTTTGTCTCTGTTTATTCTTTTTTCTTTTACCCTACCAGGTACGTTGGGGCTTTCTTGCCTTTTGGGAGGTCTGAGGTCTTCTGCCAGCGTTCAGTAGGTGTTCTGTAGGAGTTGTTCCACATGTAGATGTATTTCTGGTGTATCTGTGGGGAGGAAGGTGATCTCTGCATCTTACTCTTCCACCATCTTCCTGGAAGCCGATACTCTATTGATTTGAAGAACTTGTCTCTTATTCCTAGTTTGCCAAGTGTTATTATCATTAATATATTTAAAATTTTGTCAAATATTTTTTCTGCATCTATTGAGATGATCATTTTTTTCCGTTTTACACTGTTAAGATGTTGAAGTACATTGATTTATGAATGTTGAACCAACCTTGCATTCTCAGGATAAAGCTTACTTACCATGATGTGTTATTATTTTCATAAAGTGCTAGGTTTGATTTACTAATAGTTTAAGAATTTTGCATCCACGTTCACAGGACTGTTGATTTGTAATTTAATTTTTTTGTAGTGTTCTGTCAGAGTTATGATAAATGCTAATGATAAAGTGATAACATTTTGTGATAATTGCTTTCTTTTCCAGTAAAGCCAAACTTATTAAGTATTTATCAATAGGCCTCTTTGTACTCTGACTTCTGGCTGATTTTGGCCAACAGGATGCCTTGGCAGAGACAGGAAGGAAAGAGGAGAATGGGCTGGTGCCTTTATTTTTATCTGCTTTCCTCCCTGACAGACCGTGGCATCCTTCTACCTAAGACCCCAGCTCTTGCCAGGAAGTTGTCTCTATATAGCTCTCTCTCTGGATTCCAGAAATTGTTCTCTCACCTTCCTTCTTTGGACTGGAGTAGAAAACAGTTCCCTTTTCTGGTTAGCTTTGGTATTGCACCTGTAGCCTTTGTAGCCTTACAACCTTACAACCTTTGTAGCCTTACAAAGGTACACCTTTGTAAATTACTCCTTAAAAACCTCAGTAGCCCTCTTTGTGTGGTCTGTTTGATTTCTGCTGAGACCCTGGCTGATATATACTTCACCAGCTTTCAATCCTTATATCCTATATTTGGACTTACAGATATCTTTTAGTTTCATTGAAAATTAAGTTTCTGTTTCTTGAGTGGTTTGGGGGATTTTTTAAGAAGAGAAGGGGGCAGAAAGTACTTTGCTTGAAGAGAAGCTTTTGAGACCATATATTAAGTGAGTTACTCTTCCACACTGGAGTGTAACAAGTATTGTCCATGTTTGGTTTAAAGATGGCAGAGTCACATAATCCATGACCCCTCTCTTTCCCACATGCCAAGAAGAATGAATCATTGCCTCTTCAGCGTTCCCAGATTACCTTGAACATGACAGTATTGCAAGTGCTGCATATGTCTTGAAGGCAAGAGGCACACCTCCTTTGCCTTTGTGTCCCCAGAGAATAGCATAGAGATGAGAAATAGAGCTAGTTCTCTGGTTACAAAGGCCCACTCTCAAAGGGTGACTAAGGATCCAAGGAGATTAAGATAGCAAATGCTGTGCCTCTGTGTGTGGGACTGTGTACGTGTACACGTGTGTGTGCATCCAGTCTCTAAGCTTTTGGCACATGCCTTGCAGACTTTGTACCAAAGTCACACAGAACTGAGGCCTTGAAACTTTTCTGAGGACGTGTGGACCCACAATGACTGGTGTTTGCTGAGTATGTAATACCTCCTCAGTCCTCAAATGAGGAAACTGTAGAATGCAGAGGAACATCCCACAAGGGTATCTAGTGTGTAGCTATTTAAGACATATGATTATCATATTTTTTCATTAATTAACATAAACATTAATAACAAAAAAAGATCATAGTATTTTTTAAATCTTCTCCATCTCTTTTCTTCACCCTATTTCCACTTAGATCATTTCAAAGTTTTCAGGTCACTAAAATAAAAATTTTTTTTTTAATTTATTTATTTTGTTTTTGTTTATTTTTGGCTGCATTGGGTCTTCGTTGCTGTGTACCAGCTTTCTCTAGCTGCAGCGAGAGGGGGCTACTTTTTGTTGCAGTGTGCGGGCCTCTCATTGCGGTGGCTTCTCTTGTTGTGGGCACAGGCTCCAGGTACGTGGGCTTCAGCAGTTGTAGCTTGCGGGCTCCAGAGTGCAGGCCCAGTAGTTGTGGCGAATGGGCTTAGTTGCTCTGCAACATGTGGGATCCTCCAGGACCAGGACTCGAACCCATGTCCTCTGCACTGGCAGGTGGACTCCTAACTACTGCGCCACCAGGGAAGCCCTAAAACAAAAATTTTAATTACTTGTGTATGTGTGTAAGCCTTGCTGTATGTTCGTACCTTTCTCTTCTCTTACTTTTGTTCTTTTTCTCTTGTTCCCAACCCTCATTGTACGCTGCATCTTTTCTCTCAAATGTGAACCTTTTAATCTTCTGTGGGCCAGGCAACTTGTTAACAATCCAGTTAGCACAGTGTACTACACAAAAGTCAATAAGCCTTGGAGACAGAAGGATTAGATGTATGACCCAAAATGGTCTCTGTTCTAGTTAGATACTGCTCAAATTTTCACATGTATCAGAAGTCTCCTGAGAATCTTATAAAATGCAGATTCTGACTTAGTTGGCTTCTGGTAGACCTGTTATTCCTCATTTCTAACAAGCACTCAGTGACCCTCATGTTGCTAATTTACAGATCACACTTTAAGTACAAAGTTAGACTCTTGGGGATCAGCACAAATGTAGTCATTAGTTATAGGGGACATTATTGTTAAGTCTTAACATATATTTTTAAATGCTGTTGGTTCATGGTCCCCTTTGAAAAGTGTTGGCTTCCTGACAGATGAATCAATTAGAAGGATCTAAGCAAAATATGACTTAGCTGCCATTTAAAAAGCAGAACTCTGTGAATGAGGTAAACATGTGTGAGGAATAGATGTTGGGCCAAGGGAGAATCCTTTCAACAAGAAAGAGACACAGCTTGCCGTCCGTCTGCTTCAGGTGGGTTAAAACAACTTTAGGAGAACATGAAGATTGTGATAATTCTCTCTGGTTTTTCCTCAAAACCTCAAGCGCTTTAGGATATAATCTTGGTGTCATTTATCTTCTAGAGAGTGTAGGGAGAAAACTTTGTCGTTGTCTTCTGAGATCTTGCTTAGCGGTTTGGAATGTTGAGAATTGTCCAGCACGCTGTGCAACCAATACAAGAGGAGAGCTTTTCTTTTCACTTATCCTTTCTCAGGCTCCTCTGTGTCTTAGGATTGTTCTGGTTCCCTGTGCTCGGCCCCGGGCGTCCCCGGGAGTCCCGACCAGCAGGACAAATCCTTGTGAGTCCGAGGAGGAACCTGTAGGGGTTGAAAAGAGAAGAAGGGGCAGGAGACGCAAAAGAATGGAGGCAAGACAAAATCCTGATCAAGCCTCAAATTTTTATTGCTGCAGTAGCTGTATTTATACAGTACAGAGAAAGGGGGGCGGGATCCAGAATAAGGGAAGTATTTGGCAAATTATCATTGGTGCTGCGTGCGCGGGCTTTCGTTGGAAGCGCGGGCTTTCGTTTTTAGGCGCGGGCTTTTATCTCATTAAGCAGGAAGAGAAGCAGGATGTCGGCCATCTTCTAATGGCGAAAACTTCTTGGCTCCCAACAGTTCCCTTCTTCAAAGGTACTTTATGGGAAGTTGATTTAGACAAGGGGTGAAAATTCGGTATTATTTTTGCCAATTCAGATTGATGGTCAGTGGCCGAGGGATTACTGTGTTAAAAAGGATTCTAAAAGGATTTTGTTAAGATTCATAAATGTGTCTGCTAAGAGGGTAGGAGTAAGGCATGTGCATCAGATATTTGCCATTTCTAACCCACCCTTAGAAGGCAGAAGACTCCTTGAAAGGCTAGTGGGACATTGGTTCATTGGCCTTAAGCCCTATAACCACTAGGATCAGCCCCGCGTGCTGTTTCCCCCATTCCTTGTTTTCAGTGCCATTGCCCCTGCATTTGAGGATAATGTGCAAGTTTTGGCATGATGAGTTATTTTTACTTACCCAGTCAGATACGATTTTGTTGGATGTCTTCTCATTTTTATTGTCTATCCTATGCCATGAGCATTTCTAAAAAGGCAATAGTTTCCTAAGTAAGAGAGCAGCAAGATTTGTTAGTTGGTCTCGCTGGCTTTCTTTCTCTTTTTTTTTTTTTTTTTAAGATTATCACGATGTTATGGACTAAGTTATGCCCCCCCATCCCCACCCCCAACTTCCTATGTTGGAGCCCTAACCACCCACGTGACTGTGTTTGGAGATGGGCCCTTTAAGGAGGGAGTCAAGGTCGAACGAGGACTGGTATTTTTTTTTTGAAGAAGAAGAAGATGTTGGGGGTAGGAGTTTACTTATTTATTTATTTTTGCTGTGTTGCATCTTCGTTTCTGTGCGAGGGCTTTCTCTAGTTGTGGCAAGCGGGGGCCACTCTTCATCGTGGTGCGCGGGCCTCTCACTGTTGCGGCCTCTCTTGTTACAGAGCACAGGCTCCAGACGCGCAGGCTCAGTAGTTGTGGCTCACGGGCCAAGTTGCTCCGCGGCATGTGGGATCCTCCCAGACCAGGGCTCGAACCCGTGTCCCCTGCATTAGCAGGCAGATTCTCAACCACTGCGCCACCAGGAAGCCCACTGGCTTTCTTTTTAAATAATCAGGCGGTCTGCTCTCTGAAGCTTGTCTTCCCAGCTGGGAAACTGTCGCTTGTCACTCTTGGGTTGATCACTAGAGAACAGCTTGTCTTGCTGTACTCTGGACTGTGATGTGATCCTAAGTCCTCTGGTCTTGAGGCTCTGCTGACTGTAATGAAGGTTTATGTGGTACCTCCAGCCTTTGAATAAAATCCCCTTTACAAGGCTGGAGCTAAGATCTCTTATTACACTCAGCTGGGACCCTTTTTTGCAGGATTGATTTTTCATTAGCCTAAGAACAATGACAAGCCAGTGTTAACATGGGTCAACCCAGAAATGAGCTCTAGGTTTGCTGGCCTTCAGTAAGTGGTTTTGTTCAGTGGGAATTGAACTGGTTTAATTGGATAGCTCTGGGTCTGAGTTCTGCCACATCTCTCTCTAACTAGTGACCTTGAGAAAGTCCTCAGCCTCTCTGAGCCTTCATTTTCTCACCTGCAAATTGGAGACAATAATAAGTACCTCCTTGAGGTGGTATGAATATCCTGTGTATTCAGGATCTAGCACAATGTTTTTCACATTCTTAATACAATAGATACTCATTCAATGTCCTTTTCTCTTTTCTCCCCCCTTGTGTTTGATGTAAGGTCTTATTGTGTTTTGTTTTGATTTGATTTTCCTTTGATCTTAATAATTCAAGTGTTCTGGGGTTTTGTTACCATGGGATTTTCTAGGTAAAAATCAAGTTTCAAGAGAGTTGAGAAGAGAATGAGGTATTAGTGATACGAGGGCTCGGGGACAAGTTGAATAGAGAGGTGGGCAGAGTCCAGATGTTTCCAGATTTAGTGAGTCTTTAAGGAATTGCCAGGTTATTAGACACAGGGCTTCATTTATTCAGAGGCAACTGAAGCTGGCAGGGGCAAAAGTACCATGGAAATGTTTAGAAATATGTTTTCCAAACAAGGCTGGACTCAAGCCAAGCTGGGATCTAGGGGATATTTCATTCATTCAATGATTCATTCATCCACTGAATCATTCATGTCCCAGACATTTACTTAGCACTTTGGGTGTGCTAGGCACTACATCAATCCATGCCTCAGAGAGCTCGTGGTAGAGCGGTGGAATGGTAATTATATAATACTTGATGCCTGTCTCTATTTAACTAAAGCAATGAAGATAAAGCTAATTTTATTAAATATCTTAAGACCAGCCCTCTCTTTTTAGTATTTGTCCCCCACCCCAATCCATCTTCCCTTCTTCTGGGGCATTAAAAAAGGGTACCTGGAGAAAGATGGGATATCCCACTTTCACTGGCAGCTTGCTGTCACTGAGTTCTCCCCATTGGAATTTGAGCAAAAATGATGGGTGTCCTGTGCTTAAAAAGAAATCCTTTGCTATGAATTTCCCCTCTTTCTTACCCTCTGTCTGCAATGCCAGACAACCTTGGGAGGCTTTGTCGAGGACAACAGAACCTCCCTGCTTGCCTGCTTTCCGGGATGACTTGATGGAACAGAGCTGGCCACCGGCCCTGGGCTGGCACAGGAGAAAGCAATGATCTTCCAAGTACTTTAAGCCCCTGAATTTGGGGATCTCTTCATTATATCTTCTATTGTAACAAATTAAGTAGTCATGAGTTTTTTGAGGTTCAAAACTAACTCAAAATAATATGAATGTCATTGGTCTAACAGAAACTTAGAAGATTTTGTTGGCCACGTGAGATTCCTGAAGATACAGGGGTCTGACAAACTCTGGATCCAATCTGAGCTCTGGAACACTTCTGTATCTAAGATTTTATACAACCCCAAAGGAAAATAAATTCTCAAGTCTTCAGACACCAAAGAGTCAAGATCCAATCTTTTTTCCAGGGCCTTCCCTCCTTTGCTAGCCGAAGATTTGCAAACATCAGTGAGGAGGCAGGTGAGCAAGTATCTGTATTTTACATATGAGTGGATCAGGTTTCTCTTGGTGGTCATGGGGAGTGTTGGAGATATGATTTGGGGGCAACAATGGAAGCAACGGGAAAGCCCGGGTCTGACCATTCGAAATCATCCTTGAGAAGATAGTGCCAGAAAAAAAAGGAGGGGATATTCTTCAAGGTCATCCAAGCATCCCTGGACCTAGCTAGAGGACAAAGACCTTATCTAGAGGGCAAGCAGCCTCATCCTAGCTCCACTCAGCTGAAACCTCCTCCTCTGTACCTTGTATCGTCAGAGTCAGCCTTTCTATGGTTCTCGAAGATCAATGGCCAGTATAATCTACACGAGTGGGAGAAGACCCTCCCCTCTTACTCATGAGTAATGAGTTCATTTACTCATTCATTAATCATGTAGTTACTGAACACTTATTTTGTGCCAGGGAGATTGTAGTTGTGTATTTTAGTGGGTATGTAGCTGAGAGGACTAGAATGTCCACGAGGTACAATACAGGTGCAAGGAAGGTAGTAAGTGCAGCAGGAATCAACACAGGCACAGCACAAGGCAGGTGTCTCCTGTCACTCAGCTGCTTTTGTCTACTGTGGTAAAGGCGTGTGATTAATTACACATAGAGACCGTAGGTATGTCCCCTCACTTTCTAATTGCAATTAGTCACAGAAGCACTGAACATATTGCTTTTCCTGAATGTCAGGACATTTCACTGGATTCCCCTTGGTTCTCTGAGAAGCCACAATTAACTTTACTAATTATTCTGTTCACCACATGTGCTTCACTTAATGTAGAACCAAACTAATGAATGTTAATCTTTTAAAAACTTTTTTTTTTTCTAAAAGCCATCTTGGCTGCCATCCAATTAACACCAGCAGTAGTTCCTTAGACAAAACCACGAATATCATCGAGCCTGTCCAAGGCTGGTGGGAGAGAGGAAGCCAACTTCAGTTTCAAGAATTTGTTCCTTTCTTGTCCAGGGAGGGAGAGGCTCTCTGCTCTGGTAAAAAGCCATGTGGTACTTTCGGGTGGGTATGCTTTGAAAGACTTTCTAACTGGTCAAGCAAGCGTCTCTGCAATGACCCATCCATAGCACCAGGTAGTGGAGAGTTGGCAAACCAGAGATGTGTGCCAAGGACTAGGCTAGGAATGCAGGACAACTTAAAAATGCACAAACTCCTGCTCTGACACCAGCAATACACCTAGAGTTGAGCAGGGTGCTTTCCTGTCTTTATGGTCCAGGTAGCTTCTTCCTCCTTACGCTCCTATGATTTTTCTCAAGATTTCTGTGAATCTGTGTGTGTGTGTGTGTGTGTGTGTGTGTGTGTGTGTAAGGGAAGGCTTACTTGCTCATGGCTTTTCCTACATCCGTGTATCTTGCCTCTTCCCCACATTGTGTTGATTCAGGTGTGAAACTCAGCAGCTTCTTTGATTTTCACACACGCATGCACTTCCCCAAAGCATTCATGAGAATTTGAGGACAAGATAGTAGGCGAATTTACATCACACCCCCACCCCACAAACAAGCTCAAATGGAGGAGCTGGCATCACTGTTTGAAGACATCCTTTAGGCACCCCTCTCCATGGAGTTCTTCACCCCATCGAGTTCCAGCTGAGTCCACCTGACAAGAAACAACGCATTTTGCTTTGTCTGCTACACAGCATTTTCATCGTTCTCCTCTGGAACCTTGATGATTCTCCTGCCTGTCAGCTACAAATTGGCATTTTCCATTGGCACTTGCCAGCTACCTCTACAAGGATGAAATCATTTGCTCCTGCAGCTGCTGACTTCCAACACCCCTGAAAGGAGTTCAGGTGGAGAGCAGACATGAGGCTCTCTGTGCTCTGGGGAAAACTGGCAGAACAGGTCTTCAGACAGATATTTTCAGGAGCCAATTTTATGAGCCCAATTCTATCTCCTCGTATCTAGAAAAGCACTAAAATCCTTCATGGTGGCATCTGCTCCTTGTGACTAGCAGTAACCTGCGCGAGACTAGCAGAAACCTGTAAAAAATATGTGCTTGATCGCATGTATTCCCCCTTCACCAAAATCACATGTATACTGACCTTCCCCCTGCTTCTTTGGAGAAGTTTCTCAGAGCTATCTGGGATGCTGTCTCCTGGGCTGCAGTCCTCATTTTGCCCCAAATAAAACTTAACTCACAACTCTCACGTTTTGCACTTTTTTAAGTCGACATGCCTCAAGCATACCCATCAATGTTTTTTTTTTAAAGATCAGGAGGAAGAGGGAGAGGTAAGAGAGAATTCCTGTTGAACCAGGAATTATTGTGCGAGCTGCTACGACAATACTTCTTTTTACGTCAGCATCACCGCAATGCGTTCTCCTAATTACTACTTAAAATACCTGGCACTCCAGTGAGCTTTTTAATACGCCACCTTTATTGAGTGTTGCTGTAACCTTGTGAGCCAGGCAGGGCAGCCATGTCTCATCGCCACATTTTGCAGGTTAGGAAACTGAGCCTCCAGGTGGTGAGTGCCCAAATGGGCATAGCTTGTTTTTGGTAAAATGTTCTTTCTGCCTTATCTGGCTCTAAGATGGCTGTTTTGTGGGGGTATAGGAGGGATCAGGAAGTGGTGAACCATTTAACCTGTGCCCTTCTCTCTCTCATTCAACTCCAAATTCCATCTCGCTTTGAGGCAATGCTCCGAGGTACATGGAGCAGAATGTGAGAATAGCCAACCTGCATTGGGTTATTTGCAATGTTTTTCAACCTTGACACTATGGAAATTTTATGCAAGATAATTCTTTGTTGTCAGTGAAGGGAGACGTAGTATGATGTTTAGCAGCATCCCTGGCCTCTACCCACAAGACGCCAATAGAATCCCTGCTCCCAATCCTGTGACAATCAAAAACGTCTCCAGATATCGTCAAGTGTCCCCTAGGGAGACAAAATCACCTGTGGTTGGGAACCACTGAGTTATTGTCACACACCCATTTTCATGGTGGTTTCTTGTCTTCAGGACCTGTACCATGGATAATAGATCACGTTGAGCATCTCAGAGAAGAGGTGCGAATCGTGCAAGGCATATGGTAAAGGAAAGGGATTTGAACCTCGTGTTCCCTTTTCACTGGAAAGAGGACATGTGCCTTCACTCTGCTGAAGACAAAGGAAGATAAATGTCACCCCTCCACGGCAAGAGCTCTTCTGATGGGGCATTGCTGCTAATGGCTCCGACTTTTACTACAAACGGCCCAAGAAGTGCCAAGAACCACACATCAGTCCATTTCAGGAAAAGATGGTGTATTTGAACAGCTTGACACTGTGAAGGCATAAATTGTTGGGAGAGACGAATGTGAGCTGGAGAGATTTGTAGATGTGGCAGACGGTAACCCTGGTATTTCATGTTAATTGTTTTGCTCAGGCAGGAGACCTCCTGTGATTTACATTCTGGAGCAGGGGGATGATGGACTGAGTCGGAAAGCTTGTCACCTCCGGAGAAGACGAGTGGGGATGTGACAGCAACCTTGGAAGCTCTCATTTGTTCCAGAGCATCAGGGCTGCTGTCACATGCCTGGGGGGAGGCCAAGCGGGAAGAGCGGGGGCCTGTACCCAGTAGCTGAATGGAAGAATTGAAAACTAGGTGGCAAAATCCCTTCCATCCAAGGGCTCAGAAGTGATGTGCAAATAAGCAGGGGGAGGGCACCAGACAGACGCTGGGGTTGGGTTTTGTCTAGCCCATCCTGCAAGTGGGAACCCTGCCGTACTTGGTTGTGCGTGGGCGGAGTTGGGAGGGGCAGTTAGAGACTTCAGAAGGAACGGAGGGTGTTTGTCCAGACCAGGAAAAGCTTTGATCAGTACAGAAGTGTGGATTTGATCTTTGCTCACCTGGTACCGCTGATGAGGAAACAGGAAAAGGTCACGTTGTCTCCCGAGTCAGTATGTTCCTTTACTTTCGTCTTTCCAGAGGCTCTTTATTCAGAAGCTATTGCTCCTTTCTCCAAACTGCAGGAATGAACTAAGACCCTTCTGCGCTGAGTGGAGCTCAGTCAGACCGGGCTAACTGCAGACTCAAGCAGAATCATCGTGGGTCCTGGGCCCAGAGGCTCTGGAAACCAGCCAGAAGCAGTAGGAGGAGATGTTTACTGGTCAATGTGTGGCCAGAACTGGACCAAGGAGCCATCAGGGTTGTCAGACCCTTAGTAAGAGATATGGTTGGGGAAGTGGTGGCATTGACAGGGTAAGGTGGCTTCATTGGGTAGCATAATGTCAGCCTGGCCAAAGCTGGAGCCATGTTTCCAGAATCTTCTTCACTGTGAGGTTCGGGGTCAGAGTGGGCCCAAGGGGACTTTGTGTGGATTTGGAAGGTGGCAGTGAAGCAGCAGCCATTCACCATTCTGTGGTGACAGATGGACATCCAGGTGCCCTTTGGGTCCTGGCTTGGCTTGTTCTTCACTCTGTGCCCAGCTTGCACTACGGAACAATGGCCTCTGACCAGTAGCGGCCCAAGTCCGCCACAGGTGTGTGGCCTTGACCCACAAAGATAGCAGCTCCGCAGACTCTCCAGAAGCCCCTTTCCAGGTCCGCCTTTGTGGCCGGGTGGCCTGGCCTCTACGCCCCCCCATCAGCTCCACCCTGTCCACCTGCACCACGTGGACCACAAGTGGGCTGGTCAGTTACTATTTCTTTGATTTTTCTGACTCCCTCCAAGCTTCACTCTACTGGCTTCTCCCACATTTTCATCTCATTCCTTTCATAAAACTCTTATCTCTGTACTGCTCAGAGTGCATTGTTTTTCCCACTGGGCCGGATTGACACAGCGGGGAGGGATCCTCTGAAGTCTGGCGGCCTTTTTGTGGGAGTCAGACAGTCGCCCATACACGGTTGTCCCTCAGTATCCCTGGGGGATTTGTTCCAGGAACCCCACAGATACCAAAATCCGCAGGTACTCAAGCCCCTTTTATATAAAATGGTGTCGTAGTTGCATATAATCTGCACATACTCCCATAGACTTTGTCACCTCTACGTTACTTAAAATATCTAATCCTGTGTAAATGATGTGTGAATAGTTGCCAGATTGCGGCAAGCTCAAGTTTTGCTTTTTGGAACTTCCTGGAATTTTATTTTTTGGACTGTTTTCAATCTGTGGTGGGTTGTATCTGTGGATACAGAACCTATGGATGTGGGGGGCTGAGTGAACTCCAAGGAGACCAGACTGCCTGAAAAGTGAGTATGGTGCAGACCAGGAAATATTTCTTAAGGAAAAATGATCCCAGCGTTTATTCATTCATTCATTCATTTATTCATTCATTCTCTTCATCAGTAGAAAGGAGAGGGCTGTGCCAGGGAACGTGCTAGAAGTACAATGCTAACTGGTGACTAAAACAGAAATGGCTGCTTTCCTCAGTGTTTAAAGAGGATGGCAGAAAATTAACAAATAATTAGCATATGACTATAAATGATAGTTTATCACATGGCACCTATCACAAACAGCATGAGGCAATAGAACATAGTACAGCTGAAAGCGAGGCCTATTTAAATAAGGGCACCTGGGAAGACCCCTCTGAAGAGTTGAGGTTTAGGCCAAATCTTGTAACAGAAGATGGATGCATCCGCAGGAAGAGTGTTTGTTCTCTGCTGAGGGAACCGTCTGAGTGAAGGCCCTGAACTAGGACAGAGGCACATGACAGAGTCATGGGAGAACAGCGAGGACATTTTGTGTAATTGTGACCAGCTCTTTGACTGAAAAATACCAGCTTCAAGCCAGAACACAGTGAGGCCTGAGACCGCCCAGAATTCCGGCAAGCAGTTGGTGTGGACCCACAGGAAACCAGAACGTGGAGCTGAGCATCAGGGAGAGGAGAGAATGTTCATGAAGAAGGAGTCAGGACCGTGGTCCGGACCAGGGCTGCCACTGGTCCATACGGTGCCTTTGTGTGAAGTAGAAAGAGAGGCCCCTTCCTCTGAGAGACAGAGCCCGGGGCTGGGGTTCTTGGCTTGGCCAGTGGAGCCAAGGCTGGATTTCAGCTCCCACTTCGGCAGGGGCCCAGCCTGCATCACCACATGTAACACCTGATGGGGATAATGAGTTTGTGTTCAGCTGCCTGAGGCCAGAAGGATTTCTGAACCTCTTGCTAAAGAGGGATTTGGTGAGTAAGTATCCCACCTCTGACTCTATGGGAAGCAGCTAGCTGCCCGTGTACCTAAGCTAAGTGCTAAGTCAACTGGCACTTCTCATGATGTTCATCTCAATGAATTTCTTTTGTCATCTCAAAGGCTTTGGGGGCACTATAAATCTGATGTGCAAAAACAAGATAAGTCCCCTCCCCCTCCCCCTCCCCCCATCAAGAGCTTCATGCTAGGCCTCCAGGGGCACATATGCAGCTGGGATGATCTCTGGTTGGGGTGAACCTGTCAGTTTCTATAGTGGGGAAAAGAGGTGAAAGGGGGGGACTAACGTTTATTGACCCTTACAACATACCTGGATGTTAGACATTTTACCTACATTTGTGATTTAACTCACATAACTATTCATGAAGCAGATATTCCCAACCACATGCAACATGGGCAGGTCTATTAGCTAACTTGTCACCCTCTCTGTAAGTAAGTGCATCAATGGGATTTGGTCCCAGTTCTGTCTTATCAGGACTCTGTGTGAAGAAGGTAAGAGCAGATGCCTTTGGAGTTGCTGTTAGCAAAACAGTTTGGAAATAGACTCAGGTGGTGGTGGGCCGCCGATGTTGGCTAGATTCCTTTATCCACCTGTGCCAATGAGGTATCTGAATTTCTCTGGGGTGAGGAATCCTAGGAGAGGAAATGTGCCGATCAATGTACTATAACTGACACCTGATTAGCCAGGAAGCCAATACCTAAAAGAGAGGAATTTTCTCCCAAAGCAGCCTTTGTTTGCTCTCCCCTGATCATATCAGTCTTATTGTCAGTGTTTCTGATGTGCTCTTGGGACATTGGTGCCTGTCAGGGAGGAGAGCCACGTAAGAATCCGAGTGTCACCTTCGGAACAATCGCTGGGACTGTACATTACAGTCATTCCCAATTGATGCTGAACTTGGACCTTAAGCACATGACCTATGACTGAATTCAATTTCTTGACCTTCCTTATAAGAAGAAAAAAAGGAGGCCATGTGTCTGAGCAGAATTCTTGAGCTGGAAAGACCTCAGCACTGCTCAGATCACTGTCATCTAAGTTATCAAGAAGAGAAAAAACACCTGCTCTCTGTGTGCAGGTGCTGAACCATCCGAAGGGATGCTCCCACCTCCCTGAGCTGGCCCAGAGCCGGCTTTTTGACTTTATGTTGGTTTTGGTTGCTTTCTCTGTCTGTGACTGTCTCCAGGGGAGGAATCTGAAACTAGGGCTTCCTTGCTTCTGGGCACACAACCTCAAGTTTGAGAAGCAAAATGTCATAATGTCATTGTGTATGTGTGTGTGTGTGTGTGTGTGTGTGTGTGTGTGTGTGTGAAGGTGGTGTGCCCATATAGGAGAGAACCATCAATCTGCTTCGATCCAAAAGAAATCTGGAGGAGATACAAATCAAATGTCCATGTGCTCCTTGTCTGTTATAATAACTCCTATCCAGATGTCAGCAGATTTAAAAGGCTGCCCAAGTGGTGAAAAGTTGTGCTTTATTTGCCAATCACTACATATGGGTGAGGCCAGACATTCTCACTTTTATTTGTCCTTCCCTAAAGTTTTGAAAAAAATACTTACCTGCCGAGTGCTACCTCCTCAGAGGGTTCTTAAGCTAGAAGCAAGCACCCAGGCATGAGGACAGCTTCATGTCCATTTTGCTGGTCATTCAGATAAACTCTACGACCCAGGGAAAGTGTTGTCATGTTATTTCCTTTTGATGACTTGAAACATGACAGCGAGGAAGGAGTGATTTACCCAAGTTATAGCAGGTTGGCAGGTACAGGGGAATAGAGCTTGACTTAGGAGACAAAACAGAAAAGTAGATTTTATCTTAACTGTAATTGCTTCTAGACATGACAACTTTTACCTGGCACCTGATCAGTATTAGAGGCCTATAGTTGGCCTGATGCTACCAACTGAGAGAGAGCTCCCTTTGCTGCCTAAGACAATGTAGTCTCCCACCTGTGGTCCTTTCCTAGCTCCCTGTGCCCTGCACTCTGAACAATATTGGTCACAGTGATAGAACCCAACTCAACCTAAACTACTCAATAAAGGGGACTTGACCCGTGTACTAGGCAGTTCAGGGACGATTGGATTTAAGAGACCAAATCTAATTAGATTTTAGGATACTCAATCCATCTATTAGAATCTATCTGCTTCTTTCACGTTTCTCTACAGGCTCTCCCCACTAGGTGGTCCATGATAGCTTCACATTTACATCCCACCAGTTGGACGATCCTAGCAGAAAGGGTCTTCTTTCCCAATATAACAGTACCCATGGCTCTGAAGAGGCTGACTTGGGATGATGTACACACCTGAAACAGAAGCAATTTCTGTGGTGGGTGAGGCTATATCCTCATTGGCCAAGCCTGGGTTCCCAGACTACTCCTAGAATCTGAGAGCGGAGCTCCTCCAATGACAGGGAATATGAGTGGGGGAGGAGGTGCAGTTATCAGAAGGGAAAATGGAGCCCAGGCAGACAAAACTATTAGTGCCTACTGTATCATTTTTCATAATTTGTCATTTTATATTTTGAAAAGACAGACAAAAATATCTGTGACCTCCAACAAGTCTGTAAGTTCCGTTTTTCCGTTGAGCCCCTCCTCATGCTGGAAAGAAGTTTCTGGTTTGGGCGTCACCTCCCAGAAACTCCGTATCCTCTGTCATCACACTCTTCAAGATCCTCTAGTCCTCCTGGTATCTCAGGATCTTCTGGAGGTCCTGCCTAAACCGTTCTTGCTCCCTGTTGACCTCATATTCTGTATTCGCGTTGCAGTGGAGAGTAGCTGATAGTATTACTCTGCTGGCTGATAGGTCTGAAAACCTTTCTTTACCTATAGATCTTCAGGTTAAATAAGTCTGATTCTATAAACTATTTCATAGAACTACAGTTCTTTTTTTTGTGTGTGTGTGAGCCATGTATGGAATTTTTAATTTTCTAGTTGCCACACCAAAAAAGTAAAAAGAAATAGGTGGAATTAATTTTAATAGTATATCTTATTCATTCCAAACAACCAAAATACCATAATTTCGACATGTAGCAAATACAAACCTTTTTTTTTTTAAACATCTTTATTGGAGTATAATTGCTTTACAATGGTGTGTTAGTGTCTGCTGTATAACAAAGTGAATCAGTTATACATATACATATGTTCCCATATCTCTTCCCTCTTGCGTCTCCCTCCCTCCCACCCTTCCTATCCCACCCCTCTAGGTGGTCACAAAGCACCGAGCTGATCTCCCTGTGCTATGCGGCTCCTTCCCACTAGCTAGATATTTTACGTTTGGTAGTGTATATATGTCCATGCCACTCTCTTGCTTCGTCCCAGCTTACCCTTCCCCCTCCCCGTGTCCTCAAGTCCATTCTCTAGTAGGTCTGCGTCTTTATTCCCATCCTGCCCCTAGGTTCTTCATGACCATTTTTTTTTGTTTTTTAGATTTCATATATATGTGTTAGCATACAGTATTTGTTTTTCCCTTTCTGACTTACTTCACTCAGTATGACAGACTCTAGGTCCATCCACTTCACTACAAATAACTCAATTTTGTTTCTTTTTATGGCTGACTAATATTCCATTGTATATATGTGCCACATCTTCTTTAAGAACTACAGTTTTTCATAGAGTGGTAAGTGAAAACCTTAAGAGCAAGTCACAGTTGTACAGAGCTAGGAAGAAGGTGTATTAGACAGGGTCTCTGCAAGAAATAGTTGGCGAGCTCAAGGAGTATCTTAAGAAAGTTTAATGAAAAGACAGTTTACAATGATGAGGATACAGTTAAAGTAACATAAGAGGGATGGTGAAGCCACCAAAGACTATGACCAGCAGGAAGTGATTACACCCCAAGTCTTGAAGGTGTTTTATGACAGTTGTAGCCATAGGAGAGGGTTTGCTCGGCATGAGCTGTAGCCTTGAATGTGGATCATAGCCACTGCCAAACTGTGGCCAGCAAGGAGGGAGCTGAGGGAAGAAATACCCCAACTTTCTTTCTCCCCAGCTTCTAATTCTTGCCAGTGCTTTCCACTGGTCAACGCAATCAGATACCAAAAAGCAAGGGAGCCTGGCTGACACTGTCCACAGAGGCCAGCCTCCTGAGGCTAAGCAATAGACATTGGGGAGTGGATGTGGAGGGACAGAGAACAGAGCATATCCAGCACAGGACTTGATCAAGCTGGCTCTATCTGAGAGAGAACACGTTCAATTGTTCAAAGAACTGAGTGTACCTGGACACTTTGAGAAATGGCAAGAGGGTTGAGTGGCTGGAGGCGGATGAGTGGAGGAGGAATTATTTTTGACAATTCAGAAGATATTCTTGACTTTGACAGTGTCTCCAATGAAAACCGATATACAGCACAATGAATCCAACCATTGCTACCTGGAATGTTACAACTGATAGAGATTTTGACTTGTCGGAAGGGTGCATCAACACAGTTTTACTGCATCACCCTTAATTTTAAGTTGCCGACTGCTGTGTGTGTATGGCAGGGTGGCGAGGCAGGGAGGCTTATAACTCTAGCTGGAATTACCTCCTTCTGTTCAGCCCCAGCTGATCAGGAAGGCAGAGGGCCAGGAAGAGATAGTTGGGCCACATCAACTCACTGTATGGCTGTTTCCAAACAGGGGAGCTAAGACTCTCATGGAATAGAGAGTGGGAAGAAAACTGTAGGGAGGCCGGCCTTGAGATCTAAACTTCATTTTTTTCCTGGTCTCTAACAGCTCTGCATCTACAGTATCCCTTGCCTGTTAGTTTCTAGTCCAGGCATGCCAGGAGCAGTCATTTCCATAAGAGGTAGTTGATTCCTTCCCCTTATCCTAATCAGGTATGTATTTCTTCTCTTTCCTAAGAAATACACAGAAACTTGGCAGATTTCCATGTCAGTGGCTGTTGAAACCTTTTTTCTGTTGTGTACACACCAATGTCTTCTGCACACCTGTGTTTCTTACCTCCTCGTAGACAGTGAGCTTCTCAAGAAAGAGGCAATATTTGGAACTGACTAGAATCTACCCCCTGTTTTCAGTGCCAGGTTTAGAAGCCATTGGCTTCTTAACAGGAAGTGACATGTTTTGGATGAATTTCTAGGAAGTCAGTATCAGTAGGCTGAACCGGGAGTGACTGGAAAATGATTTGTGGTGGAGATCAGCATTACGCTCCACTGTGGAGGATGAAGAGGATTTTGATAGATGAAGGGGAGAGGAAGAGGTATTTTGGGCTGGTGTGATAGAATGAACAAAGGCTTGGAATTGGGTAGGATTGTGATTTATTGGAAGAAAAGTGTGTAGCTGGAGTACAGGCCATGGGTTAATGAGAAGTAGAAGGGAAAGCTGGAGGCCAGTGTTGAGGACTTCCTGCTCCTCTTCCCACTAAGTGGAGGACTTAGCATCAGGATGGGAGTTGGGGCTTGGCTAGGACTTAACTGAGGTGGGTCTGTGATGTCAGTATATAGCAAAGGGGCACCAAGGTGGTGTGCTGAGCAGAAGAAAAGCAGAGAACCACAGAGGTGGTGTGAACAAAGTAAGCGATCAAATGAGCTTCTCTAATATAGGCTCTGTCCATGGGGATGGTACAAAGAGGCCTCTGATCTTCGGGGGAAAGAAAAAAGCTGGTTCTGAAGCGAAGAGAAGGGTAAGATAAAATGGGTAAGGTGGGGGAGCGGAGGGTAAGATTGAGGGAGTTCATTTGGAAGGACCCATGGGGGAGGGCAGAACCAGGAGGGATTTCTGAGGCTATAATGACGAACAATGGGATTCTTTTCATGTGGGGCCTGGGAGGGCCTAAGGTGGTCACAGTTCCCTGCCCCCCACCCCACCCCGAACAAACTCCCCTCAAGGGCTCCCGGCCCTTTGTCATCCCTGAACGCTAGGCTAAATGCTGTGGGCTTGATCTCAGTGATATGTACGTGGTGGATGTATCCAAACATGGCATTCCTCCCTTGGGGAGTTTCTCTTCTCACACCATTCCCAAGTTGAAGCTTTGTCTGCTAATTCCAGATGCACGGATGACAAAAGGAGGTATTTAGCAAGACCGTCGGTGGGGATCTGGAAGAAGCATGCTGCTCACTATAGAGCAGAATCTTTTTTTTTTTATGTAATATAATGTGTATGTAAAGGTGGAGCACAGGCAAAGAGGAGACATTGTGAACTTGGCAGATACTCGGGCCCATCGGCAGAATCACTGAATGTAACACCTACAGGTTACAGAGCAAAATCTTAATACAATTCCCTTTAGACCTTCCCATTAGTCCCCTATATATCCATCCTAGTTTCTGTCTCTAGCAACCAGCTTATTTTCCGTCGTTTCCTTCCTCTTGCCAGACTCTATAAATCCCTTCTTAGCCCTAAGCAATCAGACCTTGCTTTCTGTGATCGTGACCCATTGAGCAAAACAAAAGTGAAAAAGGAGCGCCAGTTTCTGCCTCAAGTATGTTCCTTAGAGGACCTCGTTGTCCAAGTCTAAGCAGCTTATAAGGAGAGTCACTCCACAAAACGGCTCTTTACAGGGAGGAATTCTTTCCCTCGGTACTATCACACCGGCTCTCCTGGATGAGGCCACCAGAAGTTGAGCACGGAAGGGTATATATCAGGATGAGTCTAGCAGCCCCAGCGTGGGATGGGAGGGTAAAGGGATGTCAGGGAAGGCCACGTGATGAAACAAAGGGAAGATTGCTGCCACCATCCCAGGGGGCAGCGGGGAGGTAGGGTCTGGACAGAAAGACAGTAACTGTTCATTGGGTGCCTGCCACAGCACAGGGCCCTGAGACTACAGCAATGAGTCAGATCATCCCATTGCCCCGCAGAAGCTCAGAGGAGAGGAGGACATATGGAGCTGCAACCATGGCTTGTCCTCGGGGCGGACCGTGTCCTTGTACCAAGTCTGTGCCTTTAAGAGTACGTGAAAGTGGACAGCTGAGTAGGGCCTTGAGGTCGGGGGTGGGTAGTCCTGTAGGAACGCTGCAAAAGAAGGAAGAAAATGAAGAAAGAAAAATACGTAGCTTCTGGCTGCAGGATAAAACTGCACACCCTTGTCTTCATTTCGGGAGGCAAAGTCCAAATATGACTTATGGCTTTAAGCAACATGCGCATTTCTGCCAAGCCCCTCCCCCTTGTGATTTTTGTTTTTTAAATATTTCAAGAGCACATTGTCATCCCAGATTGTCATTTCCAAATTGGCAACGGGAGTGATTATGATAGTAAAGTATTTTGATCAGAGGCAATTTGCGAAGGGCTTTAAAAATCCCCATGACTCTCTAGATCCTGCCTCCTCCTTGGCTTGTCCCAGTGCCAACCCACAAGGCAACTCAGCAGACCTTTTAATCCTGACAGTCTTTGTGGTGGTTTGTTACATTGCTTTTTAATGAACTTGTTCTTATAGTTAATACTGGTGAAGGGGGCTGGCCATATCAGCTTAGTTCTTTGGAATAGAAAATGGGCATCTCTGAGGCTGGGGCCTCTGTGGCTCAGTCTCTAGGAAGTTTGGAGTAAATTTCCACATTGTAAAGCCCTGTTTATTGGGTTGAACATACATCTTTAGTGACACTGCTTAGGTAGTCACTACTTCTGATGTCTGCCACCCTCAGTGGTCACTGTACATCCACAGCAAGTGAGCCTAAGTCACGCAGCTGTTTGAAGACATTTGTTGATGCCTGTCCTAATACCATAGACAGACTACAGCAGTTGACCTTTTACGAGGTTTCAGACAGAAGCAGGGGTGCCTGCAGAATTAACATGGTGCTTCCTTCTCTCTCGTTTTTTTCATGCTTCAGAGTCTAGGACCTATCACTCAGCATCAGCTGAGGCCTCTTGCCCCTTCAGGATCTGGTGAAATTCCACAGCCCTGTGGGGCAACTGCAGCCTCCTGCTTTCTTGTGCTTCTCTCCGTCACCACCTATGGGCTATTCCTATTTCAGTTGCTAGAACGGAGAACTCAACTTCTCCAAAAAATCTGCTCTGATCTAAGGTTTTATCTGTCTATTCTTTATTGTATTTTTTCGGTAGACTTTATGGATGCGCAACAGGGAGGAGTCCTTCTCATGGATCACCTGACCATCCGTACTCTCCTAGGTTTTTCTCTCCTGTTATTTCTCCCTGTTTCTTCTCTAGTGCAAAAACCTCCCTGTTCTCCTGAATCAGAAGTGCCGCACTCATCGAGCTCCTTGACATCTCAGCTTCAACTACAAGTAGTTTGCCAAGGAATTTTTTTTTGAATTTTCTTTTCTTTTTTTTTATTCAGCAGGTTCTTATTAGTTATCTACTTTATACATATTAGTGTATATATGTCAATCCCAGTTTTTTTCTGGACAAATATACACTGTCCCTTGAAGGAATCCTGGTAGTTTTGATTTCCTCAATTTTGCTACAGCTATTAGAGTAAAAGGATAGGGCATGCAGTGGAGGACTTATCAGAACTCTGATGGAGAGGGGTCAGTGCTCATCTACTGATTAGTAAGTGTGAATCACAAGTTAGTCCAATTTGACTGCCATCCACATCCCTTCCTAGGAGTACCCTGAAGCCAAAGTAAACTTTTTTACTCTTCCGTTTCATCCCTGCCCCAGTACATGCTGTTTATGTTCATCCTTCCTCTTCATCTGGAAAATTCTTTAAGATCCAGTTCCAAGGGTCTTACGATCTCTTCATCTGTGAAGCCTTCCCTGGTGCCCCTCATTGGAGTAGGTTGCATTCTTCTCCCTGTTCTCTTAACATGTGGTACAGACTCTACCATGGCCTTGACTTGATTGAATTTGTTTGTCTTGTTTGCTGTCTGCCTTCTCACATGACAGAAGCTCCTCGAGAAAAGAGACTGTCAGTATACATCCTTGTGTCCTTAGTTCCTAGACCAATATTGGGCAAACATAGGGGTTCAGTAGATGTTTGTTGAATGAATTAGAGCTTGCATCATGTCTGTAGTGGGACAGAAAGATGGAATCCATATGTTTTTGGATTAAGGGGTCAAATATCTTTGAGTTACTATATTCTCCCAATTTTTAAACAGTAGACTGAAAAAGTCATGTCATAGATTTACGCATTACACTTGGAAAAAATCTCTCTCTTGTTTCCCACTTCCCCAGACTGTTCTCTGCTTTGCAAGTAACCTCCTAGAAGTTCAGCTGCAGGAAAGGATTGCCCTGTGGGCAATTCCTGAAGGACTTGCTGAAAAGCTAGAGAGATAGAGACCGGTGGAAGGCACGAGGCCAATGAACTACGTGCTAAGCTGTCGGGAAGGGTTTGGCAGGAGCTGTCTTTATGAATAGATAAAAGAGGGAACTGCCTTTTCACCATTCTTAATAATATCTCAAGGTCTTTTTAGGAACATAACATAGCTATGATTCCTGCAGATGGCAATTATATGACATATTTGGTTCCGTTCTCTCCTGTCTTGGCCTATCTTCCATGGCAAACATCAATAAATGATCATGAAACTCCTCGCCTGAGCCATTCAGAGACTTCAGGATCCTTCTCAAGACAGGATTTCAGACAATCATTGCCAGTTAATCTGATCTGATGTGCAATTCATGTGCCTAGACTCTGCACTGGCCACAGACATGGATGACTCACCTCTCATCCTCTAGACTTCCAGGGCGTTTTCTTATTCTCATCTCACATGCAGTCTCTGGCTTGGGGCTTTGCAGAACCACCTGCTTAACTACCCTCAGATATACGAGTCCTATGATGGGCCATGTGCAGTTTGAAAAAGTGTTCTTCTTCCCTTCCTCATTCTCATGAGGGCATCTACCTTCTGGGGGTTAAAAAAGGGTGTAGAAGTGAATCCTGGCTCTGTCTCTTCTATTTTATATCCTTCTATTTTATACCTTAACCTCACTGCAACCTTGTGAAGAAGGTATTATGATTGCATCTCACACATTCAGAAAAGAAAAGTTTCATAAGCAAGTGCCTGACACAGGGCCCATAATATTGGTGCTCGGTCTACGTTAGGATAAAGGCAGCTGGGAGGGGAGCTCATTGAAGCAGATGCTGTCCTTACGTGTAGGCAAAAAGGAAACAAACAAAAAGTCAAAACCAAGCTCTACCAATCTAAACCGAATTAAACCAAACCCAAACACACAACAGCAACAAAAACCCTGGCAGCCGAGTCTCTTTGCAGCAATATATTATCCAGTGAGACCGAAGGGGACTCTTCTCGCTATTCCCCTCCTCTGCCCTCTGCCACTGAGCAGAAGACCTTCTGTTCTCTGTAGCTAATCACTAATCAGCACATACTTTCAAGTTTCATCTCTCTAATTCTCTGTCTCCCAGTTATCCAAAGAAATAATTTGGCCAAGCAATGAAGGCAGGCATGTTTGCTAACAGAAGGATATTTCTGCCTCTGTGTAATAGAAATGAATATTCTGTGAAATATCAAGTAAGCAGTCATTGTGCCAATTTGTGACCTGGAGCCCCTCGGGTTCTCAGTGAATCTCTGGTGTTTATGTTGAGGGTTTCCAGTATCAGCCTCTAGTAGTTTCCTCTGGAAACACCTTCAACCACTTTATGGCATCTGAGTAGAGGGATTAGAATAATGACAGTTCAAAGAGCTGATGGGAGCCTGCGATAATGAGCCAAGACTGGGTCCAGGACTCAGGGCTTTGGTTTAAGTACTGAGGGTCACAGAGATTACATTTCCATTAGCACCATGGAGTGTTTGTTGTGTGAGAGAGGATAGCTACTTCAAACAATGTGCCCCAGAGCAGCGCTTCAGCGTCTGCAGAGGCCTGGGTTCCTCAACGATGATCCCCTGGAAGGAGGAAGCAGGCCATCCCTAACTGGCCTAAAGAGTTTACTGTGTGAGTGGGTACCTGAGGCACCTCTCAACAGTCCATTTGTCACCCTCCTTTCTGTGATTCTGAGGAATATCTTCTGCTTTATTAATAAAATTAATGATGAAGGTGATGATTACTGCTCACCTTTACTGAACATGTTCCACAGTGCATGGCATGTGGCAAGAATTTTAAGCACCATGACCTTTGCTCCATAAGGAGGTACAGTTTTTATCCATATGTTATAGATATTTGAGCTTGAGGTTCAGGTAAGATGATCACTTGCCCAGGGCCTTCCAGCTAGGAAGGTGTAGAGGTAGGGTTCAAACCCAGGTGTGTCTGACCCAAGTCCATGTTCTAAACTGTTAGGTTACACTCTTTCCTTTTTGAAAGAAGGAGATTAATCATCCACGGACCATGTGAGGACACAGGGAGCAGTGTAGCTGGGCTCTGATGTGGCTGAGAACCATTGTATTAGCCATGGATGAAGAACAATCTAATTCGCTGTGTTGAGCTGGTGGGAAAAGTTTTGGGGTTTTAACACGTGTCTCGTGTCTTACTATTCTGTGACATGACTTTGTGTCATTCAGACGGAGGGGGAAATGATCTGTTTTGATGCCTGATATGGCTCTCTGTTTTACAACCACAATCCACTGAAAGTGGCAAAGATCTGAGAAATCATTCACTCCAGCGCTCACTTCCCATAGTTGAGAAAAATGTGGTACATGCCTTGTCCAAGGTCAGGCAGGCCAGTACAGGTAAGAGTTGTAACCAGACCCAACCTGGTCTGTTTAGATCATTCCAACACTCTGTTTAAGATGTCAGGTACACTGCCCCTCTGAATCGAAGGCAACTCAAAATATTATGGCCTTACTGTGGCAGCCTTGGGAAAATTTAAGAAAATGAGAGGGATATAGGGAAGGCAACATGGTTAGTGGAAGGAAACTTGGAATGAGGTACTTGCTCATTTTTAAATTTATTCTTTCATTATTTATTTAAATCACAAGTACTGTTTGGCAATACTGATTCTAGAACCAGTTCTAGTGCTAGTTGTGTCATTTATGTTGAGCCTCTGTTTCCTCACCCAATACATAAGAGTATTAAAATTCATCAAATAATTTAAATACGGAAAAAATTTGATCTCATTGGTGATCATAGAAATGCAATTTTACCCACTACTGATTCGCCATTTTTGTTTTTACCTGTTGAAACAGCAAAAACACATAGAAGATAATGCCTAATGCTAATGAGGATGTGATAGAAAAGGCAGTTTCAAATACACATTGGTATAAATTTTCAGAAAGGAAGGTAATGGATTAGTAAGAGCTATTGAAACTCCTTGACCCAGTGATTCCATTTCTGAGAATCAATTCTAAATACATTCTAAGAAGGAATCTATGTACACAATGATGTTCAATGATGTTTTTAATATTACATGAAATGGAAACAACCTAACTGCTAAATCAAATGGATAATAGTTAAATAAATGACAGTCTATCCACACTGTGAAATGTTAGGCGGCCAATAAAGAAAATGAGTATCATGAGGTTTCCATAGTAACAGGAAAATATTTGATGTAATGTTAATTGTAACAAAGAAAATACTCATTATCACCATACAGATAAGGAAAGAGCTTCATAGAAAAAAATAATCAAGGGCTTCAAAGTATTGTGGTGGGGTGGATTTATGGCTTTTTTCTTTTTTTTTCCCTAATGTTTTTATCGGAGTATAATTGCTTTACAATGGTGGGTTAGTTTCTGCTTTATAACAAAGTGAATCAGTTATACATATACATATGTTCCCATATCTATTCCCTCTTGCGTCTCCCTCCCTCCAACCCTCCCTATCCCACCCTTCTAGCTGGTCACAAAGCACTGAGCTGATCTCCCTGTGCTATGCGACTGCTTCCCACTAGCTATCTATTTTACATTTGGGAGTGTATATATGTCCATATATATACTACCACTCTCTCACTTTGTCCCACCTTACCCTTCCCCCTCCCCGTGTCCTCAAGTCCATTCTCTATTAGGTCTGTGTCTTTATTCACGTCTTGCCCTGAGGTTCTTCATGACCATTATTTTTTAGATTCCATATATATGTGTTAGCATACGGTATTTGTTTTTCACGCTGTATGACAGACTCTAGGTCCAGCCACCTCACTACAAATAACTCAGTTTTGTTCCTTTCTATGGCTAATATTCCATTGTATATATGTGCCACATCTTCTTTATCCATTCATCTGTTGATGGACACTTAGGTTGCTTCCATGTCCTGGCTATTGTAAATAGAGCTTTAATAAACATGACTCTTTTTGAATTATGGTTTTCTCAGGGTATATGCCCAGTAGTGGGATTGCTGGGTTGTATGCTAGTTCTATTTTTAGTTTTTTAAGTAACCTCCATACTGTTCTCCACAGTGGCTGTATCAATTTACATTCCCACCAACAGTGCAAGAGGGTTCCCTTTTCTCCACACCCTCTCCAGCATTTATTGTTTGTAGGTTTTTTGATGATGGCCATTCTGAACGGTGTGAGAATGTGTTTCATTGTCATTTGTTTCTAGGTACTTTGTGATTTCCTCTTTGATTTCTTCAGTGATCTCTTGGTTATTAAGTAGTGTGTTGTATAGCCTCCATGTGTTTCTATTTCTTACAGATATTTTCCTGTAATTGATATCTAGTCTCATAGCGTTGTGGTCGGAAAAGATACTTGATATGATTTCAATTTTCTTAAATTTACCAAGGCTTGATTTGTGACCCAAGATATAATCTATCCTGGAGAATGTTCCATGAGCACTTGAGAAGAATGTGTATTCTGTTGTTTTTGGATTGAATGTCCCCTAAATATCAATTAAGTCTATCTTGTTTAATGTATCATATAAATCTTGTGTTTCCTTATTTATTTTCATTTTGGATGATCTGTCCATTGGTGAAAGTGGGGTGTTAAAGTCCCCTACTATGATTGTGTTACTGTCGATTTCCCCTTTTATGGCTGTTAGTATTTGCCTTATGTATTGAGGTGTTCCTATGTTGGCTGCATAAATATTTACAATTGTTATATCTTCTTTTTGGATCGATCCCTTGATCATTATGTAGTGTCCTTCTTTGTCTCTTGTAATAGTCTTTATTTTATTTATTTATTTTTAAAATTATTATTATTATTATTATTTTTTTTTTGCGGTACGCAGGCCTCTCACTGTTGCGGCCTCTCCCGTTGTGGAGCACAGGCTCTGGACGTGCAGGCTCAGCGGCCATGGCTCACGTGCCCAGCCGCTCCGTGGCATGTCGGATCCTCCCGGACTGGGGCACGAACCTGTGTCCCCTGCATTGGCAGGCAGACTCTCAACCACTGTGCCACCAGGGAAGCCCAATAGTCTTTATTTTAAAGCCTCTTTTGTCTGATATGAGAATTGCTACTCCAGCTTTCTTTTGATTTCCATTTGCATGTAATATGTTTTTCCATCCCCTCACTTTCAGTCTGTATGTGTCCCTAGGTCTGAAGTGGGTCTCTTGTAGACAGCATATATACGGGTCTTGTTTTTGTATCCATTCAGCCAGTCTATGTCTTTTGGTTGGAGCATTTAATCCATTTAAGTTTAAGGTAATTATTGATATGTATGTTCCCATTACCATTTTCTTAATTGTTTTGGGTTTATTATTGTAGGTCTTTTCCTTCTCTTGTGTTTCCTGTCTAGAGAAGTTCCTTTAGCAATTGTTGTAAATCTGGTTTGGTGGTGCTGAATTCTCTTAGCTTTTGCTTGTCTGTAAAGCTTTTAATTTCTCCATCAAAGCTGGATGAGATCCTTGCTGGGTAGAGTAATCTTGGTTGTAGGTTCTTCTCTTTCATCACTTTAAATATGTCCTGCTACTCCATTCTGGCTTGCAGAGTTTCTGCTGAAAGATCAGCTGTTAACCTTATGGGGATTCCCTTGTATGTTATTTGTTGTTTTTCCCCTGCTGCTTTTAATATTTTTCTTTCTATTTAATTTTTGATAGTTTGATTAATATGTGTCTTGGTGTGTTTCTTCTTGGATTTATCCTATATGAGACTCTCTGTGCTTCCTGGACTTGATTAACTATTTCCTTACTGATATTAGGGATGTTTTCAACTATAATCTCTTCATTTTCTCTTCTTCTTCTGGGACCCCTATAATTCAAATGTTGGTGCATTTAATATTGTCCCAGAGGTCTCTGAGACTGTCCTCAATTCTTTTCATTTTTTTCTCTTTATTCTGCTCTGCGGTAACTATTTCCACTATTTTGTCTTCCAGGTCACTTATCCGTTCTTCTGCCTCAGTTATTCTGCTATTGATTCCTTCTAGAGAATTTTTAATTTCAGTTATTGTGTTGTTCATCATTGTTTGTTTTCTCTTTAATTTTTCTAGGTCCCTGTTAAAGGTTTATTGTATTTTCTCCCTTGTATTTCCAAGATTTTGGATCATCTTTACTATCATTTCTCTGAATTCTTTTTCAGGTAGACTGCCTATTTCTTCTTCATTTGATTGGTCTGGTGAGTTTTTTCCTTTCTCCTTCATCTGCTGTGTGTTTCTCTGTCTTCTCATTTTGCTTAACTTACTGTGTTTGGGGTCTCCTTTTCGTAGGCTGCAGGTTCATAGTTCCCGTTGTTTTTGGTGTCTGCCCCCAGTGGCTACGGTTTGTTCAGTGGGTTTTGTAGGCTTCCTGATGGAGGGGACTAGTGCCTGTGTTCTGGTGGATGAGGCTGGATCTTGTCTTTCTGGTGGGCAGGTCCATGTCTGGTGGTGTGTTTTGGGGTGTCAGTTACCTTATTATGATTTTAGGCAGCCTCTCTGCTAACGCATGGGGTTGAGTTCCTGTCTTGCTAGTTGTTTGGCATAGGGTGTCCAGCATTGTAGCTTCCTGGTCATTGAGTGGAGCTGGGTCTTGGCGTTGAGATGGAGATCTCTGGGAGATTTTCGCTGTTTGATATTACATGGAGCTGGGAGGTATCTGGTGGACCAACGTCCTGAACTTGGCTCTCCCACCTCAGAGGCACAGCCCTGATGCCTGGCTGGAGCACCAAGAGCCTGTCATTCACACAGCTCAGAATAAAAGGGAGAAAAAAAAGAAAGAAAAAAGATAAAATAAAATAAGATAAGATAAAATAAAAAAGTTTTCAAAATAAAAGAACTTATTAAAAAAATTTTTTTAAGTAATTAAAAACAAAGAAATAAGAGAACAACCAAACCAGAAAACAAATCCACCAATGGTAACATGCCCTGAAAACTATACTAAAACAAAAAAACGGACAGACAGAACCCTAGGACAAATGGTAAAAGCAAAGCTATACAGACAAAATCACACACACAAGCATACGCATACACACTCACAAAAAGAGAAAAAGGGGGGAAAAATATATCGTTGCTCCCAAAGTCCACCTCCTCAACTGGGGATGATTCCTTGTCTATTCAGGTATTCCACAGATGCAGGGTACATCAGGTTGATTGTGGAGATTTAATCCGCAGCTCCCGAGGTTGCAGGGAGAGATTTCCCTTTCTCTTCTTTGTTCGAACAGCTCCCAGGGGCTCAGCTTTGGATTTGGCCCCCGCCTCTGCGTGTAGGTCGCCTGAAGGTGTCTGTTCTTCGCTCAGACAGGACGGGATTAAAGGAGTAGCTGATTCGGGGGCTTTGGCTCACCCGGGGGAGGGAGGGGTACGGAGTGCGGGGCGGGCCTGCGTCAGAGGCCGGCGTGACGTTGCACCAGCCTGTGGCGCGCAGTGCGTTCTCCCGGGGAAGTTGTCCCTGGATCCCAGGACCCTGGCAGTGGCGGGCTGCACAGGCTCCCCAGAAAGGGGGTGTGGATAGTGACCTGTGCTCGCACACAGGCTTCTTGGTGGCGGCAGCAGCAGCCTTAGCGTCTCATGCCCGTCTCTGGGGTCCGCGCTGATAGCCGTGGCTCGCACCCGTCTCTGGAGCTCCTTTAAGCGGCGCTCTTAATCCCCTCTCCTCGCGCACCAGGAAACAAAGAGGCAAGAAAAAGTCTCTTGCCTCTTCGGCAGGTCCAGACTCTTCCCCGGACTCCCTCCCGGCCTGCTGTGGCGCACTAACCCCTCAGGCTGTGTTCACGCCGCCAGTCATCTCCCTGCTCTCTGACCGAAGCGGAGGCCTCAGCTCCCAGCCCCCGCCCGCCCCGGTGGTGAGCAGACAAGCCTCTCGGGCCGGTGAGTGTTGGTCGGCCCCGATCCTCTCTGCGGGAATCTCTCCTCTTTGCCCTCCGCACCCCTGCTGCTGCTCTCCTCCGCGGCGCCGAAGCTTCCCCCCTCCGCCACCCGCAGTCTCCGCCCGCGAAGGGGCTTCCTAGTGTGTGGAAACGTTTCCTCCAGTGCAGCTCCCTGGTGTACAGGTGAAGGTCCCGTCCCTATTCTTTTGTCTCTGTTTTTTCTTTTGCCCTACCCAGGTAGGTGGGGAGTTTCTTGCGTTTTGGAAGGTCTGAGGTCTTCTGCCAATGTTCAGTGGGTGCTCTATAGGAGCAGTTCCACGTGTAGATGTATTTCTGATGTATCTGTGGGGAGGAAGGTGATCTCCGTGTCTTACTCTTCTGCCATCTTGAAGCTTCCCTCTGTTAGTTCTTGGGTTGTTTCTTTTATTTCCTATTTTCTGAAGTTTTTGAAATATGTTTATGTTACCATCTTACATGGAGACAGAATAGTGTTAAGAATAGGCCATGGTGTAGCTTTGAATCCATCGTTGCCACTTACAAGCAGTGTGATTTGCCTGAGTTTCTGTCTCTATAAAATGGGTGTGATAATTGGAACTATTTCATAAGGTGGATGTGGAGATTAGATAAAGTCATGGAGGGTAAGTGCTCATACAGTGCTTGATTGGTTGAAATCTGTTGGTGAATATTAGTTATTATTATTTTTATGAGGAGTTTTAATGTATTGTTAGACCACAATGACTACAAACAAAAAGAAAGCAAACATCCATTGAATTGAATGATCTCTAAGGGTTTTTCTTGCTCTAAGGTTTAACACTTCTTATTTGAAACACGTTTAAGTGCATTTTTCATGATAGAGATATATTTGTAGCTTAATATGGGGCCCAAATGTTCTGCCAAAATTGGATAATTTTGAAGGTACAGTTTCCTTGGGAAATAAAATGAGATTATTTCTGTCTATTTATAATCCGAACTGGCCCTTTCTTGGGATGTAGGGAACATGCAAAGTTTTATATTTAAGAGACTTGGGAGCTGGTTGGTTGGGAATTGGTCAGTTCCCTCACTTTCTTCTTCTAATAACTGCCTTTGGTTCTATATAAAAATAAAAAGATGGGATCATTATGTGTGCACTTGGGAGCAATGGAAGAACCTGTATGATGTTATGTGTTTAGAGTTATCCTACATCTTGCGTTTCCTGAAGTTTTGATGTGTGGAGGATTTGAATGGTTATTCTCTTGGTGCCAGAAAATTTATAAAATCTCTTATGTATTTCTAGAAGCAGATGTATAAAAGTTTCCTGGGAGCAAAATGGTTCTTTCAAAATGACTTTTGGATGATACATGTGTAAGCAAATCAGACAGATATCGATTAAATGTCCTTTCAATACAAAACAAATGGACCAGACGTGTGAAGGGTTTTGCCAGATCCCAGCATTTGATATCCCCCAGTGACATTCAATTGCTGATTTCCAGCAAAGGCTTGAAAGGTAGAAATTTTGCTTGGAAATGTTTTAGTGGAATAAGGAGTGATGCAGAAAGACAAAGAGTCAGCTCTGAGGCAAAGAGAAGCTTCCAGCCCTTTTCTTCATATCCATGTAGATATTATGCAAAAAAGGAAAACAAAAAGGTGAACTTGGAAAAATTCTGTGTCATATGTGCTTATTTCCCTCCATTCTGGTGAGATAGCATGAAAGGGACCCAACCGCTTTAAGACCAAATGTGGAAACCAAGTCAGGTTTCATTAAGAGGAACTTCAGAGGGAACCCTGACCTTCTGTAAGTGTAGTAATTCAAACAATGAATTTCACAGAGTTTTATACAACGGGAATCCTTCTCTGTCTGAAACGTTATATCATACTTTTCTGGTTTTATAGACCAATGGGTCTCCCCTTGAACAGATGCTTCAATTCATCTGAGAGTGACACTTTTTCAAACTCTCTTGCTGACCTGTGGCAAGTTGAAGAATTACCAAACAGTGGTCGCAACTCTCTTGTATTCTATCTCTGGGAATACTCTTATCAGTTGTGTGATAGTTTTGAGCATCCCATCCAGGCACTCATGGGCCATGGTGACCAATTCCCAGGCTTGATAAGGAAAAGTTGAAGAGAGGTCAAGGTGTGTGGTTCCTGAAGGTGGTAGTGGAGATGAGGGGGCATGCCACCTGAAGATTGGTCTTGAATGGAGATAGGATAGCACTTGATTCTGGAATGAGTATTTCTGAGTGCCTTTGAAGCTTGGGTAATTTGGGTGGGGGGAACATTGCAAATGTGGGGCTCTACGTCACCTGCTTTCATATATATTCAGTATCACCTTTAAGTTGTATCCATTTCTAGCCACACTGTTGAAGCCTATCTTGGCCAACATCACTCAGCTTGGTAGCAGAGGTCTAAGAACTTGAGGAGTGACTCCTGAGATTTCTGCTCTAATCTGCTTTAGCCTGACCAAGGAATGCCATTTATGCCATGGTGAGACTTAGAGGTTTGGGAACTTAGATATACAAGATAAGGTTTTTTATTTCTTTTATTGCTGGACAGAGGCCATGTCAAAGTCCACTGGAGACAAAACCAGCTCTTCCTCTGTCCCTGACAGAGTTATCAACCTGTTCCTCAGGATTTCTATCATTCAACAGCATTTGGAGAAGATGACATTGTTAATTCTGATGGATTCCTCTTAAAACATCTTGGGTCAGGTACCTTTGGTATCAAGTTGATCAATGGAGCCTTGATTCCTGGCTCCACTACTGCAGCAAACATTCTTGACACCTCTTAATTTGGAGGATATAAAAATCTTGTTATCATGAATTTGCTGCTAAGTAATTGACAGCTGCTATCCTATCCTTTCCAGTCCCTGGTAAACATATTCACTGGTTGACCCAATCTGAGCATGATTAGGAAGTAGACAGCTTTTCCTTCAATGTTTCCGACCAGGAAAATAATCCTCATATCAAATTAGTCTACTGCTCTCTGATGAAATAGAGTAAAACCCACTGCCTTGGTAGGGATTAGTAGATCTGAGCAGTGGCTGCTCAAACCACCATGCAGTGCTGAATTCTTCCCAGCCTGTTCTCACCAGATCGCATGGTCACAGCAGAAGGTGAGCAAACATTGGAAGAGGAAGCGCAGTGCATATAGGAGACTCCTCTCATTCCAAAGACACAACTTTTCTGAGCCAGGTTAATGCCTTTTTTTATTGTCTCTCTTGGCAGAGCCTGAGCCATACTCTGATGAGGAACCTGAAAGCTAGAACAAGAACCAAGGAAACCCTTCATCTCCATGGTTATTTTTCAGGGAAGCTTTAATCTGTCCACAATAGGATGATAGGATGGTGCTGAGTTCTGATGCAGGAAGCAGATTGAAGTCAGGACCTGCAGAAAAAGCAAAGGCTGGGGGATGAGCTGATGTTACCCGGGAACAAATTTTCAAAAGGAAGACTCCTTCAGTATTTTGTCCTTGTCTTCATTTTAATGATGAGGAAACTGACCAGGGAAAGCTGATTTAGAGCTTTTTTCCTCCATATAACAGAACAGGGCATGGTTTGGTGGATGCAGGGTGGGGATATTGTAGCAATGCTACTTACCAAACCTCTGTATTCAATCTTATCTCCTATTTCATCCCCCCTTCCCGTCACTGATCTGTTTTCCATTTTGTAAATGGAATAGCAACCAGTCCAATAGGGCAGAGTGATATGAGAGGCCTCATGTGACACATAAATAACTGACCAGACATGACATTTCAAAAACAGTGTAATCTTTTGGAAAGCTGGTTTCAAAGGTTAAAGCTAAAACACATTGTACATCAGGCCATCATAATATCTCACGATTGAACACAATTCATGTGCAGTCTTCCCCAAGTATTCAATGACTGGAATGTCTGATTTTATCACACTCATAAAATACAATGTAGTGCTTAAGATGTCCTGGAACCAGAAGGGCTGGTTTGGAGTCCCAGCTTCACCAACTCATTAGCTGTGTGGTCTGGGCTGAGTTATCTCACTTTGCTCTCTTGTAATATGAAAACAATCTTCACAACCACACGTGAAGTAGTCACTGTTGATGAGTAAGATAGTGTGGGCAGTCATCAGCGTTAAGTAGTTAGATAGTGTGCTTAGCACAGACACAGTGTCAATTTATGATAAATAATTAGTAAATGCCTGCTGGATGCAAGGTCTTGCGTTAGGCATCAAACTTACCTCTCAGATTTATCAAAGTTTATCTTGAAAAAAAATAAGGCTTTTGGTGCCACTGTTGACATGCCCAGCTAGTCAAACAGAAAACGAGATAAAAGCTCTCTAATATTTACAACAAATTCAAGCTAAATTCGTGAATGAAGAGTTTTCTATGTGAGCAATTTCTCCAACATCTGCAAAACTTTTGAGCGTATTGACTATTCCTTGGATGCCCTTCCAAATGATTAATTTCGGTGCCAAAATTACTGTTTATTTCTGGTGGCGTGAAGTTCCACACCTAACTCCCATCCACAGGTACATCTGTCTCTGTCTTCTTTACGTCTGCCTGCTCTCTTCTTGGTGATGCTTGCATTAGGATGATGCTTTTTGTAAAATTGGACTCGTAATAGATGCTGGAGTGAGAGATGGGGTACAAAACAAAATTAGGCTCATTTTTGGTTGCATTTAAGTGCTAACTACTGCCCCAAATGGTAAGTTACAAAAATGATCATTGGACCCTGAGGAGTTGATGGATTTCCTACCTCAAATTGCTAGACAGTTACATGAGTGAGGGTGATTTTCCTAGTGTTAAAACTGTTCCCTGGGGATAATTTTAGGCACCTTGGGAAGCTGCATTAACTACTTTTGGCCACTAGACAGCCATTGCTAAGTGGGCACTTAGGTGTTCACATGACTATAACTTGGCGCCCCAGTAAGCATAATTAGCAAAGATCTTTGTGGTGATAAAGGTCTGGGAAGTTTTACTGGAAGAAATATCCTGACTATATAATTCTCTTGAAAATGAACCTTCGCAAAAGATAAAACTTGCAGATCTGTAATGGCTTGCTACTGCTGCTAATTTTTATAAGACTCTGCTAGAAAGTCAGGCCTTACGGATTTTAAAGACATCTTGTGAGTATTCACATCATGCTAATCCACAGTACTGTCAAATAGGCAGTGGAGGTTAGGATGTTGCTTTACAAGCAGAAAGCTGCAGCACTTCACGGGAGGAGCTGAAACTTTAGAATCCAGAAAACCTGAACTTTAATTGGGCTTGGCTACTTCCTACTCATGTGGCCTTAAGCAGTTCATTTTCTCTCTTTGGGCTGCAATTCTGTTGTTTGTAAAACAGTGGGATTGGATTAGATCAGGGATGGCACATTCTTGGCAAGTATGCTACCTTCATCTCAATCTGCACCCTTAACAGACATTGTTGATTGGTCAGAGCAAAATTTCAGGCTGAGCGTCAGAGGCCTCCGATCAATGTGACCTCTCTCCATAGGTCAACCACGATGTTGACCCACCACATAGGCATCTGTAGTGGGATCAAGGGAAGGTTATATGAGTTGCTGAAATGACATGCCCAGGTAATTTTGGGTTGAATTCTTCCAGCTTCACAACTGAATTTCAATATGCATTATGCCACCAGAGGCAGAATGAGTAGTGGTCAAGAGGATGGATCCTATGTTCAAAGGATGATTGTGAGGTTTATCTAAGGTAAGGCATGTAAAATATTTAAACAGTGACTTCAATATCCCTAAATGCTTAGTAAAAGCTAGCAATTAATATCCAACCCTTGTTTGCTGATGGGATAGTTAGGAGTTAATGAAGAAAATATTAGCTCAGATAATTGCAACCCCTTTTAAAGAGTTCTGTCACCTTACTAATAACCTTGCATCCCAGAAGCCCCCTTCCAAAAGTTGCTCTCACAGCACTCTGAGCTTTCATTAGTGGCTATTGATTGACAGGAACCTTGGAAATTATTTTGTTTTATTTTTGGAAAGCAAACTTTTGGTGTAGCCTTATTTGTATAAACCCTATCCCGCAGATCCTGCATCTTAGTCACATTCAAGACTAGCATCTATAGATTTTTGTCCTACCGGAAAACATAAAGTGGAAACAATGTAAAACTGCAAGGAAAGTGACTTGTATTTTGGGATATTGGATGGTCTTCTGCCTGAATGATCCTCCATTGTAGGAGGATTGTACTAAGAAGTAGTTCTTCCTACTTTTTCTTTTAGCTTGAGCTGGGGACCAAGACTGGAACCCCCTTCCTTCTTGTGGTTCTAAAAATTCTTACCCTAATTTCTTTCCTGCCAGAAAGAGTACACACTTATGTACCTGGTCAAATTATGTGTCAAATAGGGCTATTTGTGAGCTGTCACCATGGAATTCATTTAGTGGACATCCTAAGAACATCTCCCAGTGAACTTGATCATTTTCATTCCACTGGCAGAGACTTTATTTACTTCCTACATAGAGAGACAAAGACCCATTCTTGAAGCCAGCTGATAACCCTGGGCCTCCCCCCTGCTCACAGCCAGCCAGACCCTAAGGAGTCAGGATGTTTCCCCAATGACCAGCACCAGCAGGTCAGACATACATTTGACATTACAGAGGTGCCATCATCATGCATTTAGGGAGAGGTTAAACTCTTCCAAGACAAAGGGTTTACACTGGGGCTCCATTCATAGGTGAGGAAATGCAGGGGAACACAGGGAAGGCTGTGTGGTTGAATCCTGGAGCCCACCAAGAAAGAATCTTCTCCAGAGAAACTTGACTCTAAACGGCTGGTGCTTCAGTGGGGATCCCAGAGGAGTCCCCCAATTCTGACCGAAGTTATTTCCAATCAGAGATGTTTTTGCCCACTGACTCGGCCGTGGTTGCCCTACCCCTGTCCAAGCTCCTGCCTCTTGAGTTCCAGTCCTCTTTCATGAAGTATCACTAAGCTGACCCTGAATAAAACATCCTATGTTTAGGGCAATGAGAGTGGCTACAGAGCCGCAGGGTTTTTTTGTTGTTTTTATTTTTAAATTTTCTCGAATAAGAGATGTACTGTGCTCACTGGAGGGTGGAGTATTTCCATAGAGACCTATTTGCCTGCTACCTCACATAATGAGAAGTAAAATTCCTGACATCTTAACCCCAGAATTCATGCACTTTTTATTCATTTACCAGATGGACTCTGTTTTCATAACTCTAAGTAGGTTTATTTTACCATGGATGTAGTTTACAGTCGACACTTTCTATGGCACATGCTTGATTTGGGAGTCAATTTATTTTGGTTTAGACATGTACATTGAGATTTCTACTGAAATCCTCATGTCTATCTTTCTACCAATTTGAATTATTTATTTTCTAACCTTGAATTTACCAAATAGCTCTCTATTTATTCAACACATACTTATTGAGTAACTACTACATGCAAGGCATTGTTGTAGGTGCTGAGGATACGGCAGAAAACTAAACAGAAAAAACAAGAGCAAAATCATGTTCCCTCCATTATGGTGTTTTGCAGAAGGCAATAGAGAAAAAGCAGACAGAGAAGGAGCTCTCTGCCCTCCCCTTATCTGCCTGAAAAGCAGGGCATAAATTCTCCTTGTGAAGGTCCTACCCACCGTTTCCTGTACCAGGAAGGGAAGAACAAGTTTATCACCTGAGATGAGATAGCATCAAGAAGAGTCTACATGAGGGAGTTCCCGGCAGTCCAGTGGTTAGGACTCGGTGCTTTCACTGCTGTGGCCAGGGTTCAATCCCTGATGGGGGAAATATGATCCCGCAAGCTGCGTAGTGCAGCCAAAAACAAAAAACAAAACAAAACACAAAAAAGAAGCATCTACATGAACAAACGTTACGAAATAACCCTTATCTACTATTAGTATCCCCCATATATTTACCTTCCCACTCCTAAAAGTCCAGAACCCCTTTTCCTTTGTCTTGTCACTTCTCTACAAATTTATTGTCCTCTGTCAGAACGGTATAAAAGCCTCCAAGTCTAGTGGCTTCTTTGGGACTCTTTGATTCTTCCTATGAAGTTTCCTCCCCTCCCCATCCCCAATCTTGTTGCCACATAAAACATTTTACATCAGGCTTCCCTGGCGGCGCAGTGGTTGAGAGTCCACCTGCCGATGCAGGGGACGCGGGTTCGTGTCCTGGTCCGGGAAGATCCCACATGCCGCGGAGCGGCTGAGCCCGTGGGCCATGGCTGCTGAGCCTGCGCGTCCAGAGCCTGTGCTCCGCAACGGGAGAGGCCACAAGAGTGAGAGGCCCGCGTACCGCAAAAAAACCCACAAAAAACAACAAAAAAATTTACATCAAATGTGTATGCTTTTCTGTTGTTAATCTGCTTTTTGTCAGAAAACATTTTCTCTCCTTCATATTATACTTTTGTAAATTGCTGGATTCAGTTTGCTCGTATTTTGTTTAGAATTTCTACGCCTGTGTTTATGAGAAATATAATTTTCCTTTCTTATAATGTCTTTGACAGGTTCTGTTATCAGGGTTCTGCTGGCCTCAGGAAACAAGCTGGGAAGAGCTTTTCTCTCTCTTTTTAAAGTTTGTATTTGATTGTTATGATTTCTTTCTTAAATGTTTGAGTTTACATTCTTTATTACCACAAAACCCTGTGAATTTCCCTGTTGTAAGAGATACCTCTGTGTATCCTACTTCTAGCTCATCACTCGGGTTTGCTTTCTAGTTGCTGCTGAGATGCTTAAATGTACTTTTTTTGGGGCTGGTTGACAAGTGCTGCTCCTGACCCTGAAAACTGGAAAGTGTTTATGTTTCGGTAAACACCATTACGAGTGATGAAAGGATGATCGCAAATGTATTTTGTGTCTACTGTAAACTTACGACGACACAGCCTGAAATCAAAATCTGGGAGACTTGGAGTCATTTATAAATACACATCATAGGAAAATGTCAATGGTATAAGCATTAAAAAAGATCTCTAAGCCAATACATTATTAGGCTGTGGTGGAAGTGGAAACATGATTTCAAGGAAAGAAACCAATGATAAAATTTCTGTCTATTAAAAAAAGAGATTGCTCAGGTACTTTCTAAATAGATGATGCTGAGGCCCCAAATCACTATGGTATTTAATCCCATCAAATGGATTTTATTTTTATAAAGAACTTTATTTTATTTTAATTTATTTATTTATTTTTGGCTGCATTGGGTCTTCATTGCTGTGCACGGGCTTTCTCTAGTTGTGGCAAGCAGGGGCTACTCTTCATTGGGGCGCGCGGGCTTCTCGTTGCAGTGGCTTCTCTTGTTGCAGAGCACGGGCTCTAGGGGCACAGCCTTCAGTAGTTATGGCACACGAGCTCAGTAGTTGTGGCTCGTGGGCTCTAGAGCACAGGCTTAGTAGTTGTGGTGCACGGGTGTACTTGTTCCGCGGCATATGGGATCTTCCCGGACCAGGGCTCAAACCCGTGTCCACTGCATTGGCAGGTGGATTCTTATCCACTGTGCTACAGGGAAGTCCCATCAAATGGATTTTATAAAGCAATCCAGTGGTTTTATTTGAAAATATCAATACTTGCAACATGCTGGAAAATGTATTCTTTGTTACTATTCAAACATATAATGACAAATTTTAGAAGTCACCTTAAATGTGTGAAGTTTTTTGCTTACAGAACTTCTAATAGAATTTGGAAAGAGTTTTGAATAATAGCCTAAACACAATTGGGATTCTGGGGAAGAAGAATTGAGGAAAGAATTCAGAGTATGCCGCCAACAGTGTCCACCACATACATCTCCCAGAGAAGCACGTAGTAGATCACTCTGGAAGTTCTCATACTGTTTCTGCCCAGTGGGGCTCTTGATTCTGTCTGGCTTCAATGTATTCACCTAACTCCAAGTAGAATAGAATGTATGTACCAAAAAAGATCTTACAAGGAAAATATCCTGATCCAATGTATATAAGAACATCTAATTCTGAGACAAGGGGAGCCTATAAACATCTCAAAATATAATATTGCTCTTTGATTAAAAAAAAACAAAGGAAAAATATGTGCACGTGTTTAAGATTAAGTGTGTGAAAGCATAAACATATCTCAAAAGATAACATCTAACTGCCATTTTCTCTGGCTGTTATTCTTTTTTTTTTCTCTTTTTAAATTAACATACTGTAAAATTAACTTTATTTTGGTGTAGAGTTTTATGAATGTTAACACATGGATGGAGTCATCTAACCCGATTGCTATCAAAATACAGAACAGTTCCATCATGCCTAAAAAATTCCCTCCTGCTGCCCCTTTGTAGACATGCCCTTCCTCCAACCCTCACACCTGGCAACCACTCTCTGTTGTCTGTCCCTATAGTTTTGCTTTCTCTAAAATATCAGATAAGTAAATCATGCAATATGTCACCTCTTGAGACTGGCTTCTTCCACTTAGCAAAGTGCCTTGAAAATCCACCTATATGGTTGTATTTGTATTTTTTTCTGAGTAATATACATTTTATGGATATACCAGAATTAGTTTATCCGTTCACCCATTGAAACACATTTGGTTGGGTTGGCAGGTTTAAATACTACTGCTGTAAATATTTATGCACAGGTTTTTGTGTGAATATAAGTTTTCTTTTTTCTAATGGAACAAACTAGGAGTGGGGCTTCCTAGTTCGTGTGGTAAGTGTATGCTTTATTTGATAAGAAACTGCCAAGTGGTTTATCAGAGTGGCTGTACAGTATTTGGTAGAGCAATTTATGAGTGTTTTAGTTGCTCTGCTTCCTTTCCAGCACTTGGTATTGTCAGTTTTGTTTTTTTAAACCCTTCTCATAGGTGAGAAGTGGTATCTTGTTGTGGTCTTAATTTGCATTTCTTTAATGGCCAGTAACATTGAACATCTTTTCATGTGCTTATTTGCCATCAGTATGTCTTCTTGGGTGAAGAGTCTATTCAAATTTCATGAAAGAGGGCTTCCCTGGTGGCACAGTGGTTAAGAATCCGCCTGCCAATGTAGGGGACATGGGTTCGAGCCCTGGTCCGGGAAGATCCCACATGCCGTGGAGCAACTAAGCCCGTGCACCACAACTACTGAGCCTGTGCTCTAGAGCCTGTGAGCCACAACTACTGGGCCCGTGTGCCACAACTACTGAAGCCTGCATGCCGCAACTACTGAAGCCCATGTGCCGCAACTACTGAAGCCCGCACACCTAGAGCCCGTGCTCTGCAATGAGAGAAGCCACTGCAATGAGAAGCCCGCCCACCGCAACGAAGAGCAGCCCCTGCTTGCTGCAAATAGAGAAAGCTCACATGCAGCAATGAAGACCCAATGCAGCCAAAAATAAATTAAAAAAAAAAAAAGTAAAAAAAAATTTTGTGAAAGACTGTGTTGCATGGAGCACAGTTTGGGATCAGAGCTAGAAGATGATAGGTACCACAAAGCAGAGCAAGCCACCATCTTTGGCATAAAGATCTCATTACATTGGTCCTAAATACACTAGAATTTCCTCCAGACCTACTTTTGTGGGTCTGTTTTATGAAACTGGTATTTAGATTCAGGGAGAGGAGTGGAAATGGGTAGGGAGAAAATATAAATGACAAATCAAGTTATACATACTGACATTTGTATAATTATAAGAGTAACCTCTAGTAAGTGCATTATCTGCTTTTATCTTCATTTTACTAGTGAAAAATATTGAGTCATGCTTTAAGACTTTCATCGGATTTAGGGAAAATTTATGACTTGGCATTTGCTTGGGAGATGGGGTGGGGGTCAGCTGGGAATGGTTCTGAGAGCAGATTTGGAGACTGAACTTAGATGCTTGATCTTGTTTGGTATTTCATGTATTGTTAGTCATCATCTTTGCAGGTGGGAGCCCTGGGCAGTCCATTTAGGTCTGCTGTATCCACTAGATACCATGGGCACTGTGTCAAAGAGCTAAGCATGTACAAGACCTCAAGAAAGCTTGAAATGTGGGAAAGTGATTGTCTCCAGAATAAGGAAAAAAAATCAAAAAGAGAGAGAGAGAGCTGAGAAATCAACAGTAAGCATTTAGATGACTAAATATTGTAACATCAGGTCAACTCTAACTCCACTCAACTCTTGTATACCTTTTTGTACACAAAATTATATTTATTGTAGGATGGTAAAACACTTTAACACTTCTGATATTCTGTGAAGCGGGGCCTTCAAAAATGAGTTCCTAGATCTTTAAATTCATTTTGAACTTTGTGTTTCAGGGTCAAAGATCCTTAGAGTTAAGAGAAGGGAACCACCCTCTTTCCCTCAGAGCTACTTGTTAGATGCAAGGTATTTGTATCAATTAAGCTGGGCTGACCACTGTAACAAACGACTGCCTGATATCAGTCCTTCAACACAATAAAAGTTTATTTCCCATTCCTGTGATGGTCCAGCAGAGGTATGTCTTGTTAGCGAGCTCTTGTGGGTAACTTCCTTTTGAGTGAAAAATTAGGGACCAGACTCCATCTGTCTTGCGACCCCACCTCGTCTGGTCCTTGGGGTCTCTCTTTTCAGGGGAAATAGAGTGTGGAGGAACATCAGAGGGATTTTAGGGGTTAGGCCTAGAAGTGGCATGGCTTGGTTCTGCCCATATTTCAAGGGCCCAAACTCAGTCCTGTGGCCCTGCCTACCTGAAATGCAGAGGTTTCAATCCAGCTGTTTGTGGACAGAGGAAGAAAACAGGCTGTGGTGGACACGTAGAATTCTCTGCTTTGCTGTTCATCGGCATTTGTATATGTAGTTTATCTTCTGATCTCTTATGTTTCCTAGCCTCATGAGAAAGTGTTGACTTCCTTCCTTGATAAGAAACCTTGGTATTTGAGAAGAAAACAATTGTGTTGGTTTTATTTCCTTTTGGACCTCTCTGTGGTATTTTCGTGTTTTCTATTTCCAGCTTGTTCTAGTTGGCTTCTAGTGCTCTAGCTGACTGCTAAGTGCAGAACCCCCTTTAACCATTGCAGTGATGTAAGGTTTCCGTGGCCTTCTGTTTTTCATGCCCTTAACTCAGGGGCTGAACTTAGAAGTAACAGAGACTTACTCCAAGCATGGGGAGAATTAGGCAAATCAACTCTATCTACTCTAGCCCCAAAAGACAGGCTTTGGGAAATAGTTTTGGAGGTCCATGCAAGTATTAGACTGAGGAAACACTTAACAGGTGTAGTCCACGTCGTCATTTAGGAATGGCCTTGAGCACAGAAATTAGTCTGTCTGCCCTTCAGTTATCTCCTTTGTAAAATAGCTACTGTAGCTTCCACCTCCTAGGGTTTCGGGAAAGATTAAAGATAATGCAGATAAAATGCTTAGCGTATTATCGGGCACATAGTAAATGCACGCTTTCCCCTAAAAATGGGATCTGCTTGTTACCAGTCAGGTTTCTTATTTGCAAGCCTTAGAAACTGAGTTTGGAATGGTTTAAGCAGAAAGACATATAGCTGCCTCACAGAATTTCCAGAAGTGGTGATGAATCAGGCTCATATGCCACACACCTGGAGCAATGCCCCAGATATACTTCAGCATGGTTCTTGGGATGGCTGTGTCACTGCCACTGCTTCCCTTTATTACCACAGCATAGGACCCTGGATGGTGGCCTTAGAAGTGGTGCTGATGCTGTGTCTAGAAACCACAATCATGGCTGCCACTGCCACTACCTGTCACCAAACTGGATTCTGAGCAGTCCCAGCTGCATCATGCCACCAGCCTCCTTTTGAGTGACAAATTAGGGACCAATTCAAAGTTGAGGTCACATGACCATGCCCAAGATGCAAAGGAGTCTGGGAAAGTGAATATTTGACATTTTCAGATTTGATGGGAGGTGGTCCTCACCCAGGCCTAGACCTCTTTCTTCTTTTTGCCAGTCCCTGCCTCTGAGACCCCAGTCTGCCTCTAACCTATGACCTATGGCTGTGACCCTATTGCAGTAGTAATAGTAAGCACTCAATAACTGTGGATGATGTGCCAGACACTGTGCCAAGCATTTTGTATGCATTAAACCTACTCACTTTATACCCATTTTACAGAGGATAAGACTGAGGCTCAGAGAAGTCAGATGAAATTCTGGTTTAAAGATGACAGCATAAAGTCAGTAACTCCCCCTTTTTCTTCCTGGAAAGTATCCATAAGCAATAGAGAGTGAAAACATGACAGCTTTATTTTTGATGCTGCTAGGAGATAGCTAAAACTTTGCATTCTGAGAAAATTTGCAGCTGCTTTTCTCTACTGGTTTAGGAGAAATTTTACCTACATAGAAGCCTACATATGAACTTGGGGACAAAAAGGATTATGTTTAGCCAGGAGCATGGCCCCAGCTCTGCCCTCACACAAACCTCCACCCATTAGCTGGTCCAAGAAAATCTTCCCTTCTTTGGAGACAGATAACAAAAAAAGAAATAAGCATAAAATCCATGCAAAGATAGCACAAAGACAAACATGGGAAAATTAGAATAATCTATGGCAGAAATCAGAAGCATTACCAGAGAGTTGATACAAATTGTGACCAAAACTTTAACCATGATTTTTAAAAGAGAGAGAGAAAAACATATGCTGTCAAAACTCAGGAAAGAAGTATGTGTGTGTATATGTATGTGGGGGAGAGGAGACTTAAATCATCATAGACATGAAGAAGAAACTGGAGAAAACACGAGGGAGAATAGACTGCTAAAAACATGATAAAGAATGTAGATAGTAGAAATAAGAAAAGTAAACAATGTTAAGTTGAAATAGAGAGAGGAGTAAAGCAAGTTAGAGAGAAAATGATAGATGGTGGGCAGGCAAATTAAGTCCGACGTACGTACAATTGTCCTCCCCTCCAAGGAATAAAAAGGAAATAATTTCCAGAACAAATATCTAAAGATACAATTCAAAAAACTTCCCTGAAATAAAACTTGAATTTACCTGATGAAAGGACAAACCCTGAAGGAACACAACTTTGGCGAAATTATAGAAGCAAAAGGAAAGCATAGATAAAAGGAACTAACAAAAATACTGTGTGTGTGTGTGTGTGTGTGTGTGTGTGTGTGTGTGTGTGCGTGTGCAGGTGTGTGTGTTGCTATTGTTGGTTGAAGGGTATAGGGAGACAGCTGTATCACAGGGCAGACATCAGCCAGAGAGGCAGGAGGGAGAGCAGACTGAGAGAAAGCTTTTGAGTTCGACTCTTGATCTTGCCTCTCTCCAGGATTATTTTGAAGCAGATAGGAATCCTGGACAGTCACCAGTTGACGACATTAACATCACTGTTGTCAACAATGGGTAATGATGAGGCAATAAAAAAGTCCTGCTGGGGTTGAGGAGATGGAGAAAAGTTGTGAGCTGACTGCCTTCCCCTGGGCAGTCTCTCCTTCACCTCCTCCTTCTCTTGGCACCCTGGATGAGTGGGTTAGAGTCTAAGGATAAACCGTTTCCCAATACTGTTTGTCTTTACTGAGTTTAAAAGAGAATCTATGATCAGAGGAAATGCCTGATTTTAGAAAAGCAGCAAATAGTGACACAGGGATTCTCCAGTGCTTGGAGCTCTCTTTGTCTTCTCTCGGCTTAACTTCCCAGACTAGAGTTAGGACTTCAGCTCCTCCCTTCTGTACATGCCTGGAGAGAGCAGTTGCTACCCCAGGAGTTGTGAGCTTGCAAGCTTAAATAACCAGATATTCACAGAGGATAATCACTATAAAGAAAGACAACACATGGAATGACGTATACCAATCAAAACAGAGTCCTCGGAATGGATGACACTCCACAGCCTGTCTTCAGAGCGAGTGCTCTCAGTGGCCAGGTGTACCAATGAGTGTCTATCTGCTGCACCCTCCCCACGGCAACTGACTGCCTGGACATCTGGGTGCAGCAGGCCCTGGACACCTGTCTCTGTCCCCCATCCCACCTGATACACTCTCAGTATGTTGTCTTTGATTTACAACGCTTTCTGGTGACTCTTTGCCCTGACGGATATGAGACGGGCTTTACTCTGTGCTTGCCCCACTATCAGTACCTGCTGTCAGGAAGGCAGATTCTCATCACCTGCCCTGCTTTGTTGTGGAGTCTAGGGCAAGGCTGTTCTCCTTTTACCTCTTCCCATGGTACTGCCTGGCCTTGTCACCACCCATCATCCTCCAGTCTTGAGAGACAACAGTCTTGTGTGCCAAGAACATGAGCTTCTCTTAAATTAGGTCAATGCCAGCTGAGGTAGAGCCTGCGTCACACTAAATAAATCTGAAGCCACATAGCGACATGAAATAAAAAGCATTTCTCTTGCCTAAAACAAAGCAAATCCCCAACAAATGCTGGAACTGAGCATCTTCCTCAACATACTTCTGGTGGTAGGAGATCAGTAAACCCAAGCCAAGGATGAGGGCCTCTTCCTACTTTCCCTATTTTCCTTCTCTTCCTTTTTATCTGGTAGCCCTTGGTGCAGAGGCTGGTCTGGTGGGTGAGCACAGAGTATGTGGCCATCTGGTCACCAAAAGAGTAAAGTCACGACGAAGTTTTGGGGCTGGTATCAGAGAGGGGGTAATCTGGGGAAAGCCACACCCATATGGCCAGGCAGACGGGTGGCATCAGCAGGGGTGCAGAAGGTAAGCATTCTTTTATAAAACTTGCCCTTCTAGGAAATTCAGTCCCGGATACCTCCTCAGCTCTAGGCTTTAGAAACTGGTATTCACTCTTGAACAGGATGGTTTCTTTCTGCAGAACTTAAGCAGGGCTCATTTGATCAAATGATGTTTCGTGAATCTCCGAGGTCTTTTACATGGAGAGTGGGTCACTGTGATGAAGAAAAGATGTTTAAGGGAGTCCGGGAAAAGATCAGCTGTTGGGGGTACAGTGATAAATTACGGGGGTGAGCACTGGGCACTTTTTAAAGCTTGTCATGAATTAATTCTTGGAGCTGGTGTGAGATTTTTAAAAAAAATTTTTATTGGAGTATAGTTGCTTTACAATATTGTGTTAGTTTCTCGTACAGCAAAGTGAATCAGCTATACATATGCATATATCCCCTCTTTTTTGGATTTCCTTCCCATTTAGGTGACCACAGAGCATCGAGTAAAGTTCCCTGAGCTATACAGTAGGTTTTCATTAGTTATCTATTTTATACATAGTATAATAGCGTATATGGGTCAATCTCAGTCTCCCTATTCATCCCACCCCTGCCCTTCCCCCCTTGGTGCGAGATTGGTGACATTTCCAGAGAGTCTAATTTGAAGTTGATTGGGTGTCTCACATCCTTTGAAGATAGGCTCTTCTCTTAAAATGTTAAAAAAATAAAGCACAGAGGAACTTACCCAGCGAGAGTGGAAAACAGTCTGGCTGCTGACACATCCCTCTAACGTCACTCAAGAAGAGCAATGTGCAGACACTGCAATGGCTAAACTGTCAGCTGGCAAATTGGATAAGCGTGTGATTCTGCCTCTTGGGAAAGATGACATACATTTTAGTATGTCCAAGACTTGTTTTTTAAAATCCTCGGTGCATTTAAAATATCAAGCTGGCTGGGCTGCTCTGATTGGTTAAACAGAAAAGATTCACTGGGCAGCCAGCTCACCTTCCCACCAGACACGACCTAGGCTATCAGAACCTTGTGCTATGACCCACCAGGCATGCCTAGTTCTCGGATGCCCAGTATCATGATAGATTATAACACACGCAGTCCATGGCTGTTCCAGACTTTTCTCTTCTCTAAAGGGCCAGGACCACTACAAGGGTGTTCCTGGCGCTAGGGGGAAGAGAATAACTGAATTACTGTTTCCTACTCAGAATAATATTCTCAATGCCACAGGCCAGAATCAGTTCTCAGCGTTCATTTGTCCAGTTGAGCAGTTTCACGATGACAACATTCTGTCACTCTTGAAGGCTTTTAACCAATTTGCTGAGACGATGGAAAAATGTTAAATACACTTTTGTAATAACTTTAGATTTATAGAAAAATTGCAAAGAAAGCACAGAATTCCTGTATATCCTTCACCCGGATTTTCCTAATGTAGTCTCTTACATAGCTGTGGTTCATTTGTCAAAACTAAGAGGTGATTACTGATACATATTACTATTGACTAAACTCCAGACTTCATTTGGATTTCACCTGTTTTTCTACTAATGTCCCTTTTGTGTTTCAGGATACCACATTGCATTTATGTCGGAGGTCTCCGTAACCTCCTCTGATCCTTACCAGTTCTCAGTCTTTCCTTGTTTTTTAAATGACCTTAACATTTTTGAAGAATAATTGTTGGGTATTTTATATGATGGCCCTTCATTTGGGTTTCTCTGATGTTGTCCTCATGCATAGACTAGGACTATGAATTTTGGAAGGAGACTATCACGGAGGTGAAGTGCCCTTCTCATCACATGTCATATCAGGGGATACATGCCGACAACATGATTTACTGGTGAGATGGCAACTTTGATCACTTACTTAGGATGATATTTTCTAGGATGCTGCATTGGAAAGTTCTTATTTTTTGCTTTCCGTAGTCTGTTCTTTGGAAGTGAGTCACTAAGTCCAGCCCATATTCAAGGTTGGGAAGGAAATAAAACTTCACTTTCTGGCTAGGGGAGTATGTACATGGAATTAGATAAAGAAGATATGCCCCCTATATATTTATTTATTCAATTATTTATATTAGCATGGACTCTATTATATATTTATTTTATACTTTGAGTTATGATCCAATACTATTTATTGGATCATATTTTTTTGCTTAGATTGTTCCAGGTTTAGCTCCTATGTTCCTTTGACACACTCCCATCCTCTTTTTTTTTTTTAACACTCCTTGCTTTCTGGCACATAAGATGCTCCAGGCTCATGTTGTATTTTATCCATCCCAACCCTAGAATCAGTCATTTCTCCAAGGAGCTGGGCTTCCTTTTATTGGAGAACGGTACTAGAAACCAAGATCTAGGCTCAGGTGTGCTTGTTGCACTTAGATTGTCACTGCTTCTAGGCCCTGTCAAGGACAGAGCTGGGAAACTTAGGTATGTGTACTAACCATTGTATGCATACATATCCATAATTGTTTTTGTGTGTGTCCACCTCTCTATATATTAAGCTACACATGAGTTCACAGTGGCATCTGACAAATCAAGTACTAGAACGTTCATGCTCTCCTTTCCCTCTTATTTGTAATGTCTTTCTCTGACAATAAGAAACATAGCTCAGAATATGAAAGATTTTGATAGCTGTCATACTTTTAATTATTTGTATGTGGAAGAATTTTGATTCTCTTGCATATATCTGTGTATTAATAAGGAAATTCAAAGCAATGCTGCCACTGGCTCATTCTAAACTTCTGGCTCCATAGGAAAATGATAATCCACATACATATTGATGATTGGAGGTACTAATGGAGTACATTGTGCCCTCTGAAACACCAAAGAAAAGTTCATACTCTGTTCAGTGGGATCTTCAGCATATACTGTTGTTTTCAATTTCTCTACAAATTTAGTAAACTCTCAGGGATGTGTGAAAATGTCAGTCTAGCATGGTGGAAAGCAGGTGTAAATATTAAGTGAGTCTCCAATTATTTAAATAAATTTTAGCAAGGAGGTGCATCTGTAAATACAAAATCTGTGAAGAATGAAGATCGACAGTATTTTTCCATCTTTACACCAATACCACCCTGTCTTTGATTATTATATCTTTATATTAAGTCTTAAAATCAGGTAGTGTTAGTTCTCCTATTTTGTTCTTTTTCAAAGTTTTTCACTGTAAATTTCCCCCGAAGTCCTTCTTTAGCAGTATCCCACAAATTTTTATGTGTTGTGTTTTATTTTCCTTTAGTTTAAAATAAGTTTTAATTTCCTTTTTGATTTCTTCTTTGATCTATAGGTTTTCTAGAAGTGTGTTATTTAGTTTCTGAATATTTGAAGATTTTTTAGAGATCATTCATTTATTGATCTTTTATTTAATTTGATTGTGTTCAGAAGATATATTTAATAGGACTTATATCTTTTATACTGATTGAGGCTTCATGTACACTCAAGAAGAATGTGTACTCTGCTGTTACTGGGTGGAAAATTCTGTGTCGATTAAGTCAGGTTAATTGATAGTGTTGTTCAAATCTTTATCTTTACTGATTTTGTCTGATTAGCCTGTCCATTATTGAGAAAAGGATATTGAACAAAATCCCTAAATTGAACTATATCAACTAAAATTGTAGATTTGTCTATTTTATTTTACAGTCTATCAGTTTTTGCTTCGTATGTTTTGAAGCTCTGTTATTAGGTACATCAGTGTTTAGGTTAGTTGTACTCTTGATTAGCTGATCTTTAATCATTAGGAAATGACCTTATTTATCCCTGGTAATATTCTTTGCTCTAAAATCTACTTTGTCTGATATTAATGTGGATACATCAGCTTTCTTTTGATTAGTGCTAGCATGGTATATCATCTCCCATCTTTGTACTATGCCATAAAAATGATTTCTGTATTTATATTTGAAGTTCATTTCCTGAAGGCAGAGTATATTTGGGTCTTGCCTTTTTTTTTTATATTAAATCTGACAATCTCTACCTTTGAAGTGTGATATTTAGAGTATTTCCATTTAATGCGATTATTGTTATGACTAGGTTGAAATCTATCATCTTGCCATTTGTTTTCTTTTTAAAAATATTTATTTATTTTTGGCTGTGTTGGGTCTTCATTGCTGCGCATGGGCTTTCTCCAGTTGCGGCGAGCGGGGGCTACTCTTCGTTGCGGTGCGTGGGCTTCTCATTGCAGTGGCTTCTCTTGTTGTGGAGCACGGGCTCTAGGTGCACGGGCTTCAGTAGTTGTGGCACATGGGCTCAGTAGTTGTCGCTCGCAGGCTCTAGAGTGCGGGCTCAGTAGTTGTGGTGCATGGGCCCAGTTGCTCCGTGGCATATGGGATCTTCCTGGACCAGGACTCGAACCCTTGTCCCCTGCATTGGCAGGCAGATTCTTAACCACTGTGCCCCCAGGGAAGTCCATTGTCATTTGTTTTCTATTTATCTATCTGTTCTTCATTATCTTTTTTTTTTTTTTTTTGCGGTACGTGGGCCTCTCACTGTTGTGGCCTCTCCCATTGTGGAGCACAGGCTCTGGACGCGCAGGCTCAGTGGCCATGGATCACGGCCCCAGCCACTCCGTGGCATGTGGGATCTTCCCAGACCGGGGCATGAACCCGTGTCCCCTGCATCGGCAGGAGGACTCTCAACCACTGAGCTACCAGGGAAGCCCTGTTCTTCATTATCTTTTTTCTCTGTTTCTTCTTTTTGATTAATTAAATATTGTTATTTTTAACAGTCTCCTTTATTGACTGCTTAGCTGTAATATATTGTTGTCATTTTAGTGGTTGCTTTAGGTTTAGAGTTTACCTTCTTAACAGACCACTGTCTACCTTCACCTGACATTTTACTATTTCGTGTTAGTAAAGTGATGGGTACCTGACAAATGCAATCTAGTAAACTGCCCACAAGCCCCAAGTCAGGCAGGTGTTCATGTCCCCATTTTAGCAACGAAGAAATTGAAATTTAGAAGAATTACATAGTTTTCTCAAGATCAATCAGCTATTTTGACATATAGCTACAATTTAAATTTGGGAAAAGGAGAATGATAAAGTTTCACTATTTTTCACCTTGATGGGTTTATAGGCTACCAAAGAAGGAAATGGCTATGTGTAGCATCTCAGCTAAGGAGACTTGGCCTTAAAGCCACCCATCAATTTCATAAATCCCAAGTGTTCACGGACCACCTGAAAGAGTTAGTGAAATGTTTGTATCCATTTTTTAAGTTAGAAATAAAGTCTCTTGACTACAAAGATCCAGTGAGATATGAATGCCTTCATAAAGCAAAAGAATGGACTCCATGCTGCCTGTGGCATCCTTCCCCTCCCAGAAGCTCTAATTCTCTTTTTTCTTGCTTCTTCATGTAAGAGTCAGCTTTCTTCTCTATTATAAAGTTTCCATTTAAATGTGATGTGAAATGTCTTCCATCCAGAGGACACCTGGAATCTTCCACCAGGCTGGAAGGGCAGCTGGGTGTGGGCAGAGGTGACAGATACCAGCGTGTCATGTCATGTTTTTTAGGGAGAGAGATAGGGACATTTTCTAATGTGGCCCCATTTATAGGAAGGAAAAGCTTATCTTTAGTTAATTAATGTGTGACCTCTCGGCAAAATTCAATAGCCTAAAAAATTCAATTAGCCTAACGTCAGTAAGAGTGGTTTCTGTGTGAAGCGTACAGACCTCAGAATAACTATTTTATACTTGTACTATTTAAGCATCCAGGACCACTGCTTTCATGAAGGGTTTACTCATTTGGCAGTGAAAGAAAATCTAAACAAGTGGTTGTTAGCTCGGGGTCCCTGGAACCCCTAGGAGTCTATAGGTATGCTTTAGGTGCATATACATATTTCCCAGGGATGAAGATCCATGGTTTTTATCAGCTTCTTAAAGGGGGCTGTGACCCAAGATAGTTTAAGGACTTTTACGTGAATTATAGATAAAATATTCAACATGGCTCAATAAAGGTGACAGACAGTTAATAAATGTAATTCAGGCACCACTTAAAACATACCCATTTGGAACTTTAAAATGGTTGGAAAAACTTGGACTTGACTGATAGGGGTTTTTATACAAGTTAACATGAGATTCCTGCAAGTCAGTAAAATGGAATAAAATTTAAATTAGAATATTCAAATAGCCAAGTTGTTTCCTGGCACTCGATTTTTCATATATAGGAAGCGATAGAAAGAAAATTATTATTGATTGGCCAAAACAATTCCTTTGGAGCGTTTTGAGGTCAGGTGACTTCTGAGTTATTGATCCTCTTGTGCAGAACTACAGATGGTCAGAAGGATGACTCTGAGGCATAATGTGATCAAAGTTTTCAAAAATTAAACTTTGTTTCGAAGGCAGCAAGTTGGGCTGATGCATGTTAGAAAGATTTCAACAAGGGTGGAAATCAAAGGTGGATTCTGGTTAACTCTCAAAGAATGAGAAAGTTTAGTCTTTCATTCCCCGAACAGCATTAGCTGGTGAAGGTCTCACAGTAAGAGGGTCTATTTGTATAGCGCTGGATATTTCACTGGTCTCCTTTTTTTTTTTTTTTTCCAATGTTAGTTTCTGCTGTACAGCAAAGTGAATCAGTTATATGTATACATATATCTACTCTTTTTTAGATTTTTTTCCCATATAGGCCATTACAGAGTACTGAGTAGAGTTCCCCATGCTATACACTTACCTTTTCCAGTTCTCATGTGGGCCCTTTAAGAATGGAAGGCAAGAACTTCCCTGGCGGTCCAGTGGTTGAGACTCAGAGCTTCCACTGCAGGGGGCGTGGTTTAGATACCTGGTTGGCAGAGCTAAGATCCCGCCTGCCTGGTGGTGTGGCCAAAAATAAATAAACAAATAAAATGTCTATTAAAAAAAAAAAGAATGGAAGGCATTAGATGAGGAGGGGGTGATCTCATTTAAGAATTGGAGGGAAATGATTCATGGTGGCCTCAGTGTTAAGAGAAGAGGAAATGGTTCCTATAGCAGCAGCCAGCACAGCCAGACCACCATTTCGGGAGCACTTCCTGCCAGACGCTGCTGTGCTCTTCCCCTTCAGGGCAGTGTAGTGTCTCCTTCTGAGAAGGGAGATGAAGGGGCCATCCCACGCTTTTCTTAAATGGGGAGCACTCCAGTGGGCTGGGCAACTGGGGCCTCCTATTTTAATAAGTTTCCCCCTCAGAGGCACACACAGTACCAAGATTTCTGGGGTTTTTCTTCTGAGCATTTCAAAACTGGTTAGCTGAGCAGAGTCACAGCACTACTGTGAGGTCACCTGGCCCTGATGCGCTCCCTGGTCAACCAGAATTGGCCTACTTACCCTCTCCTGCTCTCTCTGGACATGGCGTTTGCATACTAATAATGTGATAGCTAACATCTGTTGAGCACCTACCATAGGCATGGCATTGTCTGATAAAGTGAGTGCACTTTCATTACATCTACATTTACTGTAGGAAGTAGATTCCTTTTACCAGCTCCATTTTTAGATGAGAAAGCCAGGACTGTAAGAGGTTATTTGACTTGCCCAATTAAGTGGAGCCAGGATTTCTGACTTCAGAAACTTTGCTCTTTTTAAAATTCTTTGACACCTACATTCCTTCCTCCCTTCCTTCTTTCTGTTTTCTTTCTTTCTCTAACTTTCTGTTATAGCAACTGTTAAACATTTACAAAAGTAGACAGACTAGTTTAACACCCTCCCTGCCCACCCCCCAGGTACTCAGCCTAAACAGTTATGAGTTTCTGGCCACACACTCATTTCATTTACAGCCTCATGTACCCTCTTCGCTGTACCTAGAAGCCAATCCCATGCAGGCATATAGCATTTCATCTGTAAATGTTACGATGTGCATCCGTAACAGAAGCTCTTGGTGCCCTGTGTCACCTCTGCTTGTCCACCTCTGATTTCAGCTGTAGCTACGGCAGAAGATTCTGTGGGAACTCAGACTCTCACGGATAGTAAAAATGTCCGTCACTCCTCAAATGTGTGCCATGTGTGTTTCCACGTTTCTGCAATGTGTGGAGTTAGCAACACTGGAGTTTTCGACTCATCCAAAGGGGACTGGGAGTGGGAGACACTGTCCTGGCCTCCCGTGGGCTGATGGACAATTCTGGGGGGTCTTCTGTTTCCTCCTCAGAGGTCTGAGTAGAGTCAAACATGCATTGCCCACAACTGTGATCTTGAAAACTCACCTTTGATTGGCTTTTTCTCTTTCTCCATCTTACTCTCCCTGATGCCTCGTCCTTGCATCCTGGTATCACCTCCCCCTCAAAAACAACCTGAACCCAGGTCCCTTTCTCAGACTTTACTTTTAGGAATAGCTCAATATTTCTAGGCCTTTTAAAGTCTCTTTAGTGAACAGAATTAGGAAATATATTGTTTTAAAATAAAATACATCTTGAATTCATACTGATACTTCTTTAAACTAGCACTGTCTTTCTTAAGTCTCACAACTGTATCTCTTTCTCCCACTCTGAGAATTCCATTTCTCAAGGACACCTGACATGATAGAATTAGAATAGCGAGTAATTAACTTTGTTTTTCAAAACCACAATTTCAACATCATCACTAAAATTATATAAGTGTAAACAGATTAAAATTTGGATTTTTGTTTTTTAGCATTTATTTTTGTTCCACAAGGGATATACCTTATAAAAGGTACCTGGGTCTTTTTTCATGTAAGAGAATGTGTGTTATAAAAGGTCCTAACAAGAAAATGTTTTTGTTACACATATGGCCGTGTCTGTTTGGAATTTAGGACCTCTCATCAACATAGTAGCGAACCAGAGAAGCTTAACTTGATCTTGAACCAGGTTGAAGTCCCAGTCTTCAAGTATGGCTATTTCACGTGTGAGCCTGAAGAATTACATTTCAGTGGTGTGACACCTCTGCCCTTCTCTTTGGCTGACAACAGAAGCCCAACGCAAGGAATCAAGGAATTAAGAAATTCTTTGTATCAAAAGGTGAGGAGACATTATTTATCTGTTAGTTGGGAGCAAACCTGCCTTGGAAATAAAGACTGTCTAACAGGGAAACACATCCATGCCTCACACTCAGCTGGTGGTTGCCATTATGCCCACTGCCCAGGCCCAACTTCAGGGACCAGAGAGTCTAGAAACCGCCTCATCCATTAAGTGGCCAGACTGTTTCAGGCTAAGGTCTATGCCAACATCATCTCCTGTTTCATGGTCTCCTGTCGGGTTATGGCCTCTAAGAGGCAGACAGCTGTGCTGAAGTGGACGAGATTCCAGAATCCGAGAACCGGGCACAGTTACTGGCCATCTGAGCCTCCAGGGAGAAGTCAGAATCACATGTGAGTGGAAGGACTTTAAACATCTGAGGAAGAACTGTAGACCTTGTGAATTGTGGGCAGCTGTATGGCCCATGTTTCTAGACATCTCAACAGCATCCTCATCCCTGCCTCCCTCTGTGTCTGTCACTCTCCTGTCATTGCATCACTCTGACAGGGCCTGAAAAGCCCTGTAGAATTTTATGCCATATGGCTGAGGCATGCAACACCTATGCAGTGCTGAGAGAAACACTGGATGTGATTAACGGAACCTGTTTTGACCCATGACCACTGTCAGCTAGAGCATATAATAGAAAGCAGGGCTAAGGAGGAAGTATAGGTGGATTTAGGTGCAAAAAGAAAAGTTTCCTTTTGGGGTTGAGGTTTGGCCCATTCTGGCCCTTGTAGCTGGGCCAGCCTCTCCCACGAGTGGGTGCTGCATGTCTGCAAATGTCTAGCTGTGGGCACAGCTTCTCAAGCTCTGTGACATCTCCTGTTTTCTGGCCTGGCTCCATGTGACCAATATGTCCAGACTTTTCATCAGAGATGGTCTGTATATGACTGCTGAAATGATGAAACCACTTCCCTGACTCTGGTAGAGACAGAACTAACGGGAAGACTGGGACTTGCTGCCTCCCTCTCTCCCCTTTCACATGCCTTCTTCTTGTCCTGTCTTGGCTCAAGAAGCCATATGGCTCACCAGCTGCCTAGAGGATAAAGACCAGACTCCACAGTCAGGCACTGAGACTTTCCCATCTTGAAAGTACATGACTCCCCTGGATGATCCTTGTGGGCCAGCCAGATGGCAGGTCTGCCACCCAAACACGCTCTGTTCATGTTTTCTTACACCACCCACCCTAACCTTGGCAGTGATCCTTCAGAGTACCCATTCAGTCCCATCCTTTCCTGATCACCCAATCCCCAGGGGTTTATTTTTCCTCTCAGTCACCTCATGGACAGTATATTCCTTGCTCCTAGGATTCCCTAAGAACTCACAGCTTAGTGACTTGAAATGCTAATGTTTAATTTGTGTGTGTGTGTGTGTGTGTGTGTGTGTGTATGCACATACGTGTTTGTCTTGACTCTCAAATAACTTAGAAACTCTCTTGGCTCAGGGGCTGTGTATCATCTTTTGAAAATCCCTGCAGTCTCTAACATGTTCATTGTATAACAAGATGTTAAATGAGACTTTTATTATTGTTTAGAAATTGACAATTAGGACTTGCAACAAAGGGAAAAGTTCTGCACCCCAAGTTCTGCAGTGAGTCAAAACATTTGCAAGGCAAATGTCTCTTGGCATGTTTAATAGCTCTGCTACTACATCTGCCACCTCATCACCTTCCTCCATTTCACATGAATTTGTAGAAACCTGACAGCTGGGTGTGGGGTGGGATGAGGGAGAAGGACTCAAGGAAAATTGTTGGAGGAGTAGAGTTGTCAGCCCTTCTCCCCTCAGTGGGGATGGAGGGAGTTGTAGTCACATCCAGAGTCTCACCAAGTTAGGGGGAGGCTGTATCCCAAAGAACACATGCCTTGGATGAGGGTGGTACTTCTAGGAAGAGGGAGACACGCGTCATCTTTCCTGGTTGCAAGTCTACTTAGTGCCATAGATGACCTACTCTTTGCGCTTTATTTGGGTAGTGGGAGAAGAAAGATGGCTAAAGGTGAAAGTAGGGAGGCAGACAGCAGCAACAGTGGAGCAACGAGCATGGCCACGTACATGTGGGTTAAGCATCCATCAACTAGACGTGGATAGAAGGGGAACTACGTTTGTGTGACTGGGGCTCCCACTCCTCGCTTAACCAGAAATTCCTAGTATTGGGTTGGCCAAGAAGTTCGTTTGGGTTTTTTGTAAGATGTTATGGAAAAACCCGAACTTCTTGGCCAACCCAATATTTTACCTCCTTTTTTTTTTTTTTTGAAGAAAGGATTTTATGGCTAAAAGAGTAATTAAAATCCATTGACCCAATTTGTCTTTCAACTCTTTAAACACACCTACCCATCCATGAAGCTTGTCATCATTCAAAAAGACCCTCAATGAAAAAACAATCAACTCCTATATGTCTGGCTCTAGACCAGATGCTGGGTTACAGAGAATAATAAGACACAGTTAGCAGGTTGATTCTTACGGTTTTTCTCTCCTCTTTGCCAAGATTACCTCAAGTTGCACAGGCAGTCCAGAGACGGACACTTATAAAAGTATTTGGTACAGATCAGTGATTCCATTCTCCATGGATTCCATTCTCTTGATCTGCAAAATAAATGCTGCTTGTGGGGTGGAGGGGGAGGGCAAGACTACTTCAGATGATCAGATGGCCGTGGCTTCCTGTCTTAGCTATGCATCCGTAAGGGGTTTCAGAGAAAGAGGTAAATTGACAATTTAACACATTGCATAAGACCTGGAGGGGCAGATAATCAATACTCGTCACATTTGCCGCCAGTTGCAAATTCTTGGAGGCTCTGAGTTGGCTCAGTGCTGCTCCCACTTTTGGTGTACTCTCCAAACCCTGGCAGTGCCTACAAGAAAGCTCCTCTGGTAATGACGGAATTGCTTTTTGCTGCTTGGAATTTATGGCAAGTGAAATTGCAGGACATGAGAGAGTCTATCGATTTAATTTCCCCTGAAAAAATAGTCGTGCCTGGTTGAGTAATAGCCAGCCTTGAAGAGGATGGACTCAAATCGAGAGAAGAGTAAGAACCCCAGCCACACATTTTGAACTGTAAAACAAATGCGCTGAAAAGGAAATAGAGAGCCTGCACCGGAAACCAGACATACTGAACCAGTGTGGTATTAAAAAAGAAAAAGAAGAAGAAAGAAAAAGAAGGCTCCCATTTTCTCCTTTGTCCCATGGTAGTTACCTTGCCCAGGGATAGGCAGCAGGGGATGCAGAATTTAGGAAAATGCATAATGAACTTTCCTTCATAAACTTGAATTCTCTCCTTTCTCCCTTTGCTTCTTTCACAGAAACTTAGAACACGTCTCTTGTCTGCTTTACTGGGCCTTTCTTCTACCTCTCCTTGCCCTGAAGCCCACACTTAAGTCACAATGGCTCCCTGAAGTGTCCCCTAAATTGTACCGTCGTCTCTGCCGGGAGCATCCTTCCTGTTTCTCACCTGGCCAGTTCCCTCTCATCCTTTAGGTGTCTGCTCAGACATCACCTCCTCTGGGAAGGTTTTCTCCCCGGAATGGATTGGCTGTCTTTCCTCTGAGCCTCCTTCACAAAAGTCACAATAAGATAGTTATCTGTTTAGGACCTTGCTTCCTTCTCAAGGCCAAAGGCTCCTTGAGTGCAAGCAGGGCCCAGTTTGATGCTCCATAGCCCCAGTGGGAAATCCTGCTCCTGGATCACAGGAGATGTTCGGTTCAATTTGTTGAATGAGAGGTGAATTATGACAGGAATGAGTACATGTCAGTTGTGAAGAAGGCTTCCTGGAAACAAACCCTGATGGTCATGATTTTGCCATCTTGCTTGAACCACCTGCCTGTTGCCTTTTATAGAATTCGTCAAGCCGCTCCATCAGGTAAGATCTTCCAGACTGGAGATGTCCAACGTTCTCTGGCAAAAAGAGAGTCAGTCCTCACTTCTGTCTCCTGGGTCGGTTGGGTTCTCCTTGTCTCCAAATGGCACCCATAGTGATCTTTCTAATGCAATCATCTGGCTGTATCACACCCCAGCTTAGCATTCTTGCACAGTCAAATGATTCGAATCTCGATGACTTAGGGAAGCAACCAAGTCTCCTTGTGGTTGGAACTCTTGTGATCTTCCCACCCGCATTGTGTGTAGCAACCTCTCCATTCTCCCAGAAATACTCCCTCGGTTCAAGTCATATGTATCAAGCTGCATTTCCTTTGCCGAACGCTCTACTCTTCTTGGCCTGGAGAATTCCAACTCTTCCTTTACAATCCAGTGCAAATGCCACCCTCTCTCTGAGAAGTCTTTGCAGATTTCTTCAGAGAGCTCTTCAGTTGCTTTTCTGTGCGGCCATAGCAGTTTGTCACGCTGACGCCAGTCTCACTGGGAGAACGAAATTTAAAAAGGGGAATCCTGCACGGTGTAATAAGCGATGCTTGTGGACATTCTGTACTTTAGCCATCACAGTACTGCTCCCACCCTGCAAATAGTCTGTGATACGTCTTCCACCAATGCTTGTTGTAAAAAAATACCGGCTTCCAAGTGCCAGCCACAGAGGGTGCTGCACCTCAGTGCCCACTAGGAGGTCCTGAGTGGGGGAACCCTGGGTCCCCATAATTGTGCCAGAATTCACTGGCTAGGAACAGGGCAAGGGCTGTTGTGCACTGCTGTGTTCTGTCTTGAAACCCAGAGCAGCTGGAGGAAGAAACAGGGAGAGGAGGCCGGCAAGATGTTTGAAGTTCCTGCCAGCAGTAGACCCGATGCCGCTCCCTTGAGGTCATCGGATGCAGCACATTAACGTCCTGGGGAAAAAAGACAAATGTCCTCCCAATTTTAGGAAGAGCTCTTTATTTCTAGCTATTTACATTTAAAGGTTCTTTCTTGATCAGAATAACACCATGGTATTTACTTTTAAGTTATTTATCTTTTTAGATGCAGAATTGTAAGGAAGAAAATAAAAGTCACTGGTACAGAAAGAGACTAGATACAATAAATGTTACTAGTGGTTACCTGTGAGAGAGATTATCCCTCTTTAAGTATACCTGGGGTCATGCTTTATTTATATAAAAATTTTAATCTTGTTTTCTTCATTTTGCACATCATTAGCTTTCTTCTCATGTCCTTAAATATTCTTCATGAGCCTAATTTTCATTGACAGCCCCATGATTTCTTTATGGACACATCATAATTTGCTACCTTATTTCTAAGTTGGACATCTAGATCCTTTCCAGTGTTACGTTTCACTGAGTGCCTGGTAGCTGTGATGGTGGTTTTGTTTTCCTGGTGGTCACTGGAAGGTTCCCAATGTGATAACCATCCTGAGGCCATCTTGAATAGCCATCCCATGTATTTGGAATTTTGAAATACGTGGACAAATTTTCATGTATTTGTTGTGTAATGATATTACGTGAGCACTTGGGAAACTCCCCCAGGAGGTCATTATGACTGAACAATGGTCCAAGAGCATTTTAAACATAGTCTTTGGTGCATGTATGCTTTCCAGGAAAGAATCGCCCTCCCCCAACTAAGTTTTCTGAATTAATGCAGTTCTCTAGGGAAGCCTGTGGGGAAACGTGATCTCTTGTTTAATGATGTGCCATCGGTTCACTTAATGCTGATTTCCACATCACCCAACAGAGGTTTGGAAGTAATATTCTCTTGCTTTTGTGTGTTTTCCTGTGGAATAATAATGTTAACACCTCCAGGAGAGTTGACTTCCAAGCCTGAAGTGGGGACTGTCATTATTTAAGACATCATGATTCTGTAAATCCATTCAAACTTTCCTCTCTGGCAAAGTTTGTTACCATCTTTTTAATTCATTCAGTGTCTATCCTTACCACCACACCCCAATAGAATAGGCTGGTAAAGTTACTGCAGTATTTTTTAAAAGTGAGATTGAGACAGCGTGAAGAGGTAAGGAGATTTTTAAGGAGACAGCTGTGAAAGAGACCAGGTTCAGTTGAGGTGCCCGTCAGCCTGGTCCTTTGGCTTTGCTGCCAGCATCCCTCTGTCCTTTCCTGCTTCTCTGGTTTCCTGGGCTTGCCTTCCGTGGAGAAGCGCTTTGTTCTTTGGATTTTCTCTATACCTTACAATCTCAGATGGAAATTATGGAGCATTTTGAGACCTTGGAGCCGATGATGGAGCCAAGAGGTGACTTGGGAGTGCTTTGGCCTCTCCTTCATCTCCAGAGTCATCCTCAATACTAACAATTCTACTGGTGAGAAAACAACAGCAACGATATGGACAAATAGCATCTTCTTTGCTGTAAAGTCTCTTTAGAAATGTTGCCATTCTGATCTGTATCATATGCTGTGAGTAACATGATTGTTCTTGCTGTGTAAACACAGCTTCCAGACAATTGTTTGCCAAGTAGCATGCCACCACCAAGCCCCTCCTGTGTACAAATTCCGGATCTGCTTAAAGAAGTGACTTCTAGTTGACTTTTGGGTTATGGGTCCCTTTGAGACTGATGAAAGCAGTGGATCCTCTGCTAGGAAAAAGTGCGTAGATCCTACATTTGACACACAATTTCATGGTGTTTACTTTAGCCCTGATGCTGGTTAAAACAAAGCAAAACAAAACAAAACAAAAGAGCAAAAATCCTTCTGAACAGACCCAAACACTCTCTAGAAAAGAAAACCAAGTCTGCAGAAATAAATGGTCGGTCTGGGTCTCTTTAGCAAGTATGTGACAGAGCTGGGACTAGACCTCAAGTTACTAAATACTGATTCCTCCAAATTTTAGTGACTTGCTTTTTTAGTGTAGCCAGGGGTGATAAAATATTGACCAAGCACTGTAGCTTGGGAATACTGATCTGATGAATCAATTGATTTTCTCTGTCACCTCGGGGCTTTGTTCAAAGGTGCATGAACCCTGAGATGGGAAAAGGCCTGGGAACCAGCCAAAGACTTAACCACGAGGAGGGGCTTCTAGATACAGCAGCAGGCTGACGTGTCAGGCAGGGCCTGATCTGCCCCTGGCAGCAGCTTGGTTCTCTGCCCACAGAAGGAGTGGTCATCCAAGACTGAATATGAAACGAGGCCATCGGTGTGCTGACAGCCTGACCACCAGCAACTTGAGCTCGGGCATGGTTCCTTGAATGATGCGCAGTTTGAGGTTTGCTGGGAGACAGAGCAATTGATTCTGGTTTCCTAGGCAAGTGCTTCACATTAGACAGTTGAGTGCTGGGTGTGGTTTAAAGTGGAACGATGCAACATCATCAGCCTTAACAAGCAGCAACGTGGACAGTGCTGACGGGGCCAGTGGCGTGGTTTTGCATAATCTCTTTCTTTGCAAGATGTTTCCCTGCAAGCAAGATTTCCCATCTTCTGTGAGTCAGCGAATGTTAAATCTCTGATGGGACTCAGAACTCACCTAATGCAAATCCGCTCCCACTTGCCCTGCCTATCTGCCCCTTCTGACCCCATTTATGGAAACAGGGTGTCAGAGAGGAAACGTGATGGGCTCAAGAGGTGTACAGATTTAGTACTGAAACTCAGTTCTACTGCTCCAAGCCCAGTGCCATTCATAATATTACTTGTTTATTGGGACTTTAAAACAAAATACCATCTTTGTAAAGATTTTTTTCTTTAGCAATTTCCTAAAATATGTTTTCTTCTATTGCCCTATATATTTTACAGTAAAACATACTATCGAATGTCTCAAGTCAAAACAGATTCAGTGGGGCAGTACCCTGGCAGGGGGGTCAAAACTGCTTCGTGCAAACAAACCGTCTGAAGTGAATTTTCCTGAATCTGCTATGAGCACAATTGTTTGGGGTTGGACATGAGCAAAGCTCCGGTACCGTGAGATCTCGTCTCAGCAATGCCGCAGAGGATCATTCCATGGCCAGGGTCACAATGTGTCCCGTGATACATGCAACTTTGTGGGATTCCAAAGCCTTTGACTGTAGCTTTTCATTGCCTTAACCTTTCCAAAACGGCAAAAGAGACATTTCCTGCACCTAAGTGTTTCTCCAGGCAAACATTAGCTTGCAGTGTTTTATTCTCACTTACCCTCCAAAGAAGTCTGTTATTGAAACTTTGGAAACAAAGATAAATGAGACTTTCCTCCAATCCGTTTTCTGCAATTCCCTTAATTGCTAAATTACCCCATGCTGTTTGTCTTTCTACGATATTTCTGTGCTCCATTTGAGCTCTGGAATAGGTAAGAGTGTCTGGGTTGTGTCAACAGGATTACCGCAAATCCTCTTTCTAATAGCTCTGCATGCATTGGCATACGTCAAAGTACTAGTTTCAACTGCCAGAGTCTCCATAGTCATGAATATCTGCATATAAAAACTAGGGTTTTATTTGCATATGGATTAAAACATGATGTAGGTTTTCCTATAGTTTATGTTCCCTAAAGTAGAGGTATAAATGGGCCATGTTTTCTTTGCACTTTTATTTTTACTTATGTTTTAAAGCATAGTTTATTTTTTATTTACCTTTTCCTGATTATAAAAATAGTATGTGCTTACTGTGAACATGGGAAAATGCAAAATAATAATAAAAACAAAAACATCTTCCACAATCTTACCACCTAACTGCATTTTGATGTACCTACATTAGGACAGGCTTTTCTCCCAGAAGTTGTCAGCATACTCTGTATACAAGTTTATCCTTCTCTTTAAATTGAACATGACCGTGTTTGCATTTTACAATGTTTTCAGGCATTTTAAGATGCTCTTTATATACTGTTTTTAAGGGCTGCATTATATTCCATCACATAGGTGCATTGTAGTTATCTAGGGGCTATTTAGAGTGTTTCCTCCTATTATTTTTATGGTTTTTGATGCTGTGGATAACACTGCTTTGAAGATTTTTGTGCATTAAGTGTTGAGTAATTGCCCTCAAATTATCAGAAGTGGCATTACTGGTTCAAAGGTTTTTTGTTTAAGGTTCTTGATACAAATGACTGGTTTTCCATCTGAAATAGTCTAACCGATCAACACTCTCTCTGGCCCACTATGAGAATGTTACTACACCCCAACTTCAGCCTCTCTGATACACATATATCTTATATTTATATCTTATACATACATATCTTACAGACAAGAGTGGTTTCTCATTGTTACGTAAGCTTGAACATCTTTGATTACAAATGAGATCATATTTTTTCCATATGGTTTAATTAATTGTATTTATTTTTCTGTAAGCTCTCTTTCCCAGTCATTTCATGAGCTGTAGTTTAAGACTGAAGCAGAGTACCCGAGAATGCCATTATACGAGGCTTTTCTGTAGAAAACATAACAGAACTACAAAGACACGAATGCCTTTCTGCATATCAGGTGGGCTCTGCCTTCTTAGAGATAATGAGCTTGGGGCATTTTCTTATATTTAAGCTGATGTAAATTTTTCTGCTTATGACTTGGGGAACAAGTTTTAAATGAACCCCTACAGAAATGCCAAATGTCAGTTACCAGCATTGGGCGCTCATTTGGGATAATTGAAATAATGTCTGTCATTAGCCTGGGGGTTGTTCGAGAAGTGGACAAGTGCTTGAGATGAGGTCTAGCATGGTGGAGGTGATCCCGGGCATTTTCCGCTCGACATATGCCTGTAATGAGATGTCTGCACCTGAGGGTTGGGTTTAATTGGTAACTTCCTCCTCCTTCTCTGCTCCCGTTGAAAGACAAATCAGCTTGGGACGTTTGAATGGTGCCTTCTCTGAGGAATCCTGTTCAGTGTTCTCTCTGAGAAATAAAAGCTCCATCTTGTGGGGCTTAAGTGACTGGAGATATTTGACACTTGGCATTTCCCAGCTTCATGAAGAGGAATCAAAGAGATGAGGGTGAGAAGTGCTCATTGTTTCCACAGCCACCAGCACCTCAGGGGAGCAGCAGTCTTCCCAACTCTGTGTGTGTGTGTGTGTGTGTGTGTGTGTGTGTGTGTGTGCTTAGTTGAATGAGTTCAACTGTTGTGGACCGAAAAAGTGAAATTATTCAATATTAAAATCTTGAAAGTTGATGTGGTCACGTCATCATCTCATTGCCTTCTGACCCATCCTGAGTTAAAAGCAAGTGTGCCTACCTGTTGTACTTACACCGCCAAGACCTGACCCAGCTGTTTGCCATTTACATGGTCTTAAGACAACTAAGGCCTGGGAGGACAAGGAATTTGCCCAGCCCTAAAGAGGAGTTGAACTATTGGTCTCTAGATTTCTTTGCAATGCATTTTTGTAGACTCGTAGACTCTCTGACCTGCCCTCAGAAGGAGGCATCCTTTGAATTGTTTTTGCATCTTAGGATCTCATCTGCTTGTAATTTGTTGCCTAGTCCCCTTGTGACCTAGGTCATTGCATACCTGAGATGGATGGCGGCGTTAGGGGTTTAATCCGTGACTTGGGAGCATTTTTCCTCTTTATGAAGCCAACAGGCCTGTGCAAAGACCAGCTCCCAGGTTTTCTTTATTAGTTACACATGCTAACTATTGTGCTGACCCAGATAGAGTTACTGTCTTTTTTTGACCCCAACCCAGAGCTGTATATTTGGGAGTCCTGCAGAGCTTCTCATGTGATTCTAGTTTCGATTGATGCCCCACATAAAAAGAAGTTGAGATGTCCATTTACCAGCAGGAAGTCCTGGGAACTGGACCCCCCTAAAAAGCTCAGACCACAGAGCCAAGTCAAAAACAGGACAAGGAATTCGTGTATGCTTACAGCTAGAAGCCACAATGTGCATGGGTGGTTTCTTGTGGGATAGGGGGTAGATTAAAGCAAACAGCACAACTGAAAAGCAAATACTAAAAACCCCAAATTCCCAAGACATCCTTTAAAGCATGGAATGAATTTGGAAAACAAAATTCATTCATTCATTCATTCACTTATTCATTCAACAAATGCTTATTGATGCCCTCCGATGCCAGTGAGCAGGCGGCCAGACACTAAGAACAGAGAGGCAAGACGGTGGCATGTTTGGACTCAGCCCAGGAATCACAGATTTAAGATAGGTTGCAAAAGAAAAGAATGAGCAGGAGGCGGGACACCTGGCTAGTTTGATGGTGAGAGAGCAGATTCCCAGATAGAAGATACATGTATTCGTTTGCTGTTGTGTCACAAACTTCTGCTGCTGCAAACTGTCACAAACTTAGTGGCTTAAAACACCAATTTATTCTCTTATAGTTCTGGAGGTCAGAAGTCCTAAGATGGGTCCACAGGGCTGCATTTCTTCTGGAGGCTCTAGGAGAGAGTCAGGTTCTTTGCCTTTTCCAGCTTTTAGAGGCCACCTGCATTCATTGGCTCATGACCCGTACTCCACCTTCAAAGCCAGCAGCATAGCGTCTTTCAATCTCTCTCTTTCTCCTTCCGCTTCTCTCATTACATTGCTCTCTGTTTTATAAGGACCCTTGTGATTACATTGAGTCCATCTGGATAATCCAGGATCATCTCTCATCTCAAGATCCTTAATCCCATCTGCAAAGTCCCTTTTGCCATATGAAAAACATACTCACAGGTTCTGAGGACTAGGACATAGACATCTCTAGGGGGCCGTCACTTAGCCTACTGTAACATGATAGCAAGGAAATTGTATATTTTGGGACATGATACAGATTATCGTTTGCAGTTGTTTGTTTCTGGGGTAGGGACTCCTCTCACTCTGCATCTTGGTGTCCTCTTCCCCCTCCACCACCCCCGTGCCCCAAGAGAGAACACACATGGGTGGTTATTTCCAATAAGATTGCAGAAAGGAGAATTACAAGTAAAGAGATGAAAGACAGGAAGAACTCCTTATTTATAATTCTTCTCATTGGAAATATCTCCAGTCAATGAACGCACGGTTTCAGGCACACCCACATTAATAAGGTCCAAGTTAGTGACCTTGCAGAAGAGGGCAGCATGCTGACTGTAGAAAGATGGGCCTTTTCTTCACAGTATTGCCTTTTGGTCTTACTCTGCCGGCCCTGAGGTACAAGGGTGGGGGAGTGAGACAGTTAGGTCTCTTGCCATCTGATCTGTGAGGTCCCTCCCATCACACCACACATGCACACACGTACACAAACATGCATACGCACAGGCACACAGACACACACACGCACACATAATCATGTATACACATTCATATTTACATACATACACATGGTGATTTTTTTCTCTATAATTTTTAATTAATAGACTATTTTTTGAGCAGTTTCAGGTTTACAGGAAAAATGAGTAGAAAGTTCCAATATACTCCATCTTCTCCCCAACTTCCCTTATTAACATATGCATATGTGTGGCACATTTGTTAAAACTGATGAGCCAATATTGATATATTATTACTGTCTAAAGTCAAAAATTTATACTGAGTCACTCTTTGTGCTATGCATTCTATGGATTTTTGACAAATGTATAATGACATGGATCCACCATTACAATATTATTCAGAATAGGTTTACTGCCATAAAAATCCCCCATGCTCTACCCCTATCATTTAAAAATTCTCTGTGAATTTTAGGAAAATTTTAGTCCCTTTTGAACTAATCGTTGTGTGGCTCCTTCAAAGACCCTATAGTCTAGCGTCCTTGGGTGTGCGATACCTTGTCTGGGTCCTATATGGGATTAGCTCAGAGGAGAAGCTTTTGCCCTGGAGCCAGTCGTGGGCCAGAGGTAACTCACCAAGACCTGTGAGACTCCATCGTATGCATCTCTTTCCAGCTCTGAGTTCAGTGAGGTCAAGACGATAGTCTCAAACCTGCCAGGATAGAGGTATTTACACCATGGAAATCAGCAAATACAACAAATCAAGTTTTTTCCCCACCAAGAGAGCCAGACATTAAACACTGACCAGCACACCACTTCCTAGAGTTCTCCCATCACCCTTCTTCATGGCTGGGAAATGGTGACACTACAGCACTTGCCTGGGATCCGGAGAAGGAAGCCGTAGTTTGGGCATGGCTGGCTCAACTCAGTAGTCTGTGTCCTCGATGACTTTGTAGGGCAAAGGCCATCCTGCAAACCCTAGACTGCTCAGCTGTTTACTTACATGAGAGAGAAAGATAACTTGTATCTTTTCTGAGCTACTATATTGTGGCATCTTTTTTTACTAGCAGCTTGTCTTGTACCCATTTAAAACAACCTGCTTATTTCTTGCCTGTTTACTCCTGTTCAACACTTCCTCATCTACCCCCTCCCCAGGTTTAGAATGAGAATATACATACAAGATGCATTTATTCTTACCCTCTGTAATCCATTTTCCAAATAGAAGTACAAGAGATCTTTTGTCAGATCATGTCAGTCTTTCACTTAAAGCCTTCCTATGGCTTCTCATTGGACTTAGAATAAAGCCCAGACTCTACCATGATCTTGCCTCTTTCTACTTCATCAATCTTGTCTTAGGTCTTCTCCCCCTCACTACCAGGTTCCATTATGCTGGCCTGCCTTCTGTTCAATGAACATGCCAAGACTGTCTACCTGTGGCACCTTTGCACTCACCATTCCCTCCACCAAGAATGATGGCTGATTCCTTATCACTTAGTTATCAGCTCTTGGAAGTCTTCCCCTCTCATTGCTTTTTTTTTTTAACATCTTTATTAGAGTATAATTGCTTTACAATGGTGTGTTCTCATTGCTTTTTGTTTTTGCACCTGATTTTATTGCTTTATAGCATTTATCATCACCTGAAAGGATCTTGTTTATTGATTGGGTTACCTGCTGATAATCTGTCTCTCCCCAGCTAGAACGTAAGACCCGTGAAGGTAGGCATTCTTCTGTTTGATTCACTTTTAGGCACCATGGGTATGTTGTTGTACAACCACTGTGGGTGCACATTTATCAAGTGAACACATGTTTATCCAACAGAGCAGAATCAGCCTTGTTTCTTTCCTCAAAGGGCTTATGATGGTGCCCTTGAAGCCTGTCTGCCAGCTCCATTAGACCACTTCCACATGGCACAAGCATAGGACGGTCTGCAGGGGCAAACTCCACTCTACAAATCAAGAATTAATTACAACACCAAAGCGACCCAATGCATTTACATAAATTAATTAAGTTTAACTTAATTTCCAGCTAGACTGTAGTGCTTTTTTCCCCCTTTGGGAATTTTCCACTTCATGAGAAGGTAAAACAGAATAATTATTCAGATTTTCATCAGGAAGTTTGTTGGAAACCAGGAATGGTTCTGCAGCTATTGATGTCAGAGTGGGGAGGGAGAGAGGAGGAGAATGACTTTTCTGAGCCCGTATCTAGCCCAACTCTGTTGACTTTTTCCAATTGTCTTTCTTGGCGATGCTGAAGGAGCCTTCTTGCTTTCATCAGCTAGAAATGGGGGCTGATCAGCTAGAATGTGGAACTGCTGGCAGCTGTTTCAAAGAAAACTCATCTTACATCTAAGACTTCCACTGAAACCTACAGGGCCAGGCTTTGAAAAAAGTGAAATGTCTTTAGAAATCTCTGCACTGTCTTTATTCCAGGGTTACTGCCAGTCTCTGGCACTCCAGGCTCAGATGCACAGGGAAACCTCCCCTTCTCCTGAATCAGTGGTGCCTTTTCCATTAGATGGAAGATCCCCACAAAACGTGCAAAGAAATTACCTCTTGCTCTGTCGACTTCTCTCAGGAAAGGGAAACTTTCCCCAACCCTCTCTCAAGCTGTCACTGAGAACAGGACTGGAGGGGTGGATTTGCCAAGCGGCTGTCAGAGCTGACACTGAAGGCAGCGTCAGCAGGCAGCCTGAGTTGCCTTTGGTGACGTGATCTTTTCTCCTGCGCATCCCCTCGGGTTCCCTTCAACTCTTCTGAACCAATGACACAGATCTCAAGCTCCAAGAAACAGCTAAATTACTCACCAGCTGATTCTTCTAGTAATTGGTGAGAATGACCAGGAGCTGTCTTTTTAGGGCCTGCCTGAACCCGCTTATGGAAATAGGAGGCAGGTGTATGGAGTTTGCTTCAAGGTGGGCTTACTCAGGGAGGAGTTTGCCATAAGCAACCCTGGTATGTAAATTTCTCTCCTTTCTTACCAGCTCCTCAGCATAGACCTGTTTCTCTCACTGGCAAACCAGTGAAAAGGGCTCTCATGAGAAGGAACCAAGGAATGGGAGAGTCCACTGTTTAGAAACTTCACAATAAGTGCTCTAACTTTGAATATTCATATTGATGATTTAGGTTACTGTTTGCAGTAGAAAGTCACTGAAAATAATAATGTAAGAGTGTTTTAAAGATATTTAGACATTTCAGACAGAAGTCTATCCCAGCTTAGTATTCTAAGTTGAGGATGGTAAGCCCTTGGGATTGGGTTTCACTTCCTCTGCCTCTACCACAGCAGACATTGCTGAATGATCACAGCATTCTTTCTGGTTGAACTGAAATGCAGTGGGAGAATCCGTCTGAACACAGTGTTCTCAGCAGCCCCAATAATTGATCAGAAATGTCATGCAAAATGAAACCCATTTGCCATCCCTGTTCTAAGTTAATGAGGTCTACTCTATGTGTGTGAGCCCCGGTGCCACCTGGGATGGCCTCAGCTGAAATGCTCTCATGTTGTTAATTTCAATCCCAGACTCATGTTTTTTCTTTGGAGACAGTCTCCTGCCCAAAGTGAATCAGCCTTCTTGTTCTTCCTTCTCATCAGCGTTTCTCTCTGGGCTCACTTGAGTGTGGATCAAAGGGCACCTGTGAAACCTTGGTGGGAGCACCTCTTCCTGTGGCCTTTAAAAGTCAAGTCCGGGGCTTCCCTGGTGGCGCAGTGGTTGAGAGTCCGCCTGCCGATGCAGGGGACACGGGTTCGTGCCCCGGTGTGGGAGGATCCCACGTGCCGCGGAGCGGCTGGGCCCGTGAGCCATGGCCACTGAGCCTGCGCGTCCGGAGCCTGTTGCTCCGCAACGGGAGAGGCCACAACAGTGAGAGGCCCGCGTACCGCAAAAAAAAAAAAAAAAAAAAGTCAAGTCCGGAAAGAAATAGGTCCTCCCAAAGACAAGAGCATTGGAGGCTGGGTCTGGACCCAGCTTCCTTAAGGAATCTGTGGTGCATAAATCTGGCCTGGAGACATTTTCTATAAGGTTCTCACTGCAGTGTCCCATGACTGATCTTATTTCAGGGAAGTGTATGTGTTCTCTAGCAAATTACAAGGAAGGTCTAGTTCCTGAAATCACCCAAAGGTCAGTTAACGTTTCTTGGGGCCTTTTCCCTCAGCTGAAATGTCATCATAAATGACTCTCCAGTGCAGTGGAGGGTTGATGTTTTAAAAGCCAATACCATATGTTTGGAGTGATTAAAATCTTCATCTCAGTCACCTGCCTGACCAACGACTAATAGCCATGAAACAAAAGGATTAGAGTCCATTCATATCCATTAAGAAAATGACTGGAAACACTACTAGTCTGGGCTCAGTGGGGCTTAATCTGATTTCAGGAAGAAAGAAGAGATGTACAATTAAAGGAGAGAGGACAGGCAGAAAAGAAATCCAAATGAGAATTTTCCCCAGAGCCCAAGGCCTTTTTGGTTTGCTCCCTTCCATGAGGATGAAGTACTTGTCAAGTTCTCCCTACTATGGTCGACTCTGAAAGGGTAGAGAGGAAGGAGAAAATACTAGCAACACCTGTCCTTGGAATTTGTAGGCCAGTAAGGGAGAAATACCACATATTGAGGAAGCAGCCAGAGAATTGGCAAATTCATGTCAGCATGAATTTAACATCTTGAACATCTTCTAGGTGCCTGGCACTCTTGGAGAAAGAAGAGAAGGAAAATGAATAGCGATAGTTGACATTTACATGGGTCTCACTATGGGCTTTGCTTTAAATGGTTTACATATTAACTCAGTCTTCACAACAACCCTATGATGTGTATACCACTACTATCCCCATTTTGCAAATGAGGAAACTGAGGCCCCAAGAAGTGAAGAAAAGTCACGCAGACAGCAAGTGGAGGAGCTTGAGGATTTTCATTTTCCCTGGGGCTATTGGGCCTGGGTCTGTGGAACAGTTAGGCTAGAGGCAGAGGATGGAACCATGGAGGCAGGGAGTACAGAATGATGTCTCCAGGACGGGGAGGGGTCTGAACTGACCCTTGGACATAGATGTGCATACATGAAGGGAGTCTCTGCACAGAGAAGTAGAGAAGTTCTAGACCAGGAAAAGAGCAGGGGCAGAGGTGACCAAGAGCATAGCTGCAGTTAATGGCTAAAGGGTTTGCAGCTGCCCAAGGAAGAGGACTCATTAGATCCAAGGCTGCTGTTCACGTGGACAGGGGTCATGGCGCTGGGCCCTGGGGACAGAGCAAAGACTTGGAATCTGACAGATTAGGTTTAAATTTTGATTATGCCACGTGATCCTCAAGTGACCTTAAGCAAATTACCTAACGCCTATTAGTGGAACTTCTTTTTCAGTTTCACCAAATGCAAGATAGGAAGAAGGGCTATAGAAGAATAAGGAGAATCGTGTGCCTTGTAAAGAATTCACTTATTTATTTCTTTAAAAATATTCACTGAGTGCCAATTACATGCCATATGTTGGGCTAGATGTTGGAACAATAAACAAAAGAAACATGAGGGCTGCCCTCCTGGAGCTTGCCTTCTAACTGGGGAAGCAATAATAAATCAGCAGGCAAAATAATTTCAGGTTACCGGAGGGGGGATGAAGAAAACCCAGGGTTAGGGCCGAGTGGAGTTAATGGCTTTGACCGTGCCAAGGACAGTGTGTGTCAGGCAGGAAGCAGTTGATACATGGGAGCTTTCATTTTACATAATTATCAGGTGGAATTCAACATATGAGAGGAGCCCATGGTGTCAAATACTCTTTGCTGCCTACCCAGCAGGTATTTCTCCTTTCTTCCTTGCTTACAGACCCCAACTGAATCTATGATTCATCTTCCAGCACAGGGAAGAATCCCAGCCAATCATGGCAATCCCACTCACTTTACCAGGGGCTGGTTTAAAGGAAATCGTGTGACTCGGTTCTGGCTGAGATGTGAGGGGGCTTCTGAGTGAGACTCCTCCTTGTTCTAAAAAACGACCAACCAAACAAAAGGCATATAGAGAAAACAAGCTGTGCTCTCTCCTCCCGATGCTTGCATATGAATGTTGAAAATGCAGTAGGCTTCCTGGGACCATGAAGGAGCTGGCCTGGAGGGCAAGCCAGCATGCTGAGTGTAGCAGAGAAGAAAGGGGAAAGAATATGCGTTTATAATGCTGGTTGGGAGGCACTGAATTCATTGCCTCGGAGCCACCCCTTACCTCTTAGGTAAGATAATACTGTGGTACTTACTGTTCAAGGCATTTGGGGTTGGATTTTCAACAGCCAGAGCTGACTGATAGAGGCACAACTTAGTGACAATGAGGGGTCCTAGGAGCAGGCTTCTGGTTCTTCCTCAGGGGTGGTGTGGTGCTAATAGGAGAGGAAGAGACTTCGACTCTGTTATTGATGTGCAGCTTTGGAAGATCCAGCCCCAGATTTAGCAAAACAACCCTGAAAGTAAAGTAGGGAAGTCCTTCCTGATCTCGTGGCCTGCCGGAGTGTCTCCTGAGGACACTGCTCTTCAAGTGTGGGCGTGCCTACTCCTGGGAACCCCCAGAGGCAAGGTGCTGAGGGCACAGGAAGCCCAGGGTGGATGTGCTACATCTTCAAGAAACTACCACTTCCTGCAAATATGTGGGAAGTGGGCTTCCCTGGTGGCGCAGTGGTTGAGAGTCCGCCTGCCGATGCAGAGGACGCGGGTTCGTGCCCCGGTCTGGGAAGATCCCACATGTCGCGGAGCGGCTGGGCCCGTGAGCCATGGCCGCTGAGCCTGCGCGTCCGGAGCCTTTGCTCCGCGGCGGGAGAGGCCGCACAGTGAGAGGCCCGCGTACCGCAAAAAAAAAAAACCCAAGAAAACGTGGGAAGAAACTCCAGAATGGGCCTTTATAAAGATACGGATCATAGTATGTTCACTGCTCTTCCCCCAGTGCCTAGAACAAGTCCCAACACAGAATAGGGGCTCAACAAATATCTGTGCAATTAATAAAGAAGTGAATTGACATAAACATGGATATGTTTTAGAACTGCACAAGTGTGGCATGAATTTTAAAAATCCAAACAGGTAAATATACCAAGAGTGTGTCTTTATATTTTCTATCACTAATGACATTTGTTGAAGATATTTAAGGACCTCTCGCCTGGGCATATCCAACTGGACTTTAATTTGAGCATTACCACATATCATTAAGACCATGTCTTAATCCACTTTCCTGGAACACGTTTCTACACGGACAGTCCCCAGTTCTCCAGGACAGCTGAGGGTTTTCCAGGAGCCAAATGAGCATCCTTCATCCAGGATAACTAGGAGGAAATAGGATCTTGAATGGCACAGCTGGGTGGCCTTTGCTAGTGCAATTGTTCTCACCTAATCTGGTGTCCCCGTGCTTAGGGCATCACTCTCTATGCTGCAAAGCCTGGCCAGAAGCCCGTTCAGTTTTCCTCACTGCCTTGGCCCACAGTGAGCTGACTCACATACCTCATGATCTGCATAATGTATTTCTTATCTATCATAGGCATTAAAACATCAAGTGGTAGCACAGCACAAAACCTGGCAGAGCCAACGTCCTGCTTCCTCAGCAGAATGTACACTCTACCGGGCAGAGGTCACGCCTTCTGCTTTTTCATACATCTTTGGGTCAAGTCCTGGTGACCTCACTTACCACTATATTCTTAAAGCTTTTTGAACTTCAGTTTCTCCAGCTGTAAAATGGGTACTACACTAATAGTTCCTTCAAAGGGTTACTGTAACTATTAATGGGGGAAAAAAATGTAGAGCGTCTCCTACAATATCTAATACTAGTTGGCAGTCAAAGGTTACTTTCCTGTTATTAGGTTGTGGTATGTGCTCCATCCCTGTTCAGGGATTTATTGAATAATTCATCCTCTGGTAGCTGAGAGCAGACTCTGCTCTCTCGCTTCATCGGGACGGTGGTTTGAAACATAGAGGTTCTCAAACCCGCTCTGAAATTGTCATGGAGGAGAAGGCAGTGGTTTCAGGAATGGAAACCCAGGCGTAGCTGGGCCAGCCTCCGCTCTCTGAGGTGCTCACCAGCCGCTGGATTGACAAGAGCCACAGGACAAGCAGGAGGCAAAGTGAACAGCCCTCAGGGTGTCGGAGCTGGCAAGGTCTCCACCTGAGCAGTGTCCTCTGGAAAGTGAGGTTACCAGGAGCCCGCAGAGGGTCGTGGGACGAGGATGCCTGAGAGCCACCAGCCCTCTGGAGGGAACGTGGCTGATCCACAGAAGCCAGTTCTTCCACTTCGATTGACCTTTGTTACTGATCTCACTGTGAGAGCGTTTCAGTAGGGATCAGGCAGGAGACTCATGCTGGTTCCGATTCGGCTGTCTCCCCTGAGACACAAATAAAACTACTGAGATGCCAACAGTCAGAAAGTCATTTACTCTTCACTCACTTCTCCAGCCTGGGCCAGTGGTGACCACCAACGTATTGACCATTGCCGAAGTCCAGTTGCATCAAGCCTATGTAGAGGACGAAGGTGGGGGATGGACCACTGATGCTGGGTGGTTTTTTTTTTTGTTTGTTTTTTTGCGGTACGCGGGCCTCTCACTGTTGTGGCCTCTCCCGTTGCGGAGCACAGGCTCCGGACGTGCAGGCTCAGCGGCCATCCCCATGGGCCCAGCCGCCCCACGGCATGTGGGCTCTTCCCGGACCGGGGCACAAACCCATGTCCCCTGCATCGGCAGGCAGACTCTCAACCACTGCGCTACCAGGGAAGCCCCTGGGTGATTCTTTAGAGGCCACTGATGCCACCTCCTCATTGTACAGAGGGGGAAACTGAGGTCCACAGAGAAGACAGGACTTGTACTATCACATGGCCTATGGATGTTGAATTTGAATCTGATTCTCCATCTTATGCTCTTTCCAGCCCTAAATGTAGTTAGAAGCCCGCTTCTGCTCTGGAAGACAGAAAATGGCCTCTGACCATAAGAGCTAATCTTATACAACCAACCCAAGAAAAACAGAAGGCTTCGGCATGTCTCTGGCCTGGATCCACAGAGATCCTAGGCCAGGAATGGATGGCTGGATTAACTCTTACTACCTTCGCAGCCTGAGCCCTTTGGAGCTTTCTCGTAACCCGTGAGGTTTGTAAACCCGCACGTTTGATTCTCTCCTGTAACGTGGTTTTCACAGGAACATGGGCCAGAAAGAGGTTCACACGGAGGGTTTAATTAATACTAGAAATAATGATAATGTGATCGTTGACATGCCGTGCTCACAGGGTCAAATGCTGTTCTATGTCCTTTGTGCGTATTAACTCATTTAATCCTCACCACAATCCTGTCCAATCAGTTTATAAAGGAGGAAACTGAGGCATAAGAAGTAATTAGCCCAAGATCACTCAGCTCGTCCACCGTAGAGCCGGGATTTGAAGTTAGCAAGTCTGACCTCGGAGCCCCTGCTTTCTCCCACGATGCCTTACTGACCCAGTTGCAGCAAGGGCCACTTTAGAACATGGCTGCACTGCGATTGTTATTTTCTAAATCATCGATTACAAATTCTGTCTCCCTGTCCTCAGGAGCTCGAGGTGGAATGGGCTCAGAAGGGCAGCAACTTCCCTCCCCCATGTCCCATCCCACCCCTCACACCCTCACAGCCGGAGGTAGTCACCTGCCCCAGCCCCGCACTCTTAGACACTTGCCTGCGAAGGCAGAGGAAGTCAATCCTGAATTGAGCTTTCATATTCCCTTCGGGTAAAATTTGCACATTCTCACTTGTGCGGTGAAAAATCGCCATTTGATCTCTCTCAACTCTATGAATCTTGCCAACTGGTCTCCGGAAACCACTCAGGTGACAGGAAATAAATAAAAGGGAGCCCACTCTTTCTCTCCAGAGGTGGGGTTAGGAGGAGGGAATAATTCATCAAGGTCTCCATCCCACCGCACACACACACACACAAACACACACACACACACACACACACACACTCACACCCAGCACTCCACTCTACCAGAGGAACATTCACATTGCCTCTGAATTATGTGCCTTTGATTAATTTCTGAGGAAAAAGATCAGCTTTGCCAGAGCCTATGTTGTATTTTCTCTAAATCAGGGCAAATAACATTACTTCTCCAAATGTTGCTATTAGAATGAGATTTATATTTACCTAGAGAGGCTTCTCCTGAGAGAGATGCAGTGAAAAGTTTATGCTACAGACAGAATAATCTTCCCTGCTGAAATGTGATTTGCTGCAGAGGGCTGTTTGGGGGTTGGATAAATGAGCAAGATAAACACGATGACTGCTGGTGGTTTTCAGTAACCTGATTACTGCGTGGGAATAGATCTCTCTCCCTCTTCCTGTGTCTCTCATCCTCTCAGCTTGTGAATGAGCCAAAACCCAAAATTTTCCAAACTAGAGGACTGAGCTGGTAAGGCCCTGACGTATGCCCACATCCAGGTTGTCCCACGTGCCCATGGGCACACATGAACGCACTTAACACACACAGCACGTGTGCACAGGCATGCGCACAGAGTGGCATTTGGACCTCAGCTTGGGCAGCCTGGTGGGCAGAGGAGTAAGACTTTTCCCGCCACGGTCATCTTTCCTCCAGCCAGAGATAGTGCACATTGGGCCCTAAAGGAACTACCAATATACTGGCAGGAAGCAGTTTGTCCCACAAGATAAAGCTGTGAAATTCAGACAAAGTAAAAGGAAATTCAGCTATAAACCCCTTAGGTGCTCGGAGTTTTACTACTTGTGGTTTTAGGCTATGGAATAAAAGTATCCCATGGGTGTAGTTGGCTTTGCATTACTCCTGTGTATTTTGCGGATCAGAGTCAGAATTGGAAAGAGGAAACAGGAATTCTAGATTCAGGCTCTATCCTCTGTTTGTTTAACATTTGTGAAGCTCTCACTTATGAAAAAGGCTGTCCTGGGTCTCCGAGGAGGAATCAAATATAGCCCTTGCTCAAGGAACATCAACGCATGACCCCAAGTAGACTGAACGTAATCCCAGTAGGTAAGTAAGAGGTACCAAGTGAGAGGCACAGAGGGAAGTTGCTGCGAGAGGCATCACTTCCGACTGTGGAATGAGGCGGGACTGGCACCTCGCCCTTGAGTCATGTCGTGGAGGAGATGTAAGATTTGGACAGAAGCTGGTGGAGGAGGGAGAGAGCATTTCTGGCAGAGAGAATAGCATAATTAAAGATGGAGAGAGAGGAAAGTGGGGGACGTGTTTGGCGATAACAAACAGGCTATTCTAGGGCATTGGGCACGTGTGGATGTAGAAGAAAGTGGGTGGAAAATATCTTTTCTGTGTTCTCGTTGTTCCGTCCTCAACCACTTCTTCTTCAGTGCAGTGTGATCATTCTCTGATCTGAAACCCATTTTCCAGGAAGCAGCCGCTCTCAGCAGGTATCAGTAAGGGCTCTGTGCCCAGGACAGAGCATCAAAGTGGAAGGTTCTGGAGGACGTCTCGGGGAAGAGACACATCTTCTACCTGCCTCCCTGCTCCCTTTGCCCAAGTTATTTCTTCTGCCTGAATTCTTCCTCCTTTCCCATCACGATTTGTCTAAATACACACCCATCCTCCAAGATGCAACCCAAATGCACGTTTCACAGGAACTTCTTCCTTCCTGTCCCCAGCCAGAAGCGACTACTCTTTCTCTGGAACCCTGAAATCCTGTGTTCCTCTGGGATGTTATTGGAACTCTCCTGTCAACAGTGGAAAATCCCAGCTGATTAGTTGTACCCCAGCTCCCAATTCTGTGTGGTCTCTGTGTGTCTATTCCTGTACAAAGTTCTTATTATGGATCTGAAGTCAACTGCCAAACTGGGCTTAATCAGCATAAACTGTCTAAAACAGAGAAGGTTAAAGGGTCAAATGTTGAATCAGCTCATCAAAAAAGTGGCCAGCAGCGTGAGAGCAAGACGGCATTAGTCCAGCGCCTCTGCTCGGGGTCTGGGTAGGGGCCAGTCAGTTCTAAAGCCCAGCATCCTCCAGGGAGGCATTGAGAAAAGGATGCACCACCACCTGGAATACAAGACGTCCTCAGGTGTCCCTATCAGTGGACTAGAAGGCCCAGCATCTACGGCCCCAGCCTGGGTTCTTCCAACTGCCTCAAAACCAAATGAATCACCTTTTCTCTCCCCAAACCTGGCTTCCTCTCTTGCTTCCAACAGCAACCCCATCCATATAGTTGTGCAGTTCAGAAAACCAGAAGGCATCCTCAGCGCCTTCTCTCTTTCATCCTCCTTTTCTAGTCTACCGTCATCTCGTGATTTTATGTACATCATTTAACTCCATGCTTTCTTTCCACCTTTTTCTACAGTGCCCAACCAAGCCATGATCACCCCTTCCTGGGTAATTGCAGTAGCTCCTAACTCTTTACCCCGTGCTGTCTGGCCTCCCTCATGTCCATTCCCACACATCAGCTAGTTTGATGTCAAATCTACAGCTGCTTCCCAGCCAGCCAGGGACTTCCACTGCTGTCAGCTGGGGCCCAGTCATGCAGCCTGGTAGGTCATGGCAAGGAATGTGAAACCATTTCACCTCTTCAGTCTCATCTTACCTGACTCTCGACTTGTCTGTCTGAACTTCAGACGTCATGGCCTCTCCCTACAGCATTTGCAGATTGCCTTTCTCTCTGCCTACCATGTGCATCCTCCTAGTTTTAGTTTTAGCTTTAGCTTTGCTTAGTTTTCATTGTAATTGTCATTTATTTCCTCAGGGAGGTCTTCCTGTATCCAACAGACTGGACCACGTCCTTCTCTGATGGGCTCTGAAGTACCCCGTGCTTCTTGCTCAGCACTTTTTTAAAAAATTTATTTTATTTAATTTATTTATTTTTGGCTGCGTTGGGTCTTTGTTACTGCGCATGGGCTTTCTCTAGTTGCGGTGAACGGGGGCTACTCTTCGTTGTGGTGTGCGGGCTTCTCATTGCGGTGGCTTCTCTTGTTGCAAAGCATGGGCTCTAGGCATGCGGGCTTCAGTAGCTGTGGCTCGCGGGCTCTAGAGCGCAGCCTCAGTAGTTGTGGCGCACGGGCTTAATTGCTCCGCAACAAGTGGGATCTTCCTGGACCAGGGCTCAAACCCCTGTCCCCTGCATTGGCAGGTGGATTCTTAACCCCTGCGCCACCAGGAAAGCCCTCGCTCAGCACTCTTAGCACTGCTTATAATTAGACATCAAGCAGTGACAAAACTATATCTTTCCTACTAAACAGAAACTGCCTCAGGAATTGAAGGTACTGTGGCTGATTTCTCATTATTGTATTCTTGGGTGATGGCAGGGCTCTGAGCACCTAGAGGTGTTAATGCATATTTATTGTGAATGAATGAATTTGTTGATAAGTTAATAAGCAAATGAACCACATGGCTATAAGTAAGGACCAGAAGCAGTAGTCCCTGGGAAAGCTTCTTTATAAGTCTAACAGTAAGGCTGGTCTCTGATTTGTTTTCTTTTTTCTAGAGCTCTCCTGGCCAGCAGAATGTCACTACTGCAAAGAATATGTACTTGTCAAGCCCTGGACAAGGGACTGGCTCCAATTTGGGGGGTGTGGGGGTCATCTTTTGGGAACAAACCCCTCCCTGGATATTGGGACCTGCATTTTGTGTGTCCTGCCTCAGACTAACCTCTCTTCTGAGGAACCTTCCCATGTTTATATCAGTGAAGTCTAAGAGAGTTGTGGCCAACTTTCAGTATTACGAACTTTCTAGACTTTGCCTTAGAAAATGGCCTTCTAACTTGTCTTCTTGGCTTCAGTTTCTACAAATACCAACCACCCTGATATTAATGCCATTTGCATTCTCCTAAAGCAGAACCTTCAATCTGTCACTCTCTTGAAGAAAACCCAACAGTGTCCCCTCTACCTATAGGGTGGAGCCCAAGGGGTATAACTGAGAACAATTTAATCTTCATCTAAAGTATCCTTTTCTTCAAATATAAAATGATCTTTAAAGTACTTCCCAGCCTCATAATGTTATAATTCTGACCCCTGAGTGTGGCACTTAGGACGCTTTCTGGCCTCATCCTACTTCCCCAATCCAGTTGTAGCCAACCCTGGATCCCAAAACACACCTACTGCTGGGGGTAGTGTGAGGGAGGGGGGGATGTCTCTTCTGCCTTCTGGCCCTGCAACTTCCCATGTTCATCTTTCCCTGGCAGAATTACCAAGGCATAATTCAAATAAATCCTTGATGTGTGCTTCTATTACATGATATCAGGCCTCTGCATTGGTTAGGATAGGCTAAGTTATGCTGCAGTAACAAATGTACCTCAAGTTGTAGTGTCTTAACACACAGCAAGGGTTTATTTCTCCTCCGTGGTACATATCCAGTGCAGTACAGCAGGAGGCTCTTCTCCTCAAAGAAACCTAGGAACGTAGGCTGACAAAGGCTCCATAATCTAGAATGTTTCTGGGGAAAAAAAGAACAGGTAGAAAGTTGACATGCTCTTCTTGTTTTGGTCCAGAAGTGATACTCATTACCTCCACTCACAATGTATTGTCCAAAACGAGTCACAGAGCTCTGCTTAAAGTCAGAGGGGCGAGGAGATGTGGGTAGCATCTAGATATTCCCTGATCAGTAAACGCTTCTGCCAAGGCAAGTAAAACATTAGTGCATACTAAATTATCAATAAAGGTCTGCTCGTCGTGGGGCACAGTGCCAACTGATTTTCTTTCGATTCTGAGCACAGTGTTTTATGCCTGGAGGTCTTATTAATTGACTGAAGGCCAGACTTTGGCCTTGCCTTGATACTAGCTCTGTATTATGTTTGTCTCACTTTCCTTCCTAGAAGATAAATGCCTTTAAAGCAGGGGCCCTTTCCATTATTAATAAGTAACTTCCTCAAGCAGCAGGGTTAGAGGCAAGCGCTCTGGGTATGAGTGGAGCTTTATCTCCGGCAAGCTGCATGATCTTGGGCTGATTATTTAACCTCTGAAGACAGAATAACCTTGAATTTCAGAGCAAGGGTACAGAACCTCCTTTGTTTACATACCAGCTCTGTCACCCACTATATGTACAACTCTGGGAAACAATCTCTCAAAGCCTCAGTTTTCTCATCTCCACAATGGAGATAATAAAGTATCTACCTTACAGGGTTGTTGTAAAAACAATGTGTGCAGACTTCTTGCCTGGTGCCTGGCACAGGTTAAGCACTTAGTGTCAGCGCTTAGTGAACCCTGGTTTCTTCAACTATAACACCAGCATAATGACTCCCTCCATGCTTATCCCATGGTATCCTTTGGGTACCAAATCAAAATGAGCAGAAGTTAAAAGCACATTAAAGTAAAGCGTCACATACTATTAGGTGTTTCTGCTGTTATTAGGCAAAGCAGATATAAAAGAAACAAACCTCTAATGCAGGTTTGGGCACAGAGTAGGTGACTAACAGATATTTAGTGAAACGAACTAAATATAATCAGTAAGAACAAGTGGCTTTTCTAATTGTTTGGCACCAGATATACCCCCATGAATATTCCTGTTTGCATTTCAGGTGGAAAGTTCTCAGCACACTTCCAGGCACACACAGGGGTGTCCCTCCTGGTGGCTCAGGGTGTTCTCCATGGCCTGGGAAACTTCAGCTCCCTCCCTCATATGCCCCATTCATCATGCTTCTTGTCCCCCAGTGCAGGTGGTAGTGGAACCAGTGGGCCTGCTGCTTGCTTGGTTGCATTCGTATCATTGGAGAGAAGCTAGAGAGAGCTAGTTTCACTTCGAAAGGGGAAGTGATCCATTCTCTCTCTGGTCCTACTCATTTTTCACTTTAAGACAAGACAGAAGGAATCATATTTCTTTCTGAAGTCTTTATTTCCCTGTCAATAAAAATCTTGTTAGCTGCCTGGCTGGGCAGGGTTTAACACTGGCATGCTCATTTGGTCAATCCTGTTTCTGTTCCTTTATTAACCCTGGTTCGGTGTTGGACAGTTGAAGTGCTGGCTCCTTCAAGATCAGAGCTCTCAGGTAGTCACCAGCCCAGGACCAGTACATTGGTTTGGAATCTTGTCTTCTCATTAGTTTGATGAACATTCACCACTCATCCTACAAGGAACTGTGAGGGACGTAGAAAAGCATTAGAGTTGGCTGGAGATGGCATCATGGGGAGGGATGTGGGTAAGAGCGTGGTCGCTGGAGTCCGATTTCCTGGGTAGGAAGTGTGGCTCCATCAACTGAGGACATTTCTGTACCTATTTATGCTCAAGGGTCCCAGGTTGCTCATATTGTTGAAATAATGAATATAAAGTACTTGGCTTAGTGCCTGGAAGGAAGGAGGTAGGCAATACATTCTCACAGTGATAATGATTATTCAGTGTTAAACTGTGGATTGAAAAGCACCTGTTATGTGGCAGGAGCTGTTCTCAATGCTTGGAATGCATCAGGGAACAAAACAAAAATTGCTGTCCTCGTAGAGCTTACATGATAAGGATGACAATAAAGATGATGATAAAGATAATGACGATACTGAAGATGGTTCCTGTCCTCCGGGAGCTTAAAATCTACTGCGGGAAATACAGTGAATCCCCATGTAGCCACGGCCTTACCCTGAGACACTTGCAGCCCAATGAGTTTCTCTCGTACCGCACAGTAGGATCGTTGGGGGTCCACAGAACGCTCTATTCATCTCTGGGCCTCCACTGCCTAGTTTTCTGAGTGTATTAGTGAGTCTCCTGTATTAAATTTCCAACCTCAAGACAGGGTGTGGCCTGTCACGGGAGAGAAGGATGGCTCAGGGAGGCCCTGTTAAACCAGAGAAAATATGACAGGGTGATGGAGGACAGAGATCATTCATTTCTTCATCCATTCATTCAGAAATATTTCTCAAGCACCTAGGAGGTGGCAGGAACTGTGCCAAACACTGTGAGGGGCACAGAGATGAATGAATGAGGCACGGTGCCAGGTCACACGTCACCAGAGCATGGGTGGCTATCTCCCTACGGTCGTTGGGTCATTGCGAGGAATCTCATGCCTGCGTTTCCAGCCTTCATCCCCTCCCTCTGCAGTGGGAGGAGGGGAATGGCTGCAACTGAGGGACGTGTGTTTGGGCAGAGAACCACCCACTGGAACACAGACCAAGGAAAACCAGAGGAAACTGTTCTGTCCTCCGCGGTCTGACTGGGAACAGCATTAGCAACGTCAGCGTCTCTAGAGAAGAAAATCAATTACGTGAATAACTGAACTGTAAGTCAGTGAGAAAGGTTCCACACCCAAGTCAATACCTTCTACAGCCGATGCTTTGAGAGTTCGTCATGACAAGAGAACGTTGATGTTGCAGCAATTTGAGGATTAGTTGGTCACCCTTAGATGCTGTATTTGTTTCACACCTGGTGTCACCTTGTCAAGGCCCTGCTGTTAAAGACAGGATGAGTTCTCTGGGATGGAGATGACCTCCTGAGTGATGGGCATGTGAAGAAGCAGGAGAAGGAGGAAGAAGAAGAAGAGATGCTGACACTTTAATGGCGTTGTCTATTCTGAGGGCTGTTACATGTGGTCCTCCAAACAACCAGTAGAGTGGACAGGAAACGTATGTATCTCTTAGTTTCAGTTTCCTCAGTTGTAAAATGGGACAAGAGACTTAGCCAAGGTCTTAAAATTAGTAAGTGTCAGAGAGGAGTCTAAAACCCAGGACTCCAGGATCCAAGTTTAGTGCCTTTCCCGCCATACCAGCCAGCTCACTGCTTGTGACATAGACTTGAGTAAAGAAACTTCTGGATGACTAGATGGTTTCTCTAGAACACTAGTTCCTTAACAATGTTAAAGGTATTACACACACACACACACACTCACACACACACACACACACACATACACAGAGACATTTCTGTCAAATAAGTCAGCGGTCACTAGAATGAGGAAAGGTAAATGGGCTTCATTGCTGCAGGACTTCTCAGTGCCTTGATAGGCTCACTTAACAAGGGACTCCTCGAGACTATTCAAAACAGGGAGAAAGGATACAATTCCATTCCACACTTTCTTCATGGATTACTTGTAAGGACTAGTCTTCTAAGAAACATGCTTACAGAAACCCTGCTTTGATTTGTCATTTTCTTTTTTTTGAAAAAATTTTTTTAATTAATTAATTAATTTATTTTCGGCTGCGTTGGGTCTTGGTTACTGTGCACGAGCTTTCTTTAGGTGGGGCGAGCAGGGGCTACTCTTCGTTGCAGTGTGCAGGCTTCTCATTGTGGTAGCTTCTCTTGTCGTGGAGCACGGGCTCTAGGCGCGCAGGCTTCAGTAGTTGTGGCATGCAGTCTCAGTAGCTGTGGCTCGCAGGCTCTAGAGCACAGGCTCAGTAGTCGTGGTGGCGGGGCTTAGTTGCTCCGTGGCATGTGGGATCTTCCCAGAACAGGGCTTGAACCCTTGTCCCCTGCATTGGCAGGCAGATTCTTATCCACTGCGCCACCAGGGAAGTTCCTGTAATTTTCTTCTTTAGTTCCCTCTAAAAACCTCAGAGAGACACCTGTATGGACCAAGGGAGGCTCGGGGGATGGTAGCCCAGTGATTAGCGGCAAATTTGTTTCTGGCCTGGGTGACCTTTACATCCAGCCCTCTGTTCTTACACAGGTCTGTACTTCAAAGGCCTCATATCCCCAGGAGAGGGCTGACCTGGTGGTCAGGGGGCTCTGCCACCACCCTGAGGTGTGACCTTAGGCAAGTCAAGTTCCCACTTTGGACCTCAGATTCCTGTCCTGTAAATAGTGCATGAGTCTCACCAGGACAGTTTGTTAAGATGCAGAATCTTGAGTCCCACCCCAGAGGTTGCCATTCAGTAGGTTTGGGGTGAGGCTTTGGAATCTGTATTTGTAATTGTCATGTCAGGTGATTTTGGTGTGAAAGCCTGTCTACACTAGGGCCCTGGAGAGATTTATTCAAACCAGTGAGGACCACAGAGAGACCTCTGAACATATGAAAGAGATGAGGAAATCAGCCTTACACATCAAGTGATGTCAGGTATACACATCCTGTTTCCGCCTACCTTTCTGAGAAGATGGCCATCCCCCATTTACATCTTCTCCTTACCTGGGATTTACTATTCTCTTTTTATTCATCTCTAGTTGGTAATTGTTTACGAACAGCTCTCTTGGGAAGTGGGGAGGAATCCCTTTCTTTATCTACAATTCACTGCCTATTACAAGGTGTTTAAAAAAGCCCATAAATTATATCACACTTTTAAGTGTAGATGCTGGAAATACCACCATGGTGGTAAAAATCCATTTATAATCTGCTTAAAAGCTGTTCTGAAATGATGGGTTCTAGAAGAGAAGTTGGCCCTTTAGAAAAGTTTTTCTGCTATACTGAGAGTTACATAATCCCAAGCTCTGTTTGGAGGCGAGCTGCCAAGAGTTTGGGCTGCTAAACGAACAATCATTTTCCAATTTCACTTCAAACCAGACATGGATAAGAAACTTTAAAATTAGGAAGGTTTTCAAGTGAACATAAATTACTTTGGTAATCAAATGTAAGTTATTAAAAAAAGGTTTAGAGAAATGAAGTAGGATTGGGAGTCTGAGAGTACTGAAATCCTTCCCCCACTGGAAAACTGGCAGAGGAAGTTCTGATTATGAAAAACTGTGGTGGCAGTTCCCACTCCTGACACCAAGATGGTTGTCCCTCCCAGTTTTCACTGCTGTCAGAGGGAGAGGCAGTAGAAACAAGCAGAAGGTATACAGATATACTTAGTGTCTTGGGCTTATTTTCTAGTTACTTGTGCTCATATCGTATACAGGCTTTTTACCTTAATTTTCCACGTGACATTATAACACGACAGCTTACCCAAGTTGCTACAAATCGTTATAACATCATATATAAAATTTCATTGTTTTCCATCACACTAGTACACTCTAAATTCATTTAGTCATTACCCTTTTATTGGGCATTTTGGTTATTTCTATTTTTTTCTCTTGTAGAAAAAGAAAAAAATTGCAATGAACTTTCAGTGCATAAAGAGTTTTCTGTATTTAGAATTATTCCCTTAGAAGAGATTCTAATACAGATTGAATTCTGGTACCACAGCAGTGTAATTGCCCTCAATTTTTCTTTATTTTTTCAAAATGCTTGGAAGAGCTTTCAAAGACAAACTGGTCTGAAATTACCTCCTGGGAGGGGTCTGATTTCAAAACAAAGATTTATGAAAAGAAAAAAATCTGTGCAAGTCTAGATATAAAATCAGGATGCTACTACCTACTAATTGATCATATTTATGGTTTAATAAGAAAGCTATGAATGGAGTTCTGTGTGTTTAATTCTTTAAAGCTTCTTTTGCATATATATCATCTTTTCACTCATCTGAGTTGAAAGCATCACCTGAAAGCTTAGCCACAAAGTCTAATTCATGGTAGTAACAGTGATATATTTCAGTATATTCATGTTAGACATGAAAATACTCTGAAAAATTTTCATGTTGCTGTTATACCCATCAGGAGAGTTATTGGGCTATTGTTTGACCATTGTTCAAAACGAAGAAGCAAAACACAGCTTGGAGGAGGGACTTGTTTTTTAGTTCACAAGGCTAAGTAGAGGCAACACTGATGCCTGGGGCTGTGTTTCCTGATTCCCAGACCTGTGGTTAATGGGAATACTTTTATCACACTAATGTAAATCAGTCTTCATCCCTCCATTTATCTCTATGTGCAATAAATGGCGTAATGATTGTACCTAAGAGGGGGTCAATACCTAGATGCTGGAAATAAAAGGATTAAAAAAATGATTCTCTGTTCTCAAGAAACTACCATGATAATGGGAGAATCATAAATGCCAATAGATTACCTACAATTTGAGTATGTGTAACTGTGTTACGCAGTTAAATATTGAGGGCACACAAAAGGGACGTAACTAACAAGCGGAGAAGTTGGGGAAGGCTTCTCCAAAGCAAGGACGTCTGAAATCATCCTTAAAGGAAAAATACGTTTGCAAGTCAGGGATTAGGTGTGTGTATTGGGGAAGGACATTCAAAGCGGAGGGCACGGGAGGAGCCTAAGCAGAGAAGCGTTAAGGGTTATAGACTCTTCTAGGAATGGTGATATCAATTCAGTGCCATTGGGTCTGAAGGCTTGGAGGGTGGATGAATGGGTGACAAGGCAGGAGGCACTGGGCAGTAGAGAATGTGCAGGTCATTGTAAGAAGCTTGGACTGAGAGCACCGGGCACCAGGCAAAGGGAGTCAGGAGTGTCTTGCAGGTTACGTTGTGTGCGTGTGTGTGTGAGAGAGAGAGACAGAGACAGAGACAGAGAGGGACAGAGAGAGAGACAGACAGACAGAGATAGAAAGAGAGAGAGAGGGGCTTCCCTGGCGGTCTAGTGGTTAAGACTCCGACACATGCAGACGGGAGGTCATTTACGAGGCCTTTGCAAGGAGGCAGGTGAAGGTTGAGGATCCAGCTAAGGCAGTGATAACCAGGCTGGAGAGAAGAGGCCACATGTAAGAGATATTGACAGAATCGAGCTTTAATTAAATGTGGGGACTAAAAAAGAATCAGCTACTTAGGATAATTTTAAGACTTCCAGTTAGGGAAAGTGGGGGAAGAGTAGAGCTGGAAGATGCAAGAAAGAGAATCAGTTGGAGGGAAGAAGGATAAGAAAGTGAGTTACGTTTGGGATGTTTGGAGGGGATCCAGGTAAAGGCGCGGCAGTCGGAGATGTGAGCGGGGCAGTTAGAGCAGGGGACAGAGATTTGGAAGCTGGAGCAAATGTAGTTTGGTGTAGTTGAGGAAGGAGTGGGTGGGGTCATCCAGAGAGGACAGGCAGAGGGAATAAGAAAACAGGAAGGAACCACACCTGGGAAATGCTGACCTTTACTAAAAGGACCCAGCAATGGAGCCTGAGAAGGAAGGGGAGAAGAGGCAAGAAAAAGTAGCGATTTGGAAACAAAGGGAGAAAAACCTGTTGTTTCTCTGCCTGAAAATTTCCTACTAGAAAGAGGGTCAGTATAACCCAGTTAGGACTCTTTTTGCAGCAAGTGCTAAACTGGACAGGACACAGGGCCCACAGCCTGCCCTGGGGAACCCAGGATGCATGGTCGTCCTACCTTGGCAAGAGCCGACTGAGGTAGCCGGTGTTGCCCTGGGGAAAGCGTCTCAGGGAGCTGCTGCAGAACTTAATTGTCCTCATTTTCTAAAGCAGTTGGGGGAACAGATTAAAGAAGGAAAGAAAATAACCGCACATGGTCACTGGCTCCCTGATTGGTGCTCCATTTACTTCATCTCCTTTAATGATTTCACCACCCTTACAAGGGAAATGGAGGTGGTATCTGATTGGGGAACCTCTTCTTCATCCTTATGTTTCCGGTTCCATCACAGACCTTTCCAGTCTCTCTTTCACACTCCCATCCCCAAGAAGCTGCTTCCTTTTTCCAATTGGTTGGGTGCTAAGGATCTGCACACCCATTGGCCCATCATTCTTTTCCCAGGTGGTTTAAGCCCATAGAGTCCCTGTTTCCTCTTCTTGTTCTGGAAGTGATCTGATCCTCTGTCTGATCCCCACTATTCTCTTCTTTGTGGCCAAGAGTAACCTTTGGGGAAGGTAGATGGTTATGACTATTTTGCCTGAATTTGGTTCAGTTTTTGGAATAGGGAAAAATATTAGAAATATTAAGAATTACTGGCTGTGGATTCAGGCTGCACTCCCAAATCCAGTTATTAAGGTGATGTTGACAACCGCCCCCACCCCCCGCAATTTGACTCATGGCTACTTTTTATTTTATTCAGATTCTTATCTGGAGGAGGAGAAAAGCGTTACTTATTGACCTGTTCAAATCCCAACATATGCTCATTTTACATATGAGGAAGTGGAACTCACTCACTTTATAAATGTCAGAGCAGGAGTTAAAGCAGAGTCTAAACCCCAGAGAGTCAACCCAAACTCCTCGTCCTATTTCCGTGTTTCTCCATGCTGCCTCTTCAGGTTGACATTATGCTGACAAAAAGAAAAAAAAGTCTCACAGTCAAATTATGTGATCCCAGTTAACAATGATTCACTTAAGCCAGCTTTTGATGTCCTGCCTGCTCCCAGGCTATCAGTTCAGGAAGTGCTCTCTGGTCTGTTCCCACGAGGTGTATTCTGAGATGGCCTTCTCATCGGCTGTGCTGGGAAAGAACCGACTATTGACACGGCAGACACTCTTCCTTTCCCTAAAGATTCCACTTCTTTGGATGATGCCAGCTTTCCTGATGGGGAACAGGAAAAGGGTCCAGTTTCTCTGCAGGACCATTCAAGCATTTTCCCAGGGCAGGATGATCCTTGGGAAAGTTACAGGAATTTCCCTGCAGGCTCTGTCGCGCTCTAGGCTGCAGAGAATTCTTGCCTGTTTTTCTCTCACCCTAACCATCACCTCAGCAGCCCCTCCCTGCCCCCTAGCCAAGCAAGGGCACGCATGTGAGAATGCCTTGCACTTAATCCCAGAGTAACACTGTATTACTTCATTGGTCCTGACAATCGCTCTGCGGGTTCATTTTCCCAAGTGAGGAAACTTGAGTCATGGAGAAGTGATGAGCAGTGTCCCAGACATAGATGGGGACTAAGCTAGTGTAAAACATGGGTCTAGGTCTCTCTTCTTCTGGAGCTCTTTACCCTATAAGAGTGAGTATATGTATTTAAAAAATTATATCTCAACATATAAAAAAGGAAAAAGAAGTAGAAGTGACTTGGAAAGAGTAGAAACTGGGAGATCCTCATACTCGGCTTCCCCTCTACTTCCTGTGGGCTCCTCCAAACCCCTTCTACAGCGTGCACTGGCGCAGATTAGATTCTGAGTTATGTATTTTCTGATTTTAAAGTCTGGATGTTTGGACCAAGAAAACAAAAGTCTTAAGACTGAGACTTGTGGTAGGCTGGAAATGTCTTTAGACCAGTGTCACCAATTTTAGGTTCAAAACACTATCTTCTGGCCTTAATGGAGGCAAAGTGGTGTAGTGTGAAAAGTATGGGATTTGGAATTAAAAGACCCAAGTACAAATCACAGCTCTGCCACTTACTTAACCATGTGGCTTTTAAAAACATTTTTTTAATTGAAGTATAGTTGATTTACAATGTTGTGTAATTTCTGCTGTACAGCAAAGTGATTCAGTTATACATATATATTCTTTTTTTAATATTCTTTTCCATTACGGTTTATCATAGGATATTGAATATGGTTCTCTGTGCTGTACAGTAGGACCTTGCTGTTTATCCATTCTATATATAATAGCTTACTTCTGCTAACCCCAACCTCTCCATCCCTCCCCTCAGCCCCTCCCCCTTGGCAACCACAAGTCTGTTCTCTATGTCTGTGAGTCCGTTTGCTGTGTGGCTTTGATGGATCACGTAATCTCTGAGTCTCAGCATTCTCACTGGTGAAATGGGCTTACGTCCCCTTAGCCTCACAGAGCCATGGTGAGGAGCATATGAAAGGACACATGTGAAAGCTTTTTTAAATGTTATTTATTTACATGTGTGTGTTATTTTCTATTGTTATGGCCACTTCTGTCCTTTGAAGTGGCTGAGTTGCAGATATTTACAGGTGCCACCTTTCATTAAGTAGAAGCTAGCAACATTAAGTTGGCATTCTAGTTTACATTTTCCAAAGAAACCTTGGAAAATAGTTAACAGCGACCACAAGCAGGTGGAGGAGGTTAATGGGTATAAAGAAGCTGTCACTGACCAAAGAAAAGAATCTGTTGGGTTTCCATGGTTACTGCCTTTTGGCTATTCAGAAATCAGAAGTACTCTCAACATCTTTGAGGCAGCAATGAGGTTCACAACTGAAATGAGGTGGCAAAACCCACCAAGTATAGACATTTTTTTTTTTTTGGCTGCGTTGGGTCTTCGTTGCTGCTCACAGGCTTTCTCTAGTTGCGGCGAGCGGAGGCTACTCTTCGTTGTGGTGCACGGGCTTCTCACTGCGGTGGCTTCTCTTGTTGCAGAGCATGGGCCCTGGACACGCAGGCTCAGTAGTAGTGGCACACGGTCTTAGTTGCACCGCGGCATTCCAGGACCAGGGATAGAACCCGTGTCCCCTGCATTGGCAGGCAGATTCTTAACCACTGCACCACCAGGGAAGTCCCCAGACATTTAAAAATATCCAAATTCACCCTGTGAGTTGTCATCTGTAAAAGATACATGCTTTGAGAGCTGTGAGACACGTTGAATTTGAGACTGAAATGACTCACAGCTGGTAGCTTGTTGATGGGACAATATTGAGCTGGGCTTGGCAACTGCAGACTCAATCAGTGGGTCTCAAAAGCCTTCTGGGCACAGGTGCTACCTTCCTACTTAGATCATGGTGAGGGCTCTAAGGCTGGAGATGTGGTTGGAGATTTGGGTAAGGAGTAAGGCACGGTGGGTGAGCTGCTGAACAGATACGAGCTTGGGAAGCTCCTACCCATTCTGACACATTTTTTTACTTTGCTAAATCTTTAAAAAATAATCGAAAGTCAAAAACCTCCAGCCAATATGATGTCACAGTTGTACATCTTGATAAGAAAATTTGAACATACATAAGCCAAAAACTAGTGAATAACTCTGCACACTCTCTGCACTGCTTTGAGAATTAGATCAGTGTCACATCAAAAAATACTTTTATTTTAAAATAATAAAATTTAAAATAATAAAAATTTAAAATATAATAAAATAAGACATTTTATTTATTTATATTTTTGGTATGCGGGCCTCTCCCTGTCGTGGCCTCTCCTGTTGCGGAGCACAGGCTCCGGACGCGCAGGCTCAGCGGCCATGGCTCACGGGCCCAGCTGCTCCACGGCATGTGGGATCTTCCCGGACCGGGGCACGAACCCGCGTCCCCTGCATCGGCAGGCGGACTCTCAACCACTGCGCCACCAGGGAAGCCCTAAAATAAGACATTTTAAAATAAAAGAAATCGTGGATGAAATCCTTCTGTTCCTGCCATGCAGCTGGAGTATAGGAGAAAGGTGTTGACCTGGAATTTTATATGGGATGATCAATGTAACTTTTAAATTTTATTTCTCATGGCTATATTTTTCTTGGCTCACTTCCATTTTGCAAACGCTTGAAGTACAGTACATTTGATGTGGAGGTAATAGGTAAGGATTCAGTTAGATTTAAAATCTACATCGTAGATTCCTTGGCATCTTGGCACTTGTTCAAATGAAAATGTATGGCAAAATGTGTTTTTCAAAGTGAGCTTTTGAAGGAACAGAGACCTGAAATGTAATGCATCTTGTGGAGAACAAATGGTTTAACAACTTTGCAAATTAATAAAATAAATTTGTTTCTTGATCATTAGGGGTTCCACATTAGGGTGGTTAAAAAAAGAAAAGGGGAAAGAAAAAACGAAATCTCAAACCATTTACAGATGCAGGCAGACAGGTCCACTTGGGACTCTCTGAAGCTATTTTAATATCTTACTATTCAAAGCGTGATAGGAGGACCAGCTGCAAAGAATCACCCAGAATTTTGTTAGAAATGCTGGATCTTAGCTCCTACCCCAGACCTTCTGGACCAGAAGCTTCATTTAGCAAGATACCTAGGTGGCTTCTATGAACATTATGGTTCCCTTGGCTTTGGTACTTTCAGTTCTCAGGGCTGAACTTTGGGAGCAATCCTAAACTAGATGCCAGACTAGACCTCTTGAGTCCTAAGGAGCCAGACCACTGATGTTCGGAATGATGGTTTAGTTCCCAAACACACAGGAGACATAGTTCTGTGAGTGACCAACTGTCCTTTTGTATAAGCGACTGCCTCTGGCGCAGGGCTGTGGGTGAATCAGAGCATGTGATTTATTGGACATATATTTAGAAAGAAAACGATTGCCCAAAGAAGGAGGGCGTGGGACTTCCCTGATGGCACAGTGGTTAGGTATCTGCCTGCCAATGCAGGGGACACGGGTTGGATCCCTCGTCTGGGAAGATACCACATACCATGGAGCAACTAAGTCCATGTGCCACAACTACTGAGCCTGTGCTCTAGAGCCTGTGAGCCACAACTACTGAGCCCACGTGCCATGACTGCTGAAGTCCATGTGCCTAGAGCCTGTGCTCCACAACAAGAAAAGCCACTGCAATGAGAAGCCCACACACCGCAAGGAAGAGTCACCCCTGCTCGCTGTAACTAGAGAAGCCCGCACGCAGCAACAAAGACCCAAATGCATCCCAAATAAATAAATAAATAAAACAACCTTTCTTTGGCTTAAAAAAAAAAAAAAAGAAAGAAGAAACATGAAGAAACAATATCACTCATATCTGTTTTTCACTGTAAAATAATATTGCTGGTTTGCAGGCTTTCTAGACTCCTTAGGGTATTCTATTGCCAATCTGAGGGGTTTTTTTCTTTTTACATATTTAGAAGCTATGTAATAGAAATGTTGCTGCACGAGAACAAAAATATTTGTCTCACAAAATGTTCCCATTCAATCAGTTGCCACATATTTTTGTTCCATGCGGCCCTTCATAAACTAACAGTATCTGTAGGCAATGCAATTGACATAGCATCAGAGGAGTAGGTTTATAGGTTTAAAGTGGGTATATGATTTCATGTCCAGGGATTTATTTTTAGACAAAAGATCATTGATTTAAAAAAATTTTTTTAACATCTTTATTGGAGTATAATTGCTTTAAAATGGTGTATTAGTTTCTGGTATATAACAAAGTGAATCAGCTATATGTATACATATAACCTCATGTCCCCTCCCTCTTGCGACTCCCTCCCACCTTTCCTATCCCACCCCTTTAGGTGGTCCCAAAGCACCGAGCTGATGTCCCCATATGATGCAGCTGCTTCCCACTAGCTATCTATTTTACATTTGGTAGTGTATATATGTCAATGCTACTCTCTCACTTCGTCCCAGCTTACCCTCCCGCCTCCCTGTGTCCGAAAGTCCATTCTCTACATCTGCATCTTTATTCCTGTCATGCCCTTAGGTTCATTGGAACCTTTTTTTTTTTTTTTTAGATTCCATAGATATGTGTTACCATACAGTATTTGTTTTTCTCTTTCTGACGTACTTCTCTCTGTATGACAGACTCTAGGTCCATCCATCTCACTATAAATAACTCAGTTTTGTTTCTTTTTATGGCTGAGTAATATTCCACTGTATATATGTGCCACATCTTCTTTATCCATTCATCTGTTGATGGACACATAGGTTGCTTCCATGTCCCGGCTATTGTAAATACTACTGCAATGAACATTGGGGTGCATGTGTCTTTTTGAATTATGGTTTTCTCAGGGTATATGCCCAGTAGTGGCATTGCTGGGTCGTATGGTAGTTATATTTTTAGTTTTTTAAGGAACCTCCATACTGTTTTTCCATAGTGGCTGTATCAGTTTACATTCCCACCAACAGGGCAAGAGGGTTCCCTATTCTCCACACCTTCTCCAGCATTTATTGTTTGTAGATTTTTTGATGATGGCCATTCTGACTGGTGTGAGGTGATACCTCATTGTAGTTTTGATTTGCATTTCTCTAATGATTAGTGATGTTGAGCATCTTTTCATGTGTTTGTTGGCAATCTGTATATCTTCTTTGAAGACATGTCTATTTAGATCTTTCGCCCATTTTTGGATTGGGTTGTTTTATTGTTTGATATTGAGCTGCATGAGCTGCTTGTATAGTTTGGAGATTAATCCTTTGTCAGTTACTTAGTTTGCAAATATTTTCTCCCATTCTGAGGGCTGTCTTTTCGTCTTCTCCTTTGCTGTGCAAAAGCTTTTAAGATTCATTAGGTCCCATTTGTTTGTTTTTGTTTTTATTTCCATCTCTCCAAGTGGTGGGTCAAAAAGAATCTTGCTGTGATTTATGTCAAAGAGTGTTCTTCCTATGTTTTCCTCTGAGTTTTATAGTGTCTGGCCTTACATTTAGGTCTTTAATCCATTTTGAGTTTATTTTTGTGTATGGTGTTAGGGAGTGTTCTAATTTCATTCTTTTACATGTAGCTGTCCAGTTTTCCCAGCACCACTTATTGAAGAGACTGTCTTTTCTCCATTGTATATTCTTGCCTCCTTTATCAAAGATATGGTGACCATATGTGCATGGGTTTATCTCTGGGCTTTCTATCCTGTTCCATTGATCTATATTTCTGTTTTTGTGCCAGTACCATACTGTCTTGATTACTGTAGCTTTGTAGTATAGTCTGAAGTCAGGGAGCCTGATTCCTCCAGCTCCGTTTTTCTTTCTCAAGATTGCTTGGTTATTCGGGGTCTTTTGTGTTTCCATACAAATTGTGCAATTTTTTGTTCTGGTTCTGTGAAAAATGCCATTGGTAATTTGATAGGATTGCATTGAATCTGTAGATTGCTTTATAGTCATTTTCACAATATTGATTCTTCCAATCCAAGAGCATGGTATATCTCTCCATCAGTTTGTATCATCTTTAATTTCTTTCACCAGTATCTTATACTTTTCTGCATACACGTCTTTGTCTCCTTAGGTAAGTTTAACCTAGGTATTTTATTCTTTTTGTTGCAATGGTAAATGGGAGTGTTTCCTTAATCTCACTGTCAGATTTTTCATCATTAGTGTATAGGAATGCAAGAGATTTCTGTGCATTAATTTTGTATCCTGCTACTTTACCAAATTCATTGATTAGCTCTAGTAGTTTTCTGGTAGCATCCTTAGGATTCTCTATGTATAGTATCCTATGTACATAGTATCATCATTTGCAAACAGTGACAGGTTTACTTCTTCTTTTCCGGTTTGAATTCCATTTATTTCTTTTTCTTCTCTGATTGCTGTGGCTAAAACTTCCAAAACTATGTTGAATAATAGTAGTGAGAGTGGGCAACCTTGTCTTGTTCCTGATCTTAGAGGAAATGGTTTCAGTTTTTCACCATTGAGAACGATGTTGGCTTGTCATATATTGCCTTTATTATGTTGAGGTAAGTTCCCTCTATGCCTACTTTCTGCAGGGTTTTTATCATAAATGGGTGTGGAATTCTGTCAAAAGCTTTCTCTGCATCTATTGAGATTATCATATGGTTTTTCTCCTTCAATTTGTTAATATGGTGTATCACATTGATTGATTTGCACATACTGAAGAATCCTTGCATTCCTGAGATAAACCCCACTTGATCATGGTGTATGATCCTTTTAATGTGCTGTTGGATTCTGTTTGCTAGTATTTTGTTGAGGATTTTTGCATCTATGTTCATCAGTGATATTGGTCTGTAGCTTTCTCTCTTTGTGACATCTTTGTCTGGTTTGGGGATCTGGGTGATGGTGGCCTTGTGTAATGACTTTGGGGGTGTTCCTCCCTCTGCTGTATTTTGGAAGAGTTTGAGAAGGATAGGTGTTAGCTCTTCTCTAAATGTTTGATAGAATTCACCTGTGAAGCCATCTGGTCCTGGGCTTTTGCTTGTTGGAAGATTTCTAATCGCAGTTTCAATTTCAGTGCTTGTGTTTGGTCTGTTTATAATTTCGGCTTCTTCCTGGTTCAGTTTTGGAAGGTTGTGCTTTTCTAAGAATTTGTCCATTTCTTCCAGGTTGTCCATACGGTGTTTATTTGAGATGTTTGTTGTTTATTGAGACAGGCTTGTATTGCTATAAACTTCCCTCTTAGACCTGCTTTTGCTACATCCCATAGGTTTTGGTTCATCATGTTTTCATTGTCATTTGTTTCTAGGCATTTTTTGTTTTCCTCTTGGATTTTTTCAGTGATCTCTTGGTTATTTAGTAGTGTACTGTTTAGCCTTCATGTGTTTGTATTTTTTACAGATCTTTTCCTGTAATTGATATCTAGTTTCATAGCATTGTGGTCAGAAAAGATACTTCATGTAATTTTAATTTTCTTAAATTTACCAAGGCTTGATTTTTGACCCAAGATATGATCTATCCTGGAGAATGTTCCATGAGTACTTGGGAAGAAAGTGTATTCTGTTGTTTTTGGATTGAATGTCCTATAAATATCAATTAAGTCCATCTTGTTTAATGTATCATTTAAAGCTTGTGTTTCCTTATTTATTTTCATTTTGGATGATCTGTCCATTGGTGTAAGTGGGGAGTTAAAGTCCCCTACTATGATTGTGTTAGTATCGATTTCCCCTTTTATGCCTCTTAGCATTTACCTTATGTATTGAGGTGTTCCTATTTTGGGTGCATAAATATTTACAATTGTTATATCTTCTTCTTGGATCGATCCCTTGATCATTATGTAGTGTCCTTCTTTGTCTCTTGTAATAGTCTTTATTTTTAAGTCTATTTTGTCTGATATGAGAATTGCTACTCCAGCTTTCTTTTGATTTCCTTTTGCATGGAATATCCTTTTTCATCCCCTCACTTTCAGTCTGTATGTGTCCCTGAGTCTGAAGTGGGTCTCTTGTAGACAGCATATGTATGGGTCTTGTTTTTGTATCCCTTCAGCCAGTGTATGTCTTTTGGTTGGAGCATTTAATCCATTTACATTTAAGGTAATTATTGATAGGTATGTTCCTATTACCATTTTCTTAATTATTTTGGGTTTGTTATTGCAGGTCTTTTCCTTCTCTTGTGTTTCCTGCCTAGAGACGTTCCTTTAGCATTTGTTGTAAAGCAGGTTTGGTGGTGCTGAATTCTCGTAACTTTTGCTTGTCTGTAAAGGTTTTAATTCTTCATCGAATCTGAATGAGAAACTTGTTGGGTAGAGTAATCTTGGCTCTAGGTTTTTCCGTTTCATCACTTTAAATATGTCCTGCCACTCCCTTGTGGCTTGCAGAGTTTCTGCTGAAAGATTAACCTTATGGGGATTCCCGTGTATGTTATTTGTTGATTTTCCCTTGCTGCTTTTAATATTTTTTCTCTGTATTTAATTTTTGATAGTTTGATTAATATGTGTCTTGCCATGTTTCTCCTTGTATTTATCCTGTATGGGACTCTCTGTGCTTCCTGGGTTTGATTGACTATTTCCTTTCCCCTGTTAGGGAAGTTTTCAACTATAACCTCTTCAAATATTTTCTCAGACCCTTTCTTTTTCTTCTTCTTCTGGGACCCCTATGATTCTAATGTTGGTGCATTTAATGTTGTCCCAGAGGTGTCTGAGACTTCCTCAATTATTTTCATTCTTTTTTCTTTATTCTGTCTTGCAGTAGTTATTTCCACTATTTTATCTTCCAGGTCAGTTATCTGTTCTTCTGCCTCAGTTATTCTGCTTCTGACTCCTTCTAGAGAATTTTTAATTTCATTTTTTGTGTTGTTTATCATTGTTTTTTTTTTTCTTTAGTTCTTCTAGGTCCTTGTTAAATGTTTCTTGTATTTTCTCCATTCTATTTCCAAGATCTGGATCATCTTTACTATCATTACTCTGAATTCTTTTTCAGGTAGACTGCCTGTTTCCTCTTCATTTGTTTGGTCTGGTGGGTTTTTACCTTGCTCCTTCATCTGCTGCATATTTCTCTGTCTTCTCATTTTGCTTAACTTACTGTGTTTGGGGTCTCCTTTTTGCAGGTCGCAGGTTTGTAATTCTCGTTGTTTTTGGTGTCTGCCCCCAGTGGGTAAGGTTGGTTCAGTGGCTTGTGTAGGGTTCCTGGTGGAGGGGACTTGTATCTGTGTTCTGGTGGGTGGGGCTAGATCTTGTCTTTCTGGCGGGTAGGGCTGCATCCAGTGGTGTGTTTTGGGGTGTCTGTGAAATTATTATGATTTTAGGCAGCCTCTCTGCTAATGGGTGAGGTTCTGTTCCTGTCTTGCTAGTTGTTTGGCATGGGGCATCCAGCACTGGAGCTTGCTGGATGTTGGGTGGAGCTGGGTCTTAGCGTTGAGACGTATATCTCTGGAAGAGCTCTTGCTGATTGATATTACATGGGGCTGGGAGGTCTCTGGTGGTCCAGTGTCCTGAACTCAGTTCTCCTACCTCAGAAACTCAGGCCTCACACCAGCCCAGAGCACCAAGACCATGTCAGCCACACAGCTCAGAAGAAAAGGGAGAGAAAAAGGAAGAAAAAAAAATAGAGAAATAAAAATTTTTAAATTAAAATTAAAAAATATTATTAAAATTAAAAAATTAATAAAAAGAAGAAGAGAGCAACCAAACCAATAAAGAAATCCACCAATGATAACAAGTGCTAAAAACTATACTAAGATAAACATAAAAATCAGAAACAAGTCAGTTGCAGACAGCAAACCCCAAGTCTACAGTTGCTCCCAAAGTCCACCACCTCAATTTTGGGTGGATTCGTTGTCTGTTCAGGTATTCCACAGATGCAGGGTACCTCAAGTTGACTGTGGGGATTTCATTCACCACTCCTGAGGCTGCTGGGAGAAATTTCCCTTTCTCTTCTTTGTTCGCACATCTCCCGGGGTTCAGCTTTGGTTTTGGCCCTGCAGCTGGGTGTAGGTCTCCGTCAGGCTTCTGTTCCCACCCAGACAGGATAGGTTAAAGGGGCAGCTGATTAGAGGTCTCTGGCTCACTCAGGCTGGGGGGAGGGAGGGGTATGGTATGCATGGTGAGCCTACGCAGAGGCCAGTGTGACATTGCAACCGCCTGAGGCGTACCATGTGTTCTCCTGGGGAAGTTGTCCCTGGATCCTGGGACCCTGGCAGTGGCGGGCTGCACAGGCTCCCAGGAGGGGAGGTGTGGAGAGTGACTTGTGCTCGCACACAGGCTTCTTGGTGGCTGCAGCAGCAGCGTTAGCATTTCATGCCCATTTCTGCTGTCTGAGCTGATAGCCGTGGCTTGTGCCAGTCTCTAGAGCTTGTATAGGCGGTGCTCTGCCTCCTGTGGGCAGACAGGAAAGGAATCCCCTCTCTTCAGCACCCTGAAACAATGGTCTCTTGCTTCTTAGGCAGGTCCAGACTTTTTCCCGGATTCCCTCCCAGCTAGCTGGGGCGCACTAGCCCCATTGTTCACGCAGCCATCCCCAGTCGTCTCCCTGGGATCTCACCTCCAAAGCTGGAGCCTCAGCTCCCAGCCCCCACCCACCCCGGTGGGTGAGCAGACAAGCGTCTCAGGCCTGTGAGTGGTGGTCGGCACCGATCCTCTGTGCGGGAATCTCTCCGCTTTGCCCTCCGCACCCCTGTTGCTGTGCTCTCCTCCGTGGCTCTGAAGTTCCCCCACCTCCGCCACCCGCAGTCTCCGCCCATGAAGGGGCTTCCTTGTGTGTAAACTTTTCCTCCTTCGCAGCTCCCTCCTTCTGGTGCAGGTCCCGTCCCTATTCTTTGTCTCTCTTTTTTCTTTTGGCCTACCCAGGTAAGTGGGGATTTTCTTGCCTTTTGGGAGGTCTGAGGTCTTCTGCCAGCATTCGGTAGGTGTTCTGTAGGAGTTGTTCCACATGTAGATGTATTTTTGATGTATTTGTGGGGCAGAAGGTCTTACTCCTCCACCATCTTGGAAGTCCCCCAATCATTGATGTTTAATTTTTAAAAAACATACAGTGTTAAAGAGGAGTTCAAACTAAATTCCCCAAAAAAGCCTGCAGAGGAAGTAAATTTATTCATTCACTTTATTGACTCATAAAATTTACTGATTTTTTACTGGGGATACAAAGATGAATAAAACACTGTCCATGGCACTGAAGAACTCATGCTCTAGTGGCAGATAAAGAAAGAAGACACCACAGGGTGATGAGAGCTTTCAGAGAGTACACGTGGGTGCTCTGGGAGCACACAGTAGGGGTTCTTAGTGAAACTGATGGGTGGGGCAGGAGCTGAGGGAAGTCTTTCCCGGAAAAGGTGACCTCTAGGTGGAAGCCACAAAGCTACTCCCTCAATTCCTTCAAATCTTTTCTCTGTATCAGTGAAGTCATCTGACCATCTGTATCAAGAACAATAGTCACTCCAAACACTGTCTTCCTCCCCACGCTTTTACCCTGCTTTGTATCCTCCATGGCACTTATTACCATCCATAGTAGCCAGCCTCCAAGACAGACCGAAGATCCCTCTATCCTGGTATCCGTGCCCCCAGGTAGTCCCCTCCCATATTTGATCATGGTTAAGAACGATATGGCAGAGGAAAAGGTATGCCGCTTCCAAGGTTAGGTTATAAAGGATACCGTGGCTTCCATCTTGACCACTCTTTCTCCTGGGTCACTCACTCCAGGGGAAGCCAAGTGCCAGGTTGTGAATAGGTCTCCGGGGAGGTCCACATGGTGAGGAACAGAGCCTCATGAAGATGCCACATGAGTGAACTTGGAAGCAGATCCCCCAAAGCCAGACACATCTTCAGATCAACCCCCATGACGACTTGACTACAACCTCATGAGAGACCCTAAGCCAAATCACCCAACAGTCTCCTGACTCTCAGAAGCTATGAGATAATATACCTTTGTTGTTTTAGGGTACTAAATTTGAGGTAATTTGTTACACAGGAATATCTAACTAATATGTCATTATAAAAGTTTACTTACTTACTTGTCTCTCTTCCTCCGTAGGCTGTGACCTACGTGAGGAGAATCACTTTGCTTTGTTCACTGCTATACCTCTAGTGCATGGAACTCAACCTAGATCACAGTGGATGCAGAGTACACATTTGTTACATGAATGACTGAAACCTGCTGACGCTCATTCTAGTGACTTGAGTGAGGATTCATCATGTTTCCATGTATACGGGAGGTCCTCAGGATGGGAAGAACTAGCTTTATTTCTCTTCTGATCTAACTGGTTGGGCGTTTTGTAAGTGAGGAACCCCACAACTAACAGAAAGAACCCAATCAAGCTCTCCAGAGAGCAAAAGCAGAGGCATGATTTCAGCTTTCATGTTTCACATGTTTTTATTCAGTGACAATGCACAGGATAACTGACTTTTCCTGTTTGGGTTCTCTTCAAAGCCAGTGACAGCAAACCACTGTTGGGACTGGCCATCAACACAAAGTGGTAATGGAGCACCAGAGCTGGCTGCTTCCAGGGAAATATGGTCCCTGAATTATGAACCAAAACAGACTCCATGGAAACCAGAATCCAATCCCTCTCCTCTAACTGCCCAGCCTTGGGTCCGGTAGAGCTAGCGAGGGCCAGAGTTCCTCAAAGCTGGGGGAATGCATGGGCCAAATCTAAGCCGTAACTGTGGGAACCCAAAGGCCAAGAGTCCAAAGGAAAACATGGAAACTGAAGAAGCAGGGTGATAATGGGCAAGTTGAACTGACTAGGGTCTGGGGCAAAACGAAAGCAAACCAGGAATGCCTAGGACAGTCCTAAATCCAAACTTCCCATAGTCAGTAGTTCTTAACACTGCCTTCCCAATAGAATCACCTGGGGCAAACAGTTCTGGTTATTAATGCTTATTTCTTACCTCAAATTCACCCTTCTGTGCTTCACTTTGAAATGCTAGGACTGGGATTCAGCCAACAGTATTACTCCTTTATCAGCTCTGCCAACAGGGGGCGCTAAAGGAGACTGAAATGATGGACTATAGAGAAAGGATTTTGCTCCATCCCCTTTGCTTTCTGTTCCTATCAGTGTCACCCTGGCCACAGCAGTTGGTTCTAGTAGCAAAAACTGGTTTCAGCTTCAAGTTTTGCCACAATCCCAGAACCATTTGTATCTGAGATACAAGCTCTAGCAAACCAGATACAAGCTCTTCTGAAGTCTGGGTTGTTTCATTCAGCTCCACGTGAGCTCAGACACCAGCAACAAGTGACAGCACCCACTCTTCCCAGAGGCCAGGGTCTCTGCACTGCAGGGACCCTCCTCTACACTCTAAGTTTTAATAGCCCTGACTTCATTCCTTTGTTTCTCCCACCTGTAGCGGTAGTAGCTGCTTCCTGCATTCCTCACTAACTGGTTAAATTTTTTAAAAAATATTTTAATTAAGTTCTTTGTTTCTGGTTTTTGCGTCCTGAAAGGACCCTGATTGTAGGCACATAAAAATATATACAGTTGTCTGGATTCTCCCATAACCAAATGTTGATTTAATTCATCTGTGTGATCAGGCACGGGCATCTTAAAAGTCCACAGCTAACTTTAAGGTACAGACAGGGAAGGAAACCACTATACTAGAGTGTTCTTGTGGACCTCTGTGGAATGGTCCAACTGACTTAAAGATAGAGGATCAAAGCAAGACTCTGAACTGTCCCCACTCTAAACAATTCCTTCAGCTGCCTATACTCATGTTTAGCAGAAACCACCTTCTTTTTAATTTGATGGAGTCCACTCATCCATGGAAGAGTAAGGGCCCTTTGGCTATTCACACATCCTACTCCTTAGCAGATGGTACCAGCCATCTGGGGGGGGTGGTTCCACCCTTTGGTTTCCATATTCAGAATGTCCCTGGACTTCAAAAATACCTCTGGATATCCCATTCTGTGTGGAATCAACTGAGGCAGGAAATTACTAAATGACTGTTTCCCTGTCACTAAAAGCAAAACAAGGGACAGCTCTTGGGTATATGCAAAGGTCCCAATGTTCACAGAAGCATTATTTACAATTGCCAAGATATGGAAGCAACCAAAGTGCCCATCAAGAGATGAATGGATAAAGAAGATGTGGTATGTATACACAGTGGAATACTACTCAGCCATAAAAAGAATGAAATTCTGCCATTTGCAGCAACATGGATGGACTTGGAGGGCATTATGCTAAATGAAATAAGTCAGACACACAAAGACAAATACTGTATGATATCACTTACATGTGGAACCTAAAAAATAAGACAAACTAGTGAGTACAACAAAAAAGAAGTGGACTCACAGATATAGAGAACTAACTACTGGTTACCAGTGGGGAGGGGCAGAAGGGCCAATATAGGGGTAGGGTAGTAAGAGGTACAAACTATAAAGAATAAAATAAGCTACAAGGATATATTGTACAACACAAGGAATATAGCCAATATTTTGTAATAGCTGTAAATGGTTAAGTAAACTTTAATAAAAAAGGGTCTTTAGAAAAAAACAGCAACAAACTTGCATTAGCATTCAGAGAATATCCATCTTACATAGGTTCTTTGCCCTGTGCAAATTCAATTCCCTAGCTCCTGATTTTCATTAAATAGTTCGTGTGTGTGGGGAATATTGTCAACATTACGAATGGAGTTTCTGTTTAATTCCTTTATATAACATCGCCAAATAAACTCCCAGAAAGGCATTCTGACCAACTGGATGGGACCTCACAAAGAAGGATAGGTTGTTTCTGCAAAGGGAATGATTTCAATTTCCAACAAGCAGGAGCTTGGGAATGTCTGGATCTGGTGACTTGGCAGGAAGAACTATGGAATGCAGTTAAAAGGATGTTCCCAGCACAAAGGCTCCCTGTTTCAGGTTTCTGCATAATGTATCTCCTTGAGTCAGACAGGGAGATGTACTTCATGAAAATTACCACCTTCCCTCTGAATGAACTTTTGTCTGCTTGGTTGTCTTGCACCAGACCATGGAATGATGCTGATCTCAGATGGCATACATCTCAACAGATAGGAAGAGCATCCCCCCGCCTCACCCTATCTCAAATAACCATCTAACAGTTCAGAATAAAAGGCAATGAAAGGGAATAAACAGACTCACAGGAAATTGGTAAAATAACAAAAGATGTGTATACACACTCTAAATCATGCCACATGACACATTTTTTGACAGGCTTCTGCTCTCATCTCTCAGGGAGAAGCCTAGATCCAGCACCTGCTCTACTTGTTATTTCTTTAAGAAAATGAGATTTGAGGTATAATAGGCTATAAAAGAAGTGTGTTTAAGCAAAACCACTTACAGCCTTTCAAGTACTTCTAGTTTCTGCTATTGAGAGAAACTTGGGAAAAATACTATCCAGTAAAGGAAAAAAATCTTGAAATGAATTGGGGATAGGAGGACATTTCTTTGATCTTCCAAAAGCCTTCTTTGGTTTGTTTGTGGTTTGGGAGAAGTAGCCTTAAGTGGGGTAAGGTTGTAGATTTCTAGAGATAGGAAGAGTGGCTGAACAAATCATTGATTTGAACTGTTGCTTTGGTGCAATGAATGTCAAATTAATCAGGAAAGCTTCCACCATGTTCTACTACTCAGAAACCTTCAATGACTCTTAAGTACCCACAGGAAAAATCCTTGGATTTGGATCCCACCACAATTTTGTACCAACTTCCTTTTTTCATTTCGGTCACTTGGAGCTATGCCATAAAAACGTTCCATTTTAGCCTAAGGATTCATGTCTTGCATTAATAATTAGGAGCACTCTTTTTCATATCTCAGCTCCCCGTATAGTAGCAACTGTGCCATCTTGGATAAGTTCCTCTGCCTCCTAACCATCCATCCCCTCCTCTGTAAACTGAGAATGTTAGTAAGATAGATCTCATAAGGTCATTGTAAGGAATGCATGTAGGTGACCAGTAGGCCCAGTTTGTATGCGGGACTCATGCTAAAATGGGAAAACCCCCACACACTGGGATGGGTTGGTCACTCTACACAACTTATTGTAAATGAAACATTTAGCACTGTGCCTGGTGCATAATAAATGTGATGATAGCAATCATATATATTTACTTCCTCTTTTCTAAACATCGCTTGTATTCCACCTCTCCAAGCCTTTGTCCCCTCCCTCCCCCCTGCGCCCCATGCCTGCCATTGGCATCTCTTATCATCTTTCCTTTGCTTATCAAAATCCTATTCATCTCATTTCCCTGACCAGACTGGACACTAGTGAGGGTGGGGCAGTCTTACTTAGACTTGTGTTTCCTGTAGCTCTTGGCAGAGTGCCTGCCACGTGGTCAGGGGGTGACCCATACATGTTTGTTGGTATATTAACTAATGTCTATTCTTCACCTTAGGAAAAAATCCACATCGGTAACTATATCAAATGAGCAGAAAACACACTTGCCTGGAAGGTATTGTTGCCTAAGAAGTAAACTCATGCCACAGTGGAAAGATCTAATGTCAAAGTATCAAGTAATAAATGTATAGTTGCTGTATATTCACTTTCACAATTGCTATTGAGATGTTTCAATATTTCCTCAACCATCGCACTTGAAAGGGACAGACATATCATTCAGAGGAATCAGACTTCCTTTTTAGTTCCTTGTAAAATAGCTCAAGGAGTTTTTGTTGGCATCACCAGGAGAAATTCTGACACTGCAGGGTCATGCTTTTGCACTCATTGGAATGTTTTAGAATGTTCTTTTTGGAAGAGATTGTATTTCACTATTTCCTTTGTGTAAATATAACAATTACCAACACAAAGAAACTATTCTCTGAGAAGTAAATTGCTTATTAACAAAAGATTTGAAATGGACTTGAATTTCAAAAGGAAACAGAAGAAATTGAAGACATGTATCTTTTTTTTTTAACATCTTTATTGGAGTATAATTGCTTTCAAATGGTGTGTTAGTTTCTGCTTTATAACAAAGTGAATCAGCTATACCTATACACATATCCCCATATCTCCTCCCTCTTGCATCTCCCTCCCACCCTCATTTTCCCACGCCTGCTGGAAGATTTTTAATCACAGTTTCAGTTCTTGTGATTTGTCTGTTCATATTTTCTATTTCTTCCTGGTTCAGTCTTGGAAGGTTGTGCTTTTCTAAGAATTTGTCCCGTTCTTCCAGGTTGTCCATTTTGTTGGCATACAGTTGTTTGTAGTAGTCTCTCATGATCCTTTGTATTTCTGCAGTGTCAGTTGTTACTTCTCCTTTTTTGTTTCTAGTTCTGTTGATTTGAGTCTTCTCCCTCTTTTTCCTGATGAGTCTGGCTAACGGCTTATCAATTTTATTTATCTTCTTTTTTTTTTCATTTTAACATCTTTATTGGAGTATAATTGCTTTACAATGGTGTGTTAGCTTCAGCTTCACAACAAAATGAATCAGTTATACATATACATATGTTCCCATATCTCTTGCCGCTTATGTAATAGTCTTTATTTTAAAGTCTATTTTGTCTGATATGAGAATTGGTACTCCAGCTTTCTTTTGGTGTCCATTTGCATGAAATACTTTTTTCCATCCCCTTACTCTCGGTCTGTATGTGTCTCTAGGTCTGAAGTGGGTCTCTTGTAGACAGCAAATATATGCGGAAGACATGTATCTTTAAACAATAATTACACAGTTGAAAATCATACACTGGACATAATTTTGCAGATTCAATTTACTTGTTATTAGAGGAAAGATAGAAGATTACTCTTATAAATTGAAAAGTGTCTGGATTTGTTTTTTTCATAACTTGACTTAAAATGTGATACTTCAGATTTGGGTGTTGTGGTCCTTATTCCACATCTCGGCTGGCAATTGGAGAGATAAGTCCACTTCTATGGTGACAGTCTCAGAAAATTTTAAGAGCAAACAGTCCTTTTATTTTACTTATGTCTTTCCATCCATTACAATTGGATCCCTGTGGAATGCTGATTATTCAATTTTCAGAATCATGCTTATTATATTTTCCGTCTCATTTCAGAGTTCATCGAATCTGAGACCCAACCGTAATATGCAGAAGCAATTGCTACTGTTTTCTCTCGTTAATGCAAAAGCATAGGTTATTTTCCTCTGCTGCGGTTCTTAAAATACAATTCATGTTAATAAGATCTCTAAGTCTGAATCCAGAATGACTGACGGGCTCTGAATGTGATATAGAGGGATGGCAATTCATACGAACAGGCCTAGGGGAAGAAGAGTTTATGGTCATCATGGTTTTGTCCCACTAGGGCAAGACAACCGGGTCATACAGGCTTGCAAAGATTATTTAATACCAAACATTTCCTCAAAGGAGGCAGGAAGCCACAGGCTCCCTGGGCCCAGGAATCCTGATTAGAGAATCTGTAGCTGTCATCAGCCACAGAAGATCTAAATAACCAGAGCCTTCTATGATCTGGAACAACACCCCACTCCCCTCCATCCCCACCCCTGCCCAGTCGCATACACATGCACCCATGCTCTATTTCAAGATAACGAGGTAAAGCAGAGGAAATCAAATAAAACAAAACAAAAGAACAAGACAACCCCATGTAATCAAAAAAAAAAGAGCAAATTTTTCTTATGCTGAATTAAACAGACATTTAGTGTAATTGACACATTTTTCAATAATGTATGGCAGGATTGAGTCTTTGATAGCAAAAGAGGTGTTACAGAATTCTGGTTAAGCATATGGGCTTTACAGTTGGACAAACCTGGGTTTAAACCAGGTCCTGCCACTAATTAGTGCTATGGTCTCGTGAACTAAGAAGTAGACTCTGCATTCAAAGATTTAAACTGATTGCACATTTCTGCCATTGCTTTTTTTTTAAACCATTATTTAAAAATTAATTTTTAGCTTTTCAAAATTATTCTTTAAAATGGTAATTAATTACCTTCGATCCAACTAATTCTATGCAACTATTATTTTCATGTTTGCCTCCTCTTTCAATTCGTATTCATCTACATAGTTATACTGATATGGTTGCAATCACAATTCCCATATTATTTGGTAATTTTTCTCTCACGTGATACTTTAGCTTAAACATTTTCCATGTATTTGAATCTTTCTAATTATCCTTTCAATGAATGCATTATCCTTCATCATAGTTCACACACCATAATTTACTTAACAATTCCAGAATGCTGCACGTAGAGATTGCTTCCAATTTCTTCTTGCTGGTATTGATGATGTTGTTAACTAACATCTTTATGCATACTGCTTTTTTTTTCCCTGATGAGTTATTGACTCAAAGGGGAAAAAAAGCCCTCATGTATTCTGAAACTGACTGCTGGAGTCTGTGAAACAATATTTACATCCTTGAAATATGGCTTTGTGTAAGCTGCAGAGTTCCCTTTGGTTTCCAGCTAGAAAGGAAGGCTTGAGACCCAGTTCTCAACAGCTGTCCCTTTTGAAGAGACCTTTTGAAAACTGTCCAGCGGCACTTGGGCAAGCCCATTTATTTTAGCGTTCCTCTTTTTTCTTTTAAACGCTGTGTTACAGGAGTTTGAGGGCAGAGTAACTAACTTTTAGAGAATTAGGTCCTCATAATGCCAAATCCAGGAGGCAAGACAGAGTAACCGCCCTCCACCACGTCAGTCCCTTACAAACCCGTGTTTTCCTGTAATAGTGCTGCTTGAATAACCACCCACGCAATTCCAAAGCAAAGAGAGAGCCATTTCTGTTTAAATGTAGTACATCAGACACTGCAAATATGACACTCCAAATCAGAAAGGCCTATGAACAATTTCAACCACATTTAGAAACACCCTTTTTAACAATGTGGCAAATGTTGCCAATTTCAGGCCCAAGGTCGTAAGTCCCTAAAGTCTGTATTGTTTTAAACTAAAAGTCAAAAATAATTGAGTGATTTTCATTTTTATGGGAAACAAGAGTTATTACAAAATGCAAAAAAAATCAAATGAAATGAAATTCCAGCGGCACCTACAACGATGCTTTAAAAGGGAAGACTGGAAGTCTGATGCTATTTACCAAAGACATCACCAGGCTTGGGTGGCTGAGCAAGTGTAGACTGAAAATGTCTCATGAAGCGCAATTTAGGTCATTTTTATTCATTGCGTTATGCAGAGTCATAGACCTCAGAAAAACACACTAATAAAACATCACGCTCAACTTAATGGTCTCCCCTCATTCGGCACCATAATGATAAATGAAATGCCATTAGCATAAGGCAAGTCCATTTGTTGTAGTCTGTGGAGCCCAGGACTGTGACAGAATTGGAATGCAGAGAATTGACTCTTCACAGTTCAAAGAAAAAATAGACCGTATTTCATAACCCCACGCCAAAGCCCAGATGGAAGTCCAAGCTCTGAGAAGGATCGGGCTCCCAATGCTGTGAACACGGAGTGCTCAGACCGAGGTACGTGGACTGGAATGTTGCTTGGAAAGATATTTTAAAGTAGCGTTTGAGAAAGACCAGAAAAGCAGAATGTTGGATGCTACCAAGAGAGTCTCCCTTGCCCTGCAAAGATCTTTTATTCAGTCATTATAAAAACACCTTTGTGTTATGTTCCTACCATGGGCCAGGTATGCTGCTGAGCCCTGGGAATACAGATAGATAGAAGAGAGACAAGATCCTGGTCTCCTGGAGTTTACATCCTTGAGGAAGACATTAGGATAAACAAGTTAAAAATGACACTTTTATAACACTTTTCACTGCCTGGAATTATTTAACAGGATAAGGGATAGGTAGGTTTGTTAGATTTAGCAAATAAAAATATAGGAAACCAAGTTAAATTTGAATTTCAGATAAACAGCAAATACTTTATTCAGCTTAAGTATGTCTCAAATGTTGCATGGGATGTGCTTGCACTAAAAATGATTCATTATTTATCTGAAATTCAAATTTAACTGAGCATCTTGTATTTTATTTGACAACCCAGGGAGTGGGTAGTTGGGTGAGTGCAACGTGAAATAGGATGGTCAGGGAAGGTCTCTAGTCCAAGACCTTTTCAAGTTGTGAGGAGCCTGCCTTTTAAATCTACGCGATAATAACAAATAGCAAACACACATACAGAACTTGCTTATGTCAGGCACTGCTCCAGGTACTTTACATATTATTACCTTAGTTAATCTTCACAGCACTGTTTGACAGATAAGAAAACTGAGGAACAGACAGGGTAACTAACTCACCCAAGGTCACTTTAGTAAGTCCACCATTCTTTCTTTTCTTTCTTTCTTTCTTTTCTTTTTCTTTCTTTCTTTCTTCTTTCCTTTTCTTTTCTTTTCTTTCTCTCTCCCTTCCTTCCTTCCTTCCTTCTTTTCTTTCTTTCTGTGACAATTTAGCTATAATGCTACTTTTTTAAAAAAATTAGTATAGTTGATTTACAATATTATATAAGTTTTAGGTGTACAACATAGTGATTCACAATTTTTAAACATTAAACTCTATGTATAGTTATTATAAAATATTGGCTATATTCCCTGTGCTGTACAATATAGCCTTATAACTTGTTTATTTTATACATAATAGTTTGTACTTCTTAATCTGCCATCCACATCCTGCCCCTCCCTTCTCCTCTCTCCCCACTGGTAACCACTAGTTTGTACTCTATATTTGTGAGTCTGATTCCTTTTTGTTATATTCACTACTTTGTTTTATTTTTTAGATTCCACATATAAATGATATCACACAATATTTGTCTTTCTATTTCTGAGTTATTTCATTAATCATAATACCCTTAAAGTCCATATATATATATCACATCTTCTTTATCCATTCATCTGTTGCTGGACACTTCCATATCTTGGCTATTGTAAATAATGCTCCTATGAATATCAGGGTGCATGTATCTTTTAAAATAGTGTTCTCATTTTCTTTGGATATATACCCAGGAGTGGTATTGCTAGATCTTTTGGTGGTTCTATTTTTAGTTTTTTGAGGACCCTCACTACTGTTTTCTACAGTGGCGCAGTGGTTAAGAATCTGCCTGCTAATGCAGGGGACACGGGTTCGGGCCTTCGTCCAGGAAGATACCACATGCCTCGGAGCAACTAAGCCCATGCCTACAACTACTGAGCCTGCACTCTAGAGCCCGCACACCACAACTACTGAAGCCAACAATGTACAAGTGTTCCTTTTCCTTCATATTCTCACCAACATTTATGATCTTTTTGACGATAGCCATTCTGACAGATGTGAGGTGATATCTCATTGTGGTTTTGATTTGCATTTCTCTGATGATTAGGGATGTTGAACTTTTTTCTATGCCTGTAGGTCATTCGTATGTCTTCTTCAGAAAAAAGTCTGTTCAGGTCTTCTGCCCATTTTTTAATCTGGTTGTTTGTTTTTTGGATGTTGAGTTGTATGAGCTGTTTATATATTTTGGATATTAACCCCTTATCAGTCATATCATTAGCAAATATTTTCTCCCATTCAGTAGGTGGTCTTTTTGTTTTGTCAATGGTTTCCTTTGCTGTGCAAAAGCTTTTAAGTTTAATTAGGTCCCATTTGCTTATTTTTGGTTTTGTTTCCTTTGCCTTAGGAGACAGATCCAAAAAAAAATATTACTACGATTTATGTCAAAGAGTGTTCTGCCTATGTTTTCTTCTAGAGGTTTTATGGCTTCTGGGCTTAGATTTAGGTCTTTAATCCATTTTTAATTTATTTTTGAATATGGTGTTAGAAAATGTTTTAGGAATTAACCTGCCTAAGGAGGTAAAAGACCTATACTTGGAAAACTGTAACACGCTGATGAAAGAAATTGAAGATGACACAAACAGATGGAAAAATATACTGTATTCTTGGATTGGAAGAATTAATATTGTTTAAATGACCATATTACCCAAGGCGATTTATAGATTCAATGCAATCCCTATCAAAATACCATGGCATTTTTCACAGAACTAGAACAAATAATTTTAGAATTAAGCCAGACGAGGAAGAGACTGTCTGCTCCCCAAGGAGCACTTCCTGCTCCTGCTGATGACATCTATAGGGTTATTTAACAAACTAATAGCACTTTTTATTTAAAATCACTTTCATATGCATTTTTCTTGGAACACCATCTAAACCCTACGAATGAAACTTTATCATTTTCTTCAGTTTACAGATGAAGAAACGGAGGCTTGGAGAAGTTGAGTCACACACGTTATCATGATCCCATGGTAATAAGCAGCAGAACCAAGGCTTGACTTTAGATCTGTAAGATCATCCTCCTGGCATCAAGCCTGCATCTACCAGGTGCTCAATAAATACAATTTGAATTGCATTGAATATAGTGTGCTTGTAGTGTAAACACCTGACAATTAGCTTTTTTGATTGTAATATAAGCACATGATATCAACCTTTTGATTGCCAAGCAACCACTTCAAAGACATCTGTTTGGAAAAAACCACATTGCCACCTACACAACTAGATAAAAAGCCAAGCCGCCCCATCTGTGAAGTTCTCCTTTTAGAGAGACCTAGCTAACCTAGATAAGTGGCCTTCTGACTGCCTGCTTTTCCCTTCCTGTGCTTCAATTCCCAATCTTATGTTTTAAATTCACCAATAAAGAGTGAACCCGCGAAACCCTAGGCACCCCAGCCCCGACCCCAATAAAGGCAGGACCCAAGGTCCACACTCTTTTTTTCTCTACCCACGACCTCACTGTGTGGCCTTGGGTGTGTCCTGTACCTTCCAGGACTTGTGAGTAGTTAACCTTGTCTTTTCAAAGCTTCCTGATGGTTGTTGCTGAGGTGTATCTTGCTATCATAATAAAAGCCACAAGGGTTGGTCCAGCCACAGCACTGGCTCTGGTTGGGGAAGTGCCTTTGGGGGCTCCCACAGGTAGTATGGGGCCCAGGTGAGTGCCCACAGTCATTTCTAGCCAATAGCATCACTATCAATAGGCTGAGACTGACATAAAACAGTGCTTCAACAGCCCTTCGCTAGGTGTTTTCTTTGCAGAGGGGCTGGGTATTTCTTTGCAGAGAATATGGTGTTGGCCCCGTGAAGACCAGTTGCTCAAGTGACTTCACAAACTCAGATGCAGGTGGTCCAAAGGCTGGATGCCCAGACCTCCCACAGAAGTTTAAACATGTTAGGGCAGAAGTGGTACTCTTACTAGTTTTACACACATGTGAATAATGTAATCCCCTGCCCTTTCTCAACCAAATGATTTTAGGGCTGCGAAGTACGGTGCCGAGAAAATCACCCAGATGTGAGGCTGGATTTATGTCCATCATTAGCCCAACTCCTGTTGGGAGCCAAGAAGTTTTCGCCATTAGAAGATGGCCGACATCCTGCTTCTCTTCCTGCTTAATGAGATAAAAGCCCGCGCCTAAAAACGAAAGCCCGCGCTTCCAACGAAAGCCCGCGCACGCAGCACCAATGATAATTTGCCAAGTACTTCCCTTATTCTGGATCCCGCCCCCCTTTCTCTGTACTGTATAAATACAGCTACTGCAGCAATAAAAATTTGAGGCTTGATCAGGATTTTGTCTTGCCTCCATTCTTTCGCGTCTCCTGCCCCTTCTTCCCTTTTCAACCCCTACAGGTTCCTCCTCGGACTCACAAGGATTTGTCCTGCTGGTCGGGACTCCCGGGGACGCCCGGGGCCGTGCACAAACTCCTAAGACGATGAGATCTGTGATGATTGTAGCCCTTTCCCATTTGCCTCCACAGATGTCAGCCTTGGTCTCATGTGGGATGGGTTAGCTTTTTGGTCACTGAGGAAAATCTCCTTGATTTGGTGTGGCCTTTCTGGGTAAACCCCTTTTTGCAGAAGAGCCATTTTCTTTGCTTCCTTATTGGATTGAGTCGGTGGCTGGATTTCTTTCCCTCAGGGGGCACTGTGATTTCAGCAACCTAAGGAGGTCTTCTCCCCAGGGCAGCAGTATTGTTCTTGGCCAGATTTGGATGAATGAAGAGTCTGAGGGAAGTCTGTGGAGTGGGTGGGGCAGAAGGTGGGACCCCGGCCCTTTAGAAGGGGTGGGATCAGTGATTCATAGATAGCGAAATGGGGTTGAAAATCCATTTGTCCCCTACCCCTGCCTGCCCCTACTCTATATCCTGTGGGTTGAATTGCAATGTGTGGGATCCTTTATTCTAAGAACCACAATGATAATTGCTTTCTCTTGCACAGATCCTGTTCCATCGATCATCTGGTGTGGTCCCCACAAAAGCTCTGGGGTGAGCCGGGGTGGGGTGTTGACCCATAACCACATGAGATGATGATTCTGAGAGACAGGAAAGTCACAAGACTTGCCCAAGGCCTTGCAGTACGTAGATCACAGACAGTGCTCAAAGGTAAGTGTTCTAACTCCCAGTTCAGTGCTGTTCATTTCTACTTTAAAAAGGTGATTACAGGTACGTGGACAGGGGCCGATTGTCCCAAATCACACACTCACGCCTGCACTACAGAACCACCCGGCACTCCCCACAAGCATGCCCTTCCCCCCTTTACGAGTTCTCTGTGCAAATGGCACCACGCTCTCATCCCAAATCACTCCCCCTTTCCTGCCCCCAGCCCCAGTCTTGGATTTTGAAGCTCTTATGGTACCTCCATTCCGGAAAGCTTGGTCAGCCAGCCCCAGGGTGGCAATCTTGGTTGAATCTTCCTCATGGAGAGAAACTCCCCATCCCCGTTCTGATCTGCAGTGTGGTGGACACCTCTTTTATGCAGGGATGGTGGACAGAAATGCCAGATGCTTGATGAGTGGTGGGCATCTCTTGTAAAAGGTAAAGGATGCTGGCTGGGTCTGCTTTGAATAAGTGTTTACTGTTGATTTAGAAAAGCAGCACGGGCTAAAAATGCAAACATTTGGGGTGTGAGCCATAGGCCAATGCAGAAAAAAGAGGCAAAGACTTGAGGTCATGTTCAGGCATTTATCACAAATATGAAATGTCAGGTAACACTGCATTAGCTGCTGTGGGCAGAGGGAGGAAAAGAGAAACGAATCGGAAGCCGATGAGGGTAGAAAGAGCATTAGCTTTAGAGTAACAGAGACTTAGGTTTGAGTTGAGACTCTGCAGCATATTGGCTGCGTCATACAAGTCACCTGACCTTTCTCAGGTGGGTTTATCCTCGTTTTGCAGATAGTTGTTACGAGTATTCATTCACTCAACAAGTACACCGAGTGTCTGCTATATGCCAGGCTCTGTTCGATGAAGCAAAATACAAAGAGAAGATACCTCCTTCAGAGAGCTTACATTCTAGGCAGGAGAGACAGACTAAAGAAAAACAGGAAGTTATCAGGCATTGGTGGGATACAAAAATTAAAAGGCTGATGTGATAGAGAATGGCTGGGAGGTCAAGAAAGGCTTTTCTGAAGAGTCAACATTAAGAAAGCTTCCATCCAGGCCAAGATCTGTGGAGTAAGTGCTAGGCAGTCAACAGCTAATGCAAAGACCCTGGGGCTGCAGAAGCCTTAGGGGGCGGCAGGGTGCAGCAGGAGGGCAGGGCAGGGCTTTGGGGCACGAGGTCAGAGCAAGGGGTTTGGACTAGATTCTAAGTGTGATGGTAGCTGTTGCAGTGTCTTGACTAGGAGCGTAACCTGATCTAATTTGCATTTTTAAAAAGATCTCTCTGGCCACTGTGTGAAGAACAGATCATAAGCAGCAGAAGCAGAGAGCCTGACTGGGAGGTGATTGCATGGTGGTGATTTGGTTGTGGTTGTGAAGATGGAAAAAAATGGGCAGATCACGTTTGGAAGATCAAGTGCCCAGGACATGCTGATGGATTGGATGTGATGGTTGAAAGCAGAGAGATCAAGGATGAAATCTGAGTTTTTTAGTTTAAACAATTGACAGTTGATGCCATGTGTTGAGGAAATAATGTATGTGAAAGCAGTCCCGAGCCGCAGTTAACATCCATGTGGATGACTGAGTGAGTGGGCTGGGTATCAGGGGCAGGGAGGAGACCAGACACACCTGAAAGGAAAAGCTACCCGGGTGCCATGAGAATACATGTAGAGGCGCCTGCCTCAGGCTGGCTGAATATGCCCACTTATTACTGCGGCCGGGCTCCATTCCCTACAGCCCGGGACATTAGGCAAAATTCTATGGGGAACTGGGAAATGACCTGATTAATGAGAAGCAGGAGGGGGCGGGGGATTTCTGGAGCTAAGGATCCAGCAGAGCATAGCAATGCACATAAATAATGTTAGGTGGAGGCTTTCCCAGTGCAAAGCAGACAATCTCTGAACCTGTATGGCTAACTCACACCCTTCTAGTGGCGATAGGAAAACGCCGAGCTCCAAGTGGAGGAAAGTAGTCACATGACTCTGGCTCATACTTCCAGGTCCTCCTTCCATCTGAGCCCTGCTCTGAGGTGCGGTGGAGCAGCTAGTGGAAGCACATTAGAGTCAGGGGCTGGACTCATCCGGAGACTGACCTTCCAGTCCCAGCTCGGTTCTGTGCTGGGCAAAGTACTAGATGTTTACATCTTTTCTCACTTTCAGTCTTCACTACAACACTGTGAGATGAATGTTATTATCCCCACTTCATTAATAAGCAAACTAAGCCTCAGAGAGGTCAACTCATTTAGCCAAGGTCACACAGCCTCAGTTCATGGTTTTGCTCTCATCGAGTTTCCAGCAGATCATCCTGTCTTATTCCTTATTGAATCCCCGAGGTCTTGCACACAGCAGGGACTCAGTAAATATTTGTTGAATGGATAAATAGTGGCCCCAAAGCTTGTGTTTGATCACAAAGCCACACCGTTCCCTTTGAAGTGTAGATTGAAAAACTGCCTTCAACCCAAGCTTCTCTAAGTGGTAATGAGATAAATCTGCTCCCAGGAAGTCCAACTCACAGGTCTTAGAAATGTTTAGAAAGACAGACTGCCTGGGGGCTCATTCTCACTGAGACCCACCCAGGTGAGTCACTCAGGGGTGATAAGGTCTTACGAGAAAGACAGGTTGAGCTCACTAGTTTCCAGAACTCACCAGGAGATTGGCACCTGCAGCCTTGGTGTTTATATTCGGATTACATTTGATGGCACGCTGAATTGGCGACTAATTACAGCATGCCCAAATAAGGTACTTTAATTGTAGCTTCTTTAATTCCAACCAGAGCTCTGCTTGGAAAACAGGAGGATCAATCGGAATTACCAGGCAAGTCAGTGGTTTATTCCATCAGCTCCTCATAGGACACTGCTTTGTAACTGCTGGGGAAGCTTCCCAAGGGAGGGTCTGCTTGCAGTCTTTGCAGCCTGATTACTAAAGCTGGTGGCCCGGCCAAACCTGGGGGCACACGTGGGTGTGCCGGGAGGCTGACCCTGGCCTGGGTTCAGCCTCCTTGCTTCTCTCTGGGAACAACTGCCCAGCTGTCACGGACATTTCTGGAGAGCTTTGCTCCGTCAGCTTGAAAGGCAGACTCTGTGCTGTTTTCTGTTGGAAATCATTTCCTGATCTCTGCCACCTCTTGAACTGTACAAATCCAGTTCAGAGCTTTTTGAATAGAGGCTTCCTGGCATTTACAGATCCTTTGACCAGCCTTCTGTGTTTATGTAATGAAATTCCTCCTGTCCCCCAGCTGCTAGGCTACCAATGTTTTAAGGAAAACTAGGTCAGTTTGGTGGTAAAGTTGATTGTTGGTAAATATCTTATTTAAATCACTTTTAACTCTTTCTACAAGATGAATTTGGGAAGGCCATGAATTTCAGCCACTTGTTTTTGCTTCCATAGTAGCCTTAAGACCCAAAATCAGTTACTTTTAGGTTTCCATTGAAGACAAGAAAGTCTTTCCATAGCCCTGGCTCCTTCTTGCCCCCTGCTTTTCAATGTAATATTTCCTCCAAGCAGAACTATGTTGGAGTTCTCTTGGGACTTTTCTACCTGTCACTATGGTTGTAATGCCTGTAATGAGAAAACCTTGCCTACAGTGTCAGACAATTGCATGTAAGTGATCTCACTCACTCCTTATAACCAGCTCCAGAAGGCAGGCAAGACGGCTGTTGATACTCTCATACTGCAGCTGAGCTCAGAGAGGTGAAATCATGGCCATGTCATCCAGTCAAGTCTAGGGTCTGCGTTATCGAATGCCATCCCCAGACTCTTTTCTACAACGCCTGTCAACACCTTGTTTTAAAAACAGTACACTGTTTCTCAGCAGCCACGGTGTGTGCACCTCAAGCCAATGTTCAGAGAAGGCCTCCAGCTGATTCTTGCTGTTTCATTTTCAAACATGTATGTTGGGTTAGAACCTAGACCCATTTAAATGAACAAATATCTATTAAGTGCCTATGTGTGCCTGGCTCTGTGATGGCATTCAGGGCATAGAGAGACGGTTGAGAGAGTAGAAAGCATATCGCCTATGGATTTAGATTCTGGACAGACCTAATTCAAATCACAGCACTTCCAGGGACTTTGATCAAGCTACTTAAACATTCAGAACCTCACCATTAAATGAGATAATGTAAGGTGGCCAGCACCTTGGAAGTGCTAAATTAATGGTAGCAATGCTTTATGTACAACATCTCTTTAATCCTTACAATACTCCTTATGAGGTAGATATTATTCTTATCCCCATTCCATAGATTGGTAAACTGGGGTGACTGGCCAATGGTATTACAACTGCATTTTGCCCCCAAACACCGCTGGGGCTCTTAATGACTGTCATGAACTGCTTCTTGTGATGAAGACAGGGACTGTCCTCTTGTGCTTGTTGTAGGTATATGACACTGTGGCATAAGTTGGATTAGGGGGAGGGATCTCTGTCATTTAGACTCATTCCTGCCACATACTGGTTGGGAATAGAGGGTGAAGGAAACAAACAATATTTGGCACATTCACTGACTCCTGTTTACTGACTGTATGCTGATGCTGGTACAGCTGGCCTTCCATATCCACAGGCTTCCGAATCCACGGATTCAATCAACTGTGGATTGAAAATATTAACTAACAAAAGTCCAGAAAGTTCCAAAAAGCTGAACTTGAATTTACCGCACATTGGCAACTATTTACATAGTATTTACATTGTATTTACAATTATTTACCTAACATTTACATTGTATTCGTAATTATAAGTAATCAAGAGATAAAGTATAGGATAGGTTATACGCAAATGCTAGACTATTTTTTATAAGGGACTTGAGCATCAGCGGATTTTGGTATCTCAGCTGGGTCCTGGAATCAGTCCCCCATGGATACTGAGGGAAGACTGTATAATGATTAAAATACAGATTCACTTGAAAACAGGCCTGAATTCAGAGCTCCTTTTGTTGTGTGTTTTTCAAGTAATAGACTCTGAAATCCCAACTATCTCCCGAAAGGTGGTTGAAAATTCCGACATTAAAACCCAGGCTCTCTTGCTAAAAAAGACTGAGAACCACTGTACCAGGGCACTTCTTTTTCAGGTGAACCATCTAGACGGGGAGCTGTTTCCTTCTGGGAGAATCACAGGTGCCTTTGAGAATCTGATGAAATATAGCTATTCTCTCCACACACAAAAAGGCTATATGCACACACCCACACACAGCTTTGCATACAATTTCAGGTAGTTCACAGATATCTCCCCTCCCCCAACTCCCCAGGCCATTTCCAGACTGGAATTTGGAGTCCGCAGGTCTGTGGTTGAATCTGAGTTATCCCTTGCTTAGCTTGTCTGAGGCTCGGCAGCCTCATCTATCCATCTGGGTAGGAGTGAGCATGAAAGTAGGTGACCCCCAAGAAGAGTCCGATGCCCCGTACCTGCTTAATTTGCACCAGCCCAGCACCCGGACAGCTAGACAGGAAAACAACCAAAGAACTAATGCCAAAAGGCCACTCCCATGCAAAAGGGAGACTCCCGTCCCCAGATGAGCTCCCACTCCCTGAGTAAGTGCCATTTAACTGCTCATTTTATAGGCTTTTTCATTACCCTCAATAATATACACTTTGTGGTGCCCTTGAGTGAATGTGGGCAGGGCTATTGGAGCGACCTGTAAATGTGAATGGCTCCTCGGACCAGCTTCCCTCTGGCTAATTGCTGGTGGGGATTGATGAGCCAGCAGGCCCCCACCTGCCTTTCCAAGCTGAGCTGAAGCTGCCACGCTGTGCATCCAACCCTACTTGGTCCTGCCCATTTCCACTGAGGCAGGGAGACTGCCCACCCTGTTGCATGGGCTACACCTTGATTTAGAGCCTAGGAGGGCACTTTGCAAAGGAGGGTGGGGGAAAGCTCACCACCCCGTGGGCTCTGAGGGCTTTAATACCTTGCTAGAAAAACTGTGGTCTGTAGACCATGGGGGCTTATTAGAAATGCAGAAACTAAGGTCCCACTCCAGGCTTAGAATTTTTTTTTTTTTTAATTGGATTGGGTTGCCAGGCTTAGAATTTGCATTTAATAAGATCCCTGGGGTGATTCCTGTGTGCCAGAAATCTTGGGAAGCATGGAGGAACAATGCTCTAATAAAGGAAGTCCCCCCCCACACTTCCCCGGGCACTTGGAGAACTTCATATGTCCCTTGGGGAAGATTTGACTCTAAAAATAATTCAGTAGGAATAATGAGTACCGACACGTTTCCTGTGTTAATGCTGTACAATCCACAAAGTGCTTGGGTGCATGCCGGACTGACTGTTACGTGCTTTTATTGCAGCTCCATCCTCCTTGCTAAAATCCATCCCACCTCTAGTTTCCTGGATGACATCTGTTTTAAGAAGAAAACACTTGTGAGTTTGAATCCCGGCTCTACCATCCACCGGTTTCATAACCTTTTGTAAGCTCCTTATCCCTCTAAGTCTCCGGATTCCCATCTATAATGGGAATGATGACAATTACCTTCTTCCTCGCAGAACTGTTGTTAGGATGAAATAGGAAAATACACATGTGACAGTTAGCTCAACACCTGGCCTCTGGTGAATCCTTGATAAATGGCAGTTCCATGGTTTTGTTTCTCTGGTTCCTATTCTTTGCGTAAATTCCCACAAGACCCAGCTCTGCAAGGGCAAAAGCTGAGGTTGTCTTCTAAGTGCCCAGCATGCGGTAGGTTTCTTAAAATGGAATGAATGCTTGATCTTCACAACACCTAGCAAGGTGAGCCAGGCAATATTTTCCCCATGATATGCCTTAATAATCTCAAGAACCCTGAGAGCTAAGTTTTATTTCTCCCAGTTTGTAGATGGTAGCCTGGGGCTTCTGCAGTGGTAGGAAATTTGCCCGGGGTCACACAGCTAGCTACCATCTCAGGCCATGTGTCCCCCTTAATTCTTTAAGGAAAAGAATTTATCATCTACACAAGTCCAACTTGCTACCCTGAAAACCTCTCCGTACAGAATATTGTTTCCCAAATTCTAGTCTTTGACCCGCCGCTTGCACCATCTGGGGCCCATCTGATTACCACCCATGCTATTTATTTTCTACTTTACCATATCAACTCACTTTTTTTACTTAAACAAATGTAATTTAAAATGAAACAGTGGAAATCTAGCATCACTTTCCAATAATAGAAAGTAACAATAACAATACATACAAGGCAAACAAAACAATGTTTTTTAATTCTAGGCAGACACTTGCTGGCGAAAGACTGCGCCCGAGGGAGGCCTTCGTTGTTTTCCTCCAAAGTGAGATTAATAAGTGATGGTTAGTACCAGTATGTCCTTGACATCTAAGTTTGCTTTTTGACATAATTAGAAGGATTGGGAAACATGCAAACAAAACAATGTTTTTTAATTCTAGGCAGACACTGTTGCCGGCAAAAGACTGCGCCCGAGGGAGGCCTTCGTTGTTTTCCTCCAAAGTGAGATTAATAAGTGATGGTTAGTACCAGTACCTCCTTGACATCTAAGTTTGCTTTTTGACATAATTAGAAGGATTGGGAAACAAAGAACAAAGCAGTGAAAAGGAAATGCACTTATCACCATGTGATTCAGTTCGATTTAATGCTCTTAAGGTATTGATAAATCATTTCATATGCCCCCAGGAGTTCCATTGCCTGGTAAACACCATTTTAGTACACGCTATTCCATTAGATGCTGTTGTTACCCGATAGCACCTATGGTTATCCAGTAGCATCTAATGACATCAAGAGAGGTGTCTTCCAAGACAGTGACATACCCCAACTCTTCCTGCCCTCGGGACTCTCCCAGACCTTGCTTTGTGTATCTCTTTATTCGGCTGTTCATCTGTATCCTTTATCATATCTTTTAATAAACTGGTAAACATAAAAAAAACCAAGAAACAAAAAGACAGACATATGTCTTGATTTGCCAAGCAGTCAGTCTAGCACACAGGTAAAGAAAGGATCACGGAATCTGGAGCACTCTGCCTGGGCTTCTGTCCCAGCTTAGACACTTAATAACCATTGACCTTGGAGATGTTACTTTGCCTCATTTGCCTCAGTTTTCTCATCTGTAAAAAGAGAACACTGATTGTAACTATCTTAAATAAATGTTGTGAGGAGTAAACGCATAGTGAAGCCCTTTAAACAGCGCCTGGCGTATAGTAAGTGCCATATCAATAAAGACTGGTTCTGTTGCTGCTGCCGCTTCTGCCGCTGCTGAAGTTTTGATGTGCTGGGGCCAGAATATAGCAAGTAAGTCCTTGCCTATGATTCATGTAATAACTCTTCACCTGCTTGAGGAGTACTGTCCAGGTTTCTTCCCCTCCTGAGTCCCCAGGCTAAACAGTCTCCAATGCTGGTGTCTCCTCGCAAAGAGAGGAGCTGGGAGGGAAGGGTTCCAAAGGATGGCGATGTTTCTCGGGAGGGAGCTGGCATATGCGTGGCTTCTGCTGTGTACCAGGCACTTGGACATGCTGGCTGTGGACTCTCTCCCATAATCCTGTGCTATTGGTGCTATTCTCCAAATAGTTCCTGTTCCCTGCCTTCCATGAACAAGATAAGAAATTAGGTGTAGCCATGTGAATGTGATTTTCTGTGGCCAGTGAAATGTGAGTAGAAGTAATGAGTGTCAGAAGAGGCAGAAATGTTCAGAGCTAGGGAGTGAGTCGCCACCTCCCCTTTTCCCTGCTTCAGTGACCATGGGAATATGGAGTTCTAGAGTAACTATGACTTGTGTGAGAGCACCCAGCCAACACATGATGGAAAGTGTGGCAGAGAAAAAACAACTTTATTGTTTTAAGCCACCAAAATTTTAATACTCCAGCAAAAGCTACCCTATCCTGGCTGAGAAAAACGCCTAGGTGCTGACACATCTAGCAAGAATTTGCTGTCCTTGAATCCAAACTAGAGCCTGAGTCCAGGTTTCAACTGGGGGGCAGGGTGGGGCATGTAGTACCTATAACCACCCTGACATTTTTTACCTCTGTCTCACTTCTTCTCCCCTGATCGGGATCTAATAAAGAAAGTGAGGAACTTGGACTCAGAACCCTTCCTCAGCTGCCATCTCCTTGCAGAAACTTGAGAAACTATTTCCCCTTTGGATCTGTTTCTTGCTGAACCTCTGATTCTTGCTGAATCTCAGGGAAAGAGAGAACACCGTAGTCATTGTCTCAGCCTCCTTTTTGCCATCTGAATCTCCTTTACCTCATCTCCTTATCTAGCTTGTGCCTGAAAAATTCTAGAGACAGGAAATTTACCAGCCTCATCACTAATGAACGTAAATCTGGGCTATGAGATGTGTGACTTCCTATGCTATTGGACTGAACACTTATCTGAAAGGTGAATGATTTTGAAGATCCTTGCTTTGTAGGTTGATCATATAATTTATCATTCTAACCAGGACATGCTTAAGAGTGAAAGGGGGTAATAGTAACAATTATGCTGGAACAATAGTTTTAAAATGGAACTGTCTTGGGCAAACCTGGATGGATGGTCACTTGGCTTCTATGATTCTATGGCCACCAGCAAATGGCACAAATTAAATTCCATGGGTAAGACTGGGTCCTATCTTTGGTGACTAACCATGACTTTTGGTCTACCCCTCCCCAAAACTGTCGACAACCAGTCTCCTTTGGATAATCTCCCATTCTCTAACCAACTCTCCTGTGAGAATTTTAGTCCCAAAGCCATTTCCGAGGGAAAGCACGTACATATAGCTATCATTTCAAGCAATTTCCCCCATAGGCGCCTCCTATTCCTAACTACTCTCGTGATCAGATGCATATTTAATGCCTTCTGATGGAGACACAGATGCAAACTGCTCAACCCTTCCTGGAGCTTTAGAATGCTGTCAGGTCCCAGTACAGTTGCTTTGAGAACTACCGGAACGCCTGAAGCTACACTCTCAGTGTCCCCACAAGACCCGGACTCTCAGGAAACTTACTCACGAGGTAATAGAAGAAGATGCAGTGCTTATTGAGTTTCCTTCTGCAGGCTGTTTGATTGCATTTCTGCCCTGGGCATAGGCTTATTTGCATAGCTGACTTATAGCTTTAATTTGAATATTACAGTTACTTCACATAAACCATTACTTTGGTCTCTCTTTGGATTTTTCTTTTAACAACCCACTCAATACCACATGAAACTCAATGAGGCCAGGAGCCTCTAATATGAGAAGATTAACCTTCCTCTTTCCATTGGGACAGAGGAGTACGGAAGGTGGAGAACAGAGAATGGACAAACTGCTAAGTTTCAGAAATGGTTGCTTGATTCCTACTCCAGGGTGCTCTGACAGTGACACACAAGTCAAGCACATTCAGCCTCAGGAATCTTTGATAATTGTGATTTGTTTTTATTGCTGCTTCTCTAAGGGACACTTTCTCTTAAAGGTGCCTCTTCTCTTCTTTCCTTTGTTTCCAAAACAATAGCTAAAATTTACTGAATGCATGCTGTGTGCTAAGCACTGAGATAATCAGATTAGAAGGGTGCAAAAGGCAACCTTTTCCCAGCCTCAGGGAGATCATACTCTTGCCAGACAAGTCAGACATCTAGAAAGAATCACACATTTAATTAATTAATTATTTATGCCAAACATCTACTTTTTCCACTCCTTCAGAGGTCAGAGCCTCAGTATATAGTGTGTGTGTGTGTGTGTGTGTGTGTGTGTGTGTGTGTGTGTGTGATCCTGGAACCAGAGAAACTCAATACCACATGAAACTCAATGAGGCCAGGAGCCTCTAATATGAGAAGATTAACCTTCCTCTTTCCATTGGGACAGAGGAGTACGGAAGGTGGAGAACAGAGAATGGACAAACTGCTAAGTTTCAGAAATGGTTGCTTGATTCCTACTCCAGGGCGCTCTGACAGTGACACACAAGTCAAGCACATTCAGCCTCAGGAATCTTTGATAATTGTGATTTGTTTTTATTGCTGCTTCTCTAAGGGACACTTTCTCTTAAAGGTGCCTCTTCTCTTCTTTCCTTTGTTTCCAAAACAATAGCTAAAATTTACTGAATGCATGCTGTGTGCTAAGCACTGAGATAATCAGATTAGAAGGGTGCAAAAGGCAACCTTTTCCCAGCCTCAGGGAGATCATACTCTTGCCAGACAAGTCAGACATCTAGAAAGAATCACACATTTAATTAATTATTTATACCAAACATCTACTTTTTCCACTCCTTCAGAGGTCAGAGCCTCAGTATATAGTGTGTGTGTGTGTGTGTGTGTGTGTGTGTGTGTGTGTGTGTGATACGGTAACCAAAGAGAGGTCTTTCTTTTTTTTTCTGGCCGTGCCACGTGTCTTGCGGGATCTTAGTTCCCTGACCAGGGATCGAACCCAAGCCCTTGGCGGTGAAAGTGCGGAGTCCTAACCACTGGACCTCCAGGGAATTCCCAGAGACGTCTTGATCTCACATCTCTTCTATGCGGGACACTTTGAAGTTGTTTTTTAACATATGATATTCTGCTTGGTTTCTCCCAGGTCTACTGTGGGACCCTGCTCAATTTACAGCTGTTCCTTTGGAACTGGGAGAAATGTCTCATTCATAGGAGGCTATGCCGTCTCGATATACATTAGAGACCAGATTATCCTTTTGCTTTGCTGAGTCTTTTCATTCTTCCAGTTTACATTGGTATGGATTTTTTTACTGAAGATTTTCCTGAACATCTATTTCTTAGATGATAAAAAAATACGGTATTATGGCTATTTAGATGGCTTGTGACAGATCAATACTCTCACCAAGAATGGTAGGAAAAGTTGGGTAAAATTTTTAAATATAATCTATTTGAAAACACTGGGGAGATTCTAAGGTTACAAGAACTTGAGAGGTCAAGATGCAGGAATGTGAGTCTGACATATTTATTCCCTTGAGCCATTTACCATTTTTTTAAAAGCTTGCTGGGGGGTGGGGATAGAGAGAGGGCTTAAGGAACATAGCAGAATGTAGCTGAAAAGCTAAGTGGCACTTTCAGCAATCTAACATTACAAAAGAGATAACATTGAAGTTCAAGACCCTCTAAGGGTGAGGAATCATGGAAAATACCCAAGGACTCTTCAAGAACTACAAGATAAAAGTAGCACTGAATCAAAGCTAGACCAAGCCTTACAAAGTCTAAAACTGAGCCTTACAGAAGTAAATCCCCTCATTGGATTGAGGTATTATGCCCCTACTCTAGCTACCTGCCAAGAGGATAGGGTGAATATATTCGCAATTAGTGAACTGGAAGGAATTTTAATAGAAAGCATCGAAAAATAAAGCATAAAGCATAAAAGTGGAATAAGAGACATATAGGGCATGGCATATAGTCTAACATTCATGTAATTCAATGCACAAAAGGGCAGAAAGGAGAAAATGGGGGCAGACACAATATTTAAAGAGAGAATGACAGAGAATTTATCAAAGTTGATTAAAAACAGCAAGCCATAGTTTCAAGAATCTCTGCTAACCCCAAGCAGGATAAAATTAAGTGAAAGCACATATCATAGATACAAGACAGTGAAAAACTGCTGAAGACTAAACGAAACAGAAAATATTAAATGTGATTGGGAAAACAAATCACCTTTTAGGATCAACAATGCATGACAGCTAAGGTCTCTACTGAAACAATGGAAGCCCCCCAAAACAGAATATTTTCATCTTGTTCTTTTGTCTGGAACATATTTTTCTTCTGTGTCACTTTTTTCTAAATTTCTATTTGTATTTTTATGTATGTGGAAGGTTAGTCATGTTTCTTCACGTTGGAGAAGCGGCCCTCTGTAGGGGATGTCCTATGTGTCCCGGCAGTACACTCCCTCTCGTCACCCAAGGGCCAGGATCCAGCTGGTCCCAGGGTAGGTTCTGGTCAGCGTTTGTGGACCCGGTTCCTCCGGCTGCCGGATTGTACTGAATAGTTTTCTTCCTTCTGGTTTCTGCCCCCTGGTGGGGAAAGCTGGAAGCCGGTGCAGGCTTCCTGGTGGGAGCGGCCGGTGCCTGCCCACTGGTGGGTGGAGCTGCATCTTGGCTCTCTGGCGTGGAGGGCCGTGTCCGGGGGCGTGTCTAGAGGGCTGTCTCGGGAAGTCTTTAGGCATCCTGTCTACCGATGGGTGCGGCCCGTGTTCCCACCCTTTTGGTTGTTTGGCCTGAGGCTTCCCAGCACTGGAGCCTACAGCGGGTGTCGGCTGGGGCCGGGTCTGGCCCCCAAGTGGCGGCCTCCAGGGAAGCTCACGCTGATGATTATTGGCCAGTACCTCTGCCGCCAGTGTCTTTGTCCCCGCAGTGAGCCACGGGAGACCCCTGCCTCTCCAGAAGACCCTCCAAGACCAGCAGGTAGGTCTGGCCCAGGTTTATATGCGGTCAGTGCTTTTGCCGTGGGTCTCAGCGTGCCCGAGAACTTGTGTGCGCCCTCCGAGAGTGGAGTCTCTGTTTCCCCCAGTCCTGGGGTGCTCCTGTGCTCAGGCCCCATTGGCCTTCAAAGCCGAATGCTCTGGGGGCTCCCCCTCCTGAGGCCAGACCCCCAGGCTGGGGGACCTGATGTGGGGCTCAGAACTCTCTTGTGGGAGAACTTCTGCAAGTAATGGTTCTCTGGGTTGCGGTCGCCCACCTGGGGCGCATGGGGTTTGATTGTATTGTGAGTACACTCCTCCTGCCGTCTCATTGGGTTTCTTCTTTATGTCTTTGGATGTAGAGTATCTTTTTTGGTAGGTTCCAGTCTTTTCAATCGATGGCTGTTCAGCAGTTGTGATTTTGGTGCGCTCGTGAGAGGTGAGCTCAAGCCTTCTACCCTGCCCCATCTTGTCCCAGTGGAAGAATCTGAGGTTGGGGCACAGGGGCAAGGAAGAGAGCAGGTGAAACCACGCAACTCAGATTGGGACTTGAACCCACTGTCTGTTAATTGAAATTACACACCTGATCTCAGGACTTAATGAAGCTCAGGTTCTTTGTGTCTTGTTGCAGAAACAAGTCAGTAAGAAACAAAGTGATAAGTAAGGAATGGATTTATTTAGAGAGATACACCTTCCAGAGACAGAATGCGGCTCATAGGTGAGAACGGCTTTGGGAGGAACACACTCCACAGAGTGTGGGCCATCTCAGAAGGCAAGAGGCCCCAAAATACAGGGTGATTCGTTTTTGTGGGCTGGGTAATTTCATAGGCTAATGAGTGGGAGGATTATTCCGACTATTTCAGGGAAGGGGCAAGGGTTTCCAGGAATTGGCCACTGCCCACTTTTTGGCCTTTTATGGTTAGCCTTGGAACGGTCAGGGCACCTGTGGATGTGTCCTTTAGCATACTGATGTATTCCAATGAGCGTATAATGAGACTCAAGGTCTACTGGAAGTTGAGTCTTCTGCCATCTTGGGCCTAATTGGTTCTAACCAGTTATGTCGTATCCTCAGTGCTGTATCATTCTTTTAAAGGTTGTGCCCTGCTGCCATCTTCCCTCTTGTTTCACAGGTAATATCTGGATGTTGCTTGACACTTTACAGCCTGTTCTCAATGGATTTCCCTTCTTTGCTGAGCTTCAAATCTTCCAAGATCTTGGCAGCTGGGAAGTGAAAGGCAGAGGGAGGGAGCACGGGACATGAGCAGCACCTGGGTGTGTGCCCACAGGGGTGGCTGCCTGAGGGACCCGGTGCTGCTGGGCAGGCCAAATTAAAGGTCCGGGTTCTTGTTCTACCTGTCTAAATGAATTTGGACAGGGAATGCAAAGGAGTAACATACAGAGACTGAGGCATAGAGAGAAGCAAAAAAGCAATTTATTAAAGGGCCAAAGTGAAAGTATGCACTCAGAGAAGAGTATGGGCAACCTTGCCAGTGGGGAGCACCTCTAGGGGTTTTCTGACCCCCTTTTTATTTCATTTTAATTCCTTGACCGGGTGGAGGTTTCTTAGATTAGGGGTGGAATATTCATTAATGGGAAGGTGGAGGCAGGGGTATGATTTCACCTGTTTACATCAGCTTCCTTTCTTGAGCGCTGGGCTCCTGAAGCCATTGCACATGCACTCGAAAAGCTGTTTTCCCTTAACTTTTCCTTTACTAGTCAAACGCCACACGTGGAAGGTCTTATAGCAGTCATTGCAGCCTGGGAAGCTCTGTTGCGCATGCTCGGCCATGTTCTGCCGGTTTTATGGCCAGGGTTCCCTATTCGGGTGTCTCAAAGTTTAATTTACGTTCCTGTGGCTGACGCCATTCCTCCATGTTCATGATCACATTAAGTGCAAAACAAGGGGGTGGCTTTGCCTTTTGCCTAACGTCTGTGTATGAGGAGGCTGTCCTTGGGTCTAGCCCTGTCTTTCCTGCCTTACTGGGACCAGAATAATCTGGTCTAAATCTGTACTAGATCTGTACTACAGTACTAGATCTGTACTACAGTACTACACAATCTGTGGTTCGTTGAATCTGTGGAAACAAAGCCATGGATAAAGGTCATGTTTTCAATTGCATGGAAGGTTGGGACCACTAACCCCTGTGTTCCTTAAGGATCAGCTATATACAAATACCTCTTAAAATTCAACAATAAGAAGAAAAAAATCCAATTTTTTAAAAATGAGCAAAATATCTAAACACTTTACCAAACTAGATATACAGATGGCAAATAAGCATATGAAAAGATGCTTAACATGATATGTCATAAGGGAATCAGAAATTAAAACAATGAGACACTACTACATACCTGTTAGAATAGCTAAAATCCAAAGCACTGACAATACCAAATGCCAGGGAGGATGTGGAGCAACAGAAATTCTCATTCATTGATGGTGAGAATGAAAAGAATGCTATTTTTAAAAAGTTAAACATAGTCTTATACATTTCAGAAGCTGTGCTCCTAGATATTTACCTAAATGAGTTGAAAACTTATATCTGCACATGAATAGCAGCTTTATTCATAATTGCCCCAACTGGAAGTGACCAAGATGTTAGACTGATAAAAAACAATCTATTCAGTAGGTAAATAAAGTGTGGTACATCCATTCAATAGAGTATTATTTAGCAATAAAAATAAATGACCTAGCAAGCCACCTAAAATGCACACTGCTAAGTGAAAGAAGCCAGTATGAAAAGGTGCCAGCATGGTCGGATTCTGGTGATAATTCTCTTCCTGGCTTGCAGATGGCTGACTTCTTGCTGTGTCCTCACATGGTGGAGAGAGAACTTGGGTATCTCTTCCTCTTCATATAAGGGCACCAGTTCTATCAGAACACATCTTATAACCTCATTTAACCTTAACTACCTCTTTAAGGCTGTATCTCCAATACACTCACATGGGGGTTATAGCTTCAACCCATGAATTTGAGGAGGACACAATTTAGTTCACAGCATCTGCATATTTCGTGAGTTAGCAATTCCACTCCTCAAATGTACCCAGTAGAAATGTGGCACCAAAACACTCATGCACTTAAGTATGTTCATAGCAGTAGTTTTCATATTAGTTACAAGTTGGAAACAACCAAATAGTGCATAAATAGTAGTGCCATTAAATTATTTGTGGTCGTTGCTACAGTGGTATTCTACACAGTAATTAGAATGAATGAACTATTGCTACAGGCAACAACATAGATGAATCTCACAAATAAAATGTTCAACAAAGGAAACCTGACCCAAAAGAAAATGATAGTTTCACTTATACAGTGTTCAAAAACAGAAAAAAATTAATCTGTGGTAGTAGAAGTTAGGATAATTATTATGTTTTAGAACTCTAAAGATATGATTCAATTGAATCATGATTTCCATAGTTTCCATTACATAGGCAGCTGTAAAATTTAATACTCCTTTGGAGTTAATGCTTTTTTCTCTTTCTACTTTTAAGATTTTCTCTGTTTTTCATTTTTGACAATTTGACTTTGATGTTCCTCACCTGTCCACTATGCTGTTTTGTGTTTTAAAAAATCATCCTTAGTTTGTCCTGTTTTTCCTTTCTTCCAGTTAAATAACCCTGTCTTTTCTAGATCCAGTATTCTTTTAAATCTATTCATCAAGTTTCCAATTTTATGTCCATTTGATTCTTTTTTAATAGATTCCAATTCTCTGATGAAATTATCTACCTTTTTTCAGTTTTTCTTTATACTTTTGAATATATTAATGATAGTTATTTTGAAGTCTTTGCTCACACTCATAGAGTAGATCCTCATTTGTGGATTTCTTTTGTGAATCTGCTTACTTTCTGAAATTTATCTGTAACCCCCAAATCAATACTCACAGCACTTTCATGGTCATTTGTGGATAGGTGCAGAGGGTGAAAAGTTTGATTCACTTGGTGCACACATTCCCAGCTAAAGTAGAAGAAGGCAATGCTCTGCCTTCTTATTTCACCTCTCATACTGTAAACAAGTGTGCTTTTTGTGGTTTATTTGCTATGTTTTTTACATTTTTGTGGTTTATTTGGCGACTTAGCTATTTCAAATGGCCCCCAAGCATAATGTTAAGGTGCTGTTTAGTGTTTCTAAGTTCAAGAAGGCTGTGATGTACCTCATGGAGAAAATAGGTATGTGATACAAACTTTGGGCACGAGTTCTAGTGCTACAGGTTGTGAGTTCAGTGTTAATCAATCAACAATATGATACATCTGGGAAAAGAAAGAGGAAATTTGGTAATCCATATGTGAAGCCACTCCAGAAAGTGCTAAATAACATTGATAGTACATGACGAAGCTATGGAAAAGAAGCTAAAATTGTGGACTCAAAAGTATAGTGAGAAGCACTATTGTGACACTGAATACCAGTGAAATTTACTGTCACATTACTCATGGTCAGGAAAATGTGAAATAGCTACTCCTGGTGGCTCACACGTTTCAAAAGGCTATATGGCATGAAAAATGTCAAACTTGTGGGCAAGGCAGGTTCTGCAGATAAGGAGGCTGTGGAAGAATTTTAAGACACTTGCTAATTGTTATATAGGAAAAGAGTTACACGGAAGAGCGGGTTTCAGTGCCAGTGAGGCTGGCTTGTTTTATAAGGCTATTGTCCATCAAACCTATATAATGCAAATGGCATTTTGATTGAAAACAATTACCAGAGGCTGGAAAGGAACCTATCTGCATATTTTCACTTGGAGAAACAGTTCAGTATTCAGTACTCAGTGTTCATGGTAACTTTATGGAACAGAGCTACTACACATAATGAGAATTGATTGTTTCTGGATCATCCGTGGATCTCCTTTTATCATTTGTTTTTCCCCTTGGCTATGTTACATGGTTCTGTTTCTACATGCACAGTAAATTTTAATTAAATACCTTAAAATACTGTAGAGTTCCAGACGATGTTATCTTCCACAGGTAAATTCACCCTATCCTTTGATAGGCAAATAGTGCCTATCAAAGGGGCTAATCTGGACTTCCCTGGTGGCACAGTGGTTAAGAATCCTCCTGCCATTGCAGGGGATACGGGTTCGATCCCTGGCCCAGGAAAATCCCACATGCCGCGGAGCAGCTAAGCCCGTGTGCCACAACTACTGAGCTCACACTCTAGAGCCCGTGAGCTGCAACTACTGAAGCCTGCACACCTAGAGCCCATGCTCTACAACAAGAGAAGCCACTGCAATGAGAAGCCCACGCACTGCAATGAGAAGCCCACGCACCGCAATGAAGAGTAGCGCCTGCTTGCTGCAACTAGATAAAGGCTGCATGCGGCAACGAAGACCTGACACAGCTAAACAAACAAACAAAATTGTGGGGAGGCTGCTAATCTCCTTAATTCAGTCATAGGTGCATGGTTCAAGCTGGGTCACAGTTTTGTTAAGTCCAAGTTTCAGTCTGATTCCTTCTTGTTGTGGCCATCAGGAATTTCAGTTGAGAGCCTGACTTTCCTTCAGGTCAGTAACAGCAGAAAATTTTGTTCCAATCTCTGGAGATTTGTGGCTTGGCTTTTTTCTTTTCTTCCTTTTTTTTTTTTGCCATACGCGGGCCTCTCACTGTTGTGGCCTCTCCCGTTGCGGAGCACAGGCTCTGGACGTGCAGGCTCAGCGGCCATGGCTCACGGGCCCAGCCGCTCCGCGGCACGTGGGATCCTCCCGGACCAGGGCACGATCCCGTGTCCCCTGCATCAGCAGGCGGACTCTCAACCACTGCACCACCAGGGAAACCCTGTGGCTTGGCATTTTGATTCCCCACCTTTGAAGCTTCAGAATTTGGCAAATATACTGACAAGGAGACTGGTAGTATGTTCGAGGCTCCTCAAGTCTTAAATTTTGTCACTTCAGCCTAATAAAACTGCCAAGACTTGCTGTGCTACTTTATCTGTCCCGCAGAAGTGGCCCTCTGCCAGAGGCTAAGCCTGGATTTGCAGACTTAGGGATGCCCAGGTCAGCAAGTGCCCTGGGAAAAGCAGCTGCAGGTAATCAGTGTTGCCTCACCAGGGCTGCCATAACAAAGTACCACAGACTGGGTGGCTTAATAACATAAATCTTCTTTATCACAGTTCTGGAGGCTGTAGCCTCAGATGAAGCTCTGCCTCAGATGAAGGTGTCAGCAGTGTTTGCTTCTTCTGAGGCCGCTCTCCTTGGTGTGTAGACGGCCGGCCGCCTTCTCACTGTGTCTCCACATGGTCTTCCCTCTGAACATGTCTGTGTCCTAATTTCCTCTTCTTTTTTTTTTTCTTTTTGTGGTTCGCGGGCCTCTCCCATTGGGGAGCACAGGCTCCGGACGTGCAGGCTCAGTGGCCATGGCTCACGGGCCCAGCCGCTCCACTGCATGTGGGATCTTCCCGGACCGGGGCACGAACCTGTGTCCCCTGTATCGGCAGGCGGACTCTCAACCACCGCGCCACCAGGGAAGCCCCTAATTTCCTCTTCTTATAAAAACACCAGTCACATTGGCTTAGGGGCCCCCTAATGGCCTCATTTTAACTTAATTACCTATTTAAAGACCCTATATTCAAATACAGTCACATTCTATGGTACTGGAGGCTAGGACTTGAATATATGAATTTTACGGGGACATAGTTCAGCTCATAACAAGGACTTTCTACTCCTGTCCATAGTTCTCAGGACCCTTCCTCATAATGACTTTTTGTCTCTTAGGCAGTGACAGGCTATGGGAAATTCCACTGTACTTTTCTGATTTGGGGCTCAGGCCTTTCTACTCTTGCTCTATGCAGCTTCAAGATTCAGCAAATGTCTTAAGAGAAAAATGTCATGTGTTTGAAGCCCCTCAGTGTTCCATCTTTGTCACTCGCTCCCTGTGTCTGCCAGAAGCTCTGTCCCACCAATTCTTCTGCACTTGTCTCAGCATCAGTGCTCTTCCCAGGCCAAGTACAAATTAGCAGCCATTGGCTCATACCCAGAATTCGCAAATGCCTTCAGGGGCAGCTGCAAAGCCTAGCTCACCTGTGCTGTTTTACCCCTTGGAATCTCAGTCCTTCCAGTCCTCTTCCTTTCTGCAGTGCTCTGATGCCTTTAAATGCATGGCTTTTGCAACTAGCCTATCAAGGTTTTCTTATTTTCCATGGGGAAAGATGGTTTGTATGGATTTTTCTATCCTTTCAGGAGGCCAGGTCAGTGGTTTCCTTTAAGGAAGGAATGGGTTGTGACTGGTAGGTGATACGCAAATAGTCTCTGACTTAACCCGGGAGTTGACGTTACAGCGGTATATTCATTTTAATAAAAATCATTGAGTTGTATACTTAGGTAAATATGTTCTGCCATACATATTATATTTCCAATAAAATGTGTTTTTTTTTTTTTTTTTTTTTTTTTGCGGTACGCAGGCCTCTCACTGTTGTGGCCTCTCCCGTTGCGGAGCACAGGCTCCAGACGCGCAGGCTCAGCGGCCATGGCTCACAGGCCCAGCCGCTCCACGGCATGTGGGATCCTCCCGGACCAGGGCACGAACCCGTGTCCCCTGCATCGGCAGGCGGACGCTCAACCACTGTGCCACCAGGGAAGCCCTAAAATGTGTATTTTTTTAAAAAGGCAAAGACAACACACAAAAGGAAAACGCAAAGTTATGTGCTGAATACAATTTTTTCAAAACTCAGTGGAGAAGTAGCTTTCGAGGCAACCGCTTCCTAAAGGGGTTCCGGTTCTTTCGTCAGTTTCTCTGCCCTTGCATTCCTACTCTTTCTCTATCTTTCCCTGTGAGGAACTCCACCCCTCTTAATGTGAGGTGATTTGCAACCCAGTTCCCTCTGTCTTATTCTCATTGTACAATTTCCGAAGGCTGAGTCCTTGTGTCAGGAATGGTGTCCTAGAAATTTGGCAGGACAAATGGAGATAGATACCTGTTGACATTCCAGTATGGGGAAGGAAATTGGAGGCTCTAGGTCTCACAGGCTTGGGGGGAGGTAGATAATATCCTTCTGCACGGTTTTTCTGACAGGATGTTTTGCAGATACATCTGCTTAATTAACTTAGTACGTGTTGATCCATGCGCATACCTACATCTCTGAGGACATTATTAGTTCTCAAGGACAGTACATTCTCAAGCCATGAAAGGAAGAAAGTAACTTCTCCAGTACCTGTAAGCTGCATAGCTTTTCCTTTCCCGTAAAGTAGTAAATCCAATTATTATTCTTTCCTCCTTCCAGATTGAAACCTTTGGGGCCTGCTGGAATAGGAAAGACAGCAAATGCCCCTTCATAAAGGCGCTCTCAGTTACACAAAGAAAAACTGAAATGCCTAATCCAGAAAGAGGTCTTTTTCCTCCACTCAGTCTCCATTTGGGGAAAGGGGTGAGGTTTAGTTACAACTGTAGTAAGTGCAGCACAGGAGAAATATGAAGTGTCATGAGAGTGAATTAAAAGGGGTGCATTAATGGGAGACTGTCATGTTGGGCCCATTTGTGACCTCCGTCTATGCTCCCATGGCCACTGTTCATGTGCCCGTCATCCCAGTTCAGGGGTGGTTGAAGTAGAAGTGTGGCTGATGTCAGTGGCTGAGTCACTTAGTCTACTTGGATGCTCGGGGCTCCTTCTGTGGTGTATGCTTTCTGGTTGGCTTTAATGTGAGATGCAGATTTCTTTGGGTCCACACCAATAGGTCCATCCACATATCTCTACTATAAGCATCCTTATGTTTTTCAAAAAATTAATTAAGTTTTGGCTGCGTTGGGTCTTCTTTGCTGTGCGCAGGCTTTCTCTAGTTGCAGTGAGCGAGGGCTACTCTTCGTTGTGGTGCATGGGCTTCTCATTGCGGTGGCTTCTCTTGTTGTGGAGCACGGACTCTAGGCGCGTGGGCTCCAGAGTGCAGGCTCAGTAGTTGTGGCGCGCAGGCTTAGTTGCTCCAGGGCATGTGGGATCTTCCCGGACCAGGGCTCGAGCTGGTGTCTCCTGCATTGGCAGGCAGATTCTTAACCACTGTGCCACCAGGGAAGCCCCATCCTTTTTTGTGTGTGTGTTATAATGACATAAGAAAATATATTTTATTTTTTATGCTATTTTTTTGAATTTTATATTTTTAATACAGCAGGTTCTTATTAGTTATCTATTTTATACTTATTAGTGTATATATGTCAATCACAATCTCCCAGTTCATCACCCCCCCTTTCCCCCCTTCCTGTTCATACGTTTGTTCTCTACATCTGTGTCTCTATTTCTGCCTTGCAAACCGGTTCATCTGTACCATTTTTCTAGATTCCACATATATGCGTTAATATATGATATTTGTTTTTCTCTTTCTGACTTACTTCACTTTGTATGACAGTCTCTATGTTCATCCACGTCTCTTGGACATCCTTATTATCAATCTTTCAGATTTTTTCCTTCCATGCTTCTGAGCAGCCATCCAAGAAATATATTCTCACCTTGAGCTACTTCTTTTTCCACACAAAGTAGATAACCAGGTACACTGATCACAGTTTCACCCAGTGACATTTTCACACTTCACTGTCTTTCAAGGCCACTCCTGCAGTGTAGCCATTGCCCATTATTTGCACGTACCCACGTACCAAGCTGACCCACCTGTATTCTAAACTTGGCTGTATAGGTCCTTCTCTGTGGCCATAAGTGCAGCTCAAGGGGCCACTCATCCGACTGTGGTGGGTAACATGGGGCTTTGGACTACCTGCCTGTGAAGATTGTTTGTACCCCTTGTCCTGTTCTGTCTGACTCAAACCCAGATGTATCGTTCCTATATTATAGATGGACTTCTACTGCATCCGAGTCTATGACTTGTTGCATCTAGCATAATCTAGCTCAGAGTGGACAGTTATGGACACATGGTCATTTGATGCCCCATGGTCAACCATTCCTTCTCTACCAGGACCCAATAACGTGAGAGGAGAAGTTTCTCCTAATGTATATAAGTTTCACTGCAGATGTCATGGCCATGTTCCCAAACCCCAGGGGCTTGAATTGTGGTTTTCCCACTGGTGCCCTCTGTAACATCCACACAGGATCATTTCCCCCACTGTAGATGCATCTGATCCCACAGGGTCTGTGAAGCCACGTGGCTCAATTTACAGGAATGTTTGTATTGCAGCCTGGATGTGCTGCAGGGCTCTTTCCTGCTGTGGCTCCACTCAAAGCTGGCATCTTTCCATGTCATCCAGTATACAGCTGGAGCAATGTGCCTAGGTACAGAATGTATTTCCCCCAGAAATCAAAGAGGTCTACTGGGTGCTGTGCTTCTTTGTGGTAGGTGATATAAGATGAAGCCATTTGTCTTTTACTTTGAGGGGATATCCTAGTATACTCCTGACCAGTAGACACCCAGAAACATTTCTGAAAGGGAAGATCCCTGAAATTCATAGGGTTTATCTCCCATCATCCCTAGCAATGTATCTTACCATTGCCTCTAACACTGGTACACTTCTCACCTGTACTGCTCAATCAACCTGATGACATCAGTGTAATAGATCAATGTGACATTCTGTAGGGTATCCCCAAAGTCCAGATCTCTTTGGACTGTATTATTACAGAGGGAAAGAGAGTTAATATAGGCTTAGGGCAAAACTGTAAATGAGTATCATTGTCTGTCCTTCCTCTGCAGAAGATAAGAACTTCCTTTAAACTACCAAAAAGGCCCTCTGGCTCTCACACTCAGTCATTAGCTATTTTTTTGACCACTTTTAGTTTCTCTTCATCCCCTGCAGGGCATCAGTACAACTTATTGGTGTCTAGCCAACTCTGCTGTCCTTGTACGCAGTGGTTTCCCCCATATCTTTTTTTTTTTTTTTTTTTTTTTTTTTTTTTTTTACACGGGCCCAGCCGCGCCGCGGCATGTGGGATCCTCCCACACCGGGGCACGAACCCGTGTCCCCTGCATCGGCAGGCGGACTCTCAACCACTGCGCCACCAGGGAAGCCCTCCCCCATATCTTTGAAGTGCCTGAATTATCACACTGGCAAGGGCATCCTTCTCCATCAAGATGTTTTCTCAGGTTGCCTCGGTGACTCTTCTGCAGTTAGGTCGCCACCTTGTGCCAGGGGCTATTCATATCTCATGTCCCACTCAGGATGAGATCCTCATTACAAGATGGGTAGTGAATGTGCCCATCCACAAGCTTTCTTGGGGATGAGATTTGCTGGAAGAAACAACTGTGAAGAATAAAGAAGAAAGGAGCAGCAGAGGGCAGATTAAGCCTTCAGACCATGATATAGGGCTGACATCTGAGAAAGGAGAGGGGAGAAAGGAGGATTAAGACAAAAGAGTGTTAGACAGTGAAGTTCTGGCCAGACCCATGAGGAGTCCCTGAGCAAGGCTGCCCATTAGAAGAATCCTTGCCTAAGGCCATACAGCCAGTACTCTTGAAGTTGAGATTTGAGCTCAGAGTCTCCAAAGTCCACGCTGTTCTCATTCCATACCTTATAGCGTACCATAGCTGCTATAAGTTTTCATCCACTAGTTAGAACGGGCAGTCCTCTGACATTTAGGGCTTCTCCCTGTGGCTTCCACAGGGACTGGACTCAAGGTTGTATCTTTTTTCAAGTTCTCTAGTGTCCATCAAATCCTGGATCCTGTGGATTAACTAACTCAGCCATGTATTCAGCTCTCCTGGTCTCCTGCAGTCAGGAGACTCTAGAAAATTTAGAAAAAGAAGGTTGAGAAACATGAGAATGGTTCAGCCCCAGGTTAGTGATAAGGACTGAGCTGACTCAGGAAAAGAAATAATATGGAACTTGAGTTTATATTCTCTATTCCATCACAGATACGCAGCCCTAGAAACATCTCTGCTCATTCTTTACTCAGTGAAGTTAGGCTCTAGCGGCATTCTGAGTGAGGGTAGGTGGTTCTATAGGGTCTAAAGGTTCTAAATCTCTCAGCACCCCTGCAGGATGGAAATGATGTCTTCAAAATCACAAAATAGTTACAGATGTGGAAATTGGGGTACAAATTAGACAAGTAACTTGCCAAATTCACCCAGCTACTCAATGATGGATCTAAATTCTAGCACAAGTGAAAAAATCAATAAAGTGACCCCAGCACCTACTGTCCTAAGACTATCTCCCTTCATATCCACTGCACACTTCATGGAAGGTGGTCTTATAGAGAGGAAGAAGCATAAACTTTGGAGTTAGGCAGGCATGGGTTCTAAATGACTGTCAGTTTCCAAACACATGTCCTCGGGCAAGTTAAGTTCTCTGCCCTCAATGACCTCATCTGTACAAGCCAGTTAATTATACCTAATCTATAAGATTGACAAAATATTTAAATTTTTGCATGCAAAGGCAGCTAGTACAGGCTGAGCACGTGGTAGGGGCTTAACAATATTCATTCCCCTCTTTGGAAGAGATTGTTTTGATGGACAGATCCCCGTCCTCAGTCTCCCAAGGCAGTGAGCAGCTTATCAACAGAGGCCTTCCCTGACCTCATTTCTCAAGGTGCCTCAGTGAATCTGAGAAACTGAGGCCTCACTGTGTGTCAGCCTCGAGGTTGCCATTTGGAAGGCAGTTGTATCAGTAGCTATTAATTTCCTCATTCCTACTCACATTCTGTCAACAAGACTGCTTGCGACATCGTAGCCATTCTTCATCCTTAATAAAGTCTCCTTCCTGTCTTCTCCCTTCTGTTTCACAGTTGAAAACATCTTAATCCTGGAGAATTGAAAGAATACGGGAAAATAGAAAGTAGAGAGCTCATTTCTCCACTCTCTCTAATCATAATTACCCCCCAAAAGAGGAACTGGCCTCTCCTGTATCCCTGGGAGGCAGGGACTTAACATTCTCTGCCTTGTTCGATCTTCACACCAAGGTTCCATGTCAGCTCTGATTAGGTTATTCCCACTTTGGACGTGAAGAAACTGCTGCTGAGAGAGGTTATCTCCTTTGACCAAGATCACACAGTAAATTTTATCAGAGTCAGTATTTGAGCCCAATCTGTCAGATATTAAAATCCATGCATGTGTTAGATATGTGTCATTTCAGCTTAAAACCACACACACACACACACACACACACACACTTCTGCACACACAATTTACCACCTCCTGTTTCTGGTCTATTATATAGAGAAGAAAGCACCCCCCTTCTCTGTCAGCTTCTGTTCTCCATGCTTGAAGCCACTGTCTCCCACTGATTCCAGTAAATGCTCAGGGAACAGTAGTTGTGAATTAGCCTTATTTCTTTGTAGACAAGAAAGGTGTTGTGTTAAATACAATCTAAAGCATTTCCCAGGTCAGTGGGCGAGCTCAGAAACACTAATAACGTTATTTTAGGATGATTGGAAGAATCAAAAGCTCTTTGTGGGTGGAGACCACATCATTTACTTTCTCTGGATCCCCACAGAGCTGAGCCCTCATGAATTAATGAAATAAAAGACAACAAATCAGGGAGCACCATGGTGCTGAGAAAGTTCTCACAGAAGATTGGGGGACTCATCTCAGCACTGCCACTGAGTTGCATGTGACTTGGCTTCACTGAGCCCCAGTTTTCTCATCTCTAGAATGAAAAGTTGAGCAGGACAGCCCTCCAGGTCTTTTAGTCTCTGTCTATGGCATTCAGCTACGCCTTTGGGACTGTGATGTCTTCTAGCCATGTCTCTATGCTTGGGGACAGGCTACTGCATGAGTATGCAAGTCTCTCACCAGTCATTCCCATTGGAGGGCAAAAACCCCTTTCCTTTTTTCCCTTTTCTGATAGTGCAAATTTTAAAGGCTAGAGGAGCCTCTTCCCCCATTTACTCTTTTTGCAAATAGGTTCTTCTGTACAAAGAAGATGAAGTCTACTCATTTTGAGACATCTTCCCCAAAGATAACAATATATATTACTTTTCCTAAATATTTCAGAATCCTATGTCTGAGTGGGATTCTGAAGGTTACTGCCAAGTAACCCTTCCTTCAAAGAGCTCTAATGGGCAAGGTTGAGTCAATGCTACCTCAATCAGAGTAAAGTCTATTTTGGGGTTCGACAGCAGAGGAAAAAGATGTTGAGAGGCAACCTTAGCTTTCCTTGGGGTTTCAGTTCTGAAGGTGAAGGAGTTTATTGCTGGTGTCTTGAGGCCATGTTTGTCACAGCTGAGAATCAACTTCCTGAGCAGTTAAATGAGCTTTAATTACTAGGAAAGAATGCACATGTCTCTTAAGCGCATCTAACTGTTCAAAGAGCCTTTGGTCAGAGATGGAGCCAAACTCTGAAAAAGAATGCAATATATCAAACACCTCTTCTTCCTGAAGGGGAGAATAAGTGATGATTCCTCATATACATCATGAAGGTGTTATCTAAATGGTAATGAGGCATCACTAGGTAAATGCTGGCTGGAATTATTGGGAAACAAAACATTTCCATGCAGTCCAATCCAAGGGCATGGATGACTTCAGAGAAGAGAGACTAACCTGAAGACAGGGGTACCAAATATACCTAGTAAGGATAAAGTGCTGGGGAAGAAATTCCAGATTTGGTTAGATCTGGTGAGCCTCAGACTGGGGAGAGGCTGAGAATATGCCACTTCCCTGAAAAAGCAGAGAAAGATGCTTCTACTTAATCTCCTACTTTACTGTTCTCGTCCCAATCTTTTGCCAACGTACCATGAAGAAGAGTAACAGTAGAAGAATCTGGCATGACATTCCTGTCGATATAGCAGCCAAACACAGGAGGCTCACTGTGTGAAGGAAGGTCCTTCCCCCAGGATGGCTCTAGGACCCAGTGTCTTGTGCAGGATGCAGTCTGCACAACCATGCATGGCAGCCCTGGACCCTCACAGTCCCTCAGAGGTGCCGTGTTTCTCTTGAATTAGGAACTTATACCAGCCTGGAGTGCTCTCAACCCCTCCTCCTGGCCTGCTACACATTCACCTCTCAAGCGTCTGCTCAGACATCGCCTCCTTGAGCTGCGGCCTGGATTAGATGCCTAGCTGAGGTGTCCCCACCTTACCACTTGTAACTGAATTGCAATTGCCTATTCCTTGGATCTTCCCTGTGAGTTGGGAGCGTTTAGAGACCGCTGATGGTGTGCTTCTCTCTCTTCAGGGCTATCCACAGGGCTGGGCACAGAGGGGACACCTGGTAAATGTTTGCTGCAAACTGAAGAGAAAGGGGAGGGATGGAGGGAAGGAGATAAAGAAAAGGAAGAAAAGGGGAGACAGAGAGAAAGGAAGAGAGAATGAGAAAAAGGAAAGAGGATGTGGGAAGGGGAGAGAGAAGACAAGAAGAGACAAGGAAAAAGGAAGAGAGCAAAGGAAAAGGAGAGAAAGAGGAGGGAGAAATGGGGAGAGAGAAAGAATAAAAAGAACTTGGTTGCCCAGGAGGTGATGCGGGGCTTGCCTGCAGGCCCTGCCTGTCTCAGTGGCTTTCTCCTTCACCCCTTCTTACCTTCATCATCACACCCCATTTAATTAAAGTCTGCGTCTCCAACAGAACTAGTTTGGGCCAAACCTTTTCACCTCCGAGAAATGTGGCAAGCCAGGGCCCTGCTTCTCTCCTCTCCCAGAACTATGTGCTGGGGTTTCCATCAACAATGCCAATGTCCAAACTGGGGCAGTGGGCTCAAGCCAGCTAACAGCCCTGGTCATGAGGGTCTCCTCATTTGAGTTTGGCAAGATCCCTGTAATCCGTGGACAGCTAGGAGGCTGCTGCAGACGGTGTGGGCTGCAGAGTCAATTGTTTTCCAAGCTTATTGAAAGCAGTTCCTTGGGGAAATATCCTCTTTCTGCCGGAGTTGGACCTCACTCTGGGGCCTCCTGTTTAGTGGTATGTTTTGGAAAAGGGTTTAGGGTCAGGGGTTTCCTATCAGGCTGATGAAAGAGAAATTCTCTTGGTTGCTGGGGGGTTGGGAATTACTTTTAAGTTTTCATTTAAGCTTGGGACTATGGGGAGCTTGTGTAAAATGAGCAGTCCCAGGTTCCCAACTCCATAGATTCTGATTCAGTGGGTTTGGAGAGGGCTCTGGGATTCTGCCTATTGAACAGCAATCCTCCTCTTGCTTAAGTCTCACGCGGGGCCTCAGGGCCTTAGGGAGGGCCTGGCCCGGGGGAAGGCTGTGGTCTGGGAGCTCTCAGCGCAGTGACTGACTTGGGTCCCATAGGAGCAGGAAAGGGGCTGGTGGAATCTCCAGCCGTGTAGTGTCTGGGGAGGGTACACCGACCACTTTTCACCCGGTGGGTTTAGAGTTCTCTGCGCCTTAGTTTTCTCTTCTTCTCTGGGACTGTGCCTTCTTGCAGAGACACTGTCTCTGGGAATTGGGCCACACCACATCCCCCTTACCTTCTAAAGCGACTTCACGGGGCGGGGGCGTGGTCGGATGCAGCCGCCTCCCGCTGCGGCCACAGATGGAGGTGTGTAAAGTAACAACTCCACGCTGAGCCGGCTTCTCCCAGGGAAGCTCACAGCTAGTTAGACGCTTTGTTGGAGAAGCGTGTGAAGGTGGTCGAGGCTAAGATGCTGAAGATCCCTCTGGTGGTCCCTGAATGTGCTCCGGCAAGGACAGGCTGAGTGGCGGGGCGGAGGTGGCAAAGAAGGGTGGGAGGAAAGCGGAGCTGAATCCCGGCGTCCTTATCCTCTCTCAGCGGCTAATTAGCTGTGGGACGAGGGACCATGGCTTCCACTTGCTCCTGCAAAGTGAAGAACCTGCGCCCGGGGAGCGCTCAGCGTTGAGTTCCTTTATTCCCCACACGTGTGTTCTCGGTGCTTTTTGCTGTTGGCTTGTTTTCTCTTATCTCACATGCTCTGCCCCTCCACCTTTGTTTCCTGTTTCCCAGAGACTGCCGTTGAATTAGTGAGTTCTTTTAAAAAAATAACTCTTGAAAAGTCGTGTGCCCTTCCGCAGACAGGGTATTTAGTCAGTTCTTTATTGCTTCCCCTCTTTACAAAAACCAAGTGAGGTGACAGAGAAGAAACCGGATCAACCATAAGACCTTGACTCTGGCAAAGTGAGCAGAACATTCTTTCAAGGCACTTTCTGCGTGGTCTGCACCATTCCTCCAGTGTGTCTTCCTCTATGTCCACTCCTGCCGCCTGGGCCTCCTCCCTACCTCTGGCCTCAGTATTTTCACTTGCTTCCCTCTCCTCTTCCAGTGGCACCAAGGTTATCCGGCTCTCTTGGTTCAGTTGGGTCTTAGCTCAAACGTTTCCTTTTTAGAGAGTCCTTCTTCGATGTCCACGTCTCAACAGTTCTCTCATTGCTCTAGATTCCCCTACACTGCTTTATTTTTCCTTCAGTGCACTTGAACTTGTGATTCTCAAAGCACATTAGAGCCATTTGGGAAGCTGGTTAATCATGTGGATTCCCAAGCTTCAGTCCTTGATTTTATTGGTCTGTGGTGGAGGGTCTGGTAGTTTTTTGCAAAGCTCTCCAGGTAATTCTTATGTGGAAACGGGGTTGAGAACTTCTAAGCACTGTTTCTGGTTTCTGTTTGTTTTTGTTTTTGAGATATAATTGACATGTTAGCTTCAGGTGTACAACATAATGTTTTGATATTTGTATATATTGTAGAATCATCACAATATATCTAGTAGTATGTGTCACCAGGCACGGTTACAATTCGTTTTCTTGTGATAAGCATTGTTATATATTTGCTGTTTGTCTCAACTATTCCAGTACACAGTAGATTGCAATAGAAATGGCCACAAGTACTTCCCCAAACTGTAACCATGCCATTTGCAATGTATCTTTGAAGCATCTTCCATCAAGACATGGAGTGTCCCTTACAACTGGGCAGGCCTTGTGACTGCCTTTGACCCACAGAATGTTACACACATGACGCCGTGGAACTTCCGAGGGTAACCTGCTAGAGGAAGAGCAGACAGAAACCCTCTAGACCAAGCAGCTGGTAGCTAGCACCCCCTTCCAGATGGGAGTCAAGCCATCTTAGACTATCCTGTCTCAGTTGAGGTACGAAATGACTAAAGTCGCATGAGTGACCCCAGATGAGACAAGCAGAACAGCCCAGCTGAGCCTGACCCAAATTACTAACCTGCAGAATTTAGAGAAAATGGTTATTGCTTTAAGCCATTAAGTTTTGGTGCTACTTGTTATGGAGCAACAGAGACCTTGCGGTTTTGCTGTTGTTGTTTTTTCAGTACTCTATCCCCATTACCTAGCTCAGAGCCTACACAGGCACATGGCAGGTGCTCAATAAATATTTTCTAAATGGATCAGTGATATCTGATAGGGCTTTACAAAGAGCTGTTTTGCACTTTGCTAAGAGTCCAGTTGGCAGCATGGGACACTTAGTACTTAGAGTCAGCTAGTGAGATGGAATATGACTCCTCTCTCCTCTCCCAAGAAATCTCTTAAACTGCTACAGTGAGTCTCTTTCTCAGTGGGTCTTTTCATAAGAAGGTTGTTTAGCATAAATCTTTGCTGACGCGGGAAACCTGTTTTCTTTTTAAGTCCTCAGATTAAACATTCCTTAGTTCAGAGATATTACAGAAATTGACTGCTTCCTCCAGTCTTTTCCCTGAGAAGAGCATCAAGGTAACCAGGGGTGTGAGGACCCCGTCCTGAGCAGGTGTTCAGGTTGGTGGTGGAGCTGGGGGCAGTGGAGAACAAGGTAAATACTGAAAAACTGGTAACTGGCTGGTGACACTCATTTAGTTCCAGTCCCTGTTTTTTTTTTTTTTTTTTTTTTTTTTTTTTTTT